>NC_057862.1:469766605-470074418 GCF_019393635.1 Dromiciops gliroides | reverse complement strand
GATACTCACTGCTTTCTAGGTTTTCATGATACTACTCTCTCCTTTTCTGGGTTACCATCCATGTCATGCCCCATTAACTGTTGGGGAACCCCCAAAGGTTGCACCCTCTTCTTTTTTCTCTCTACCTTCTCTCTACTGATGAACTCATCACCTCCCAGGAGTTTAACTACTATCCCAGGAAGATTATTCCCAGATCCACACATCCAGCCAAATTCTCTCTCATTATCTCTACTCCCATATCCCCAACCTACTATTTGACATTTCAAAATAGGTATCCCATAAACATCTCAAACTTAACATGTCCAAAAAAGAACTCATTACCTTTTCCCTCAAACCCACCCCTTTTCTGAACTTCCCTATTTCTGTTCCAACCACCCAGGTTTGCAACCTCAGAAGCATTCTCAACATCTCTCTCTCTCACCACCAGCCCCCACCCCCCACAGGCAATCAGTGGTCAATTCTTATAGTTTCTATCCCTGCAATATCACTTATCTCTATCCCCTTATTCAGGCCCTCATCACCTCTTGCCTGGACTATTGACATTCCTGCAACAAGTCTCTCTAATATTTAATCCATCCCGTAAGTACTTGCTATATTCAAGGCACTGTGCTAGGTGTTGGAAATACAGATAAAACGAAACAATCCCTGTCTTCAAGAAGCTTATATTCTAGGAGAGAAGACAGTATGTATATGTGTTTACACATATATGTATATAAACACATATACATATTTGTATGTATATATGTACCTAACAAAATATATAAAAAATAATGGGAGATGGGAGCAGGATAAAGAAAGGTTTTATGTAAAAGAAAGCTGGATTTTAAAAAAAGTTTCCTATACCAACCAAAGGGATTTTTCTCAATAGGAGACCTACCACATTACCCCCTACTCAATACTTTCTTTGTTGTTGAGTCATTTCAGTCACATCAGCCTCTTCGTGACCCTGCTTGGGGTTTCCTTGGCAAAGATACAGGAGTGGTTTACCAATTCCTTCTCCAGCTCATTTTATAGATGAAGAAACTTAAGCAAATAGGGTTAAATGACCTACCCAGGGTCACACAGCTAGTAAGTATCTGAGGCACTTTGAACTCAGCTTCTTCCTGATTTGAATTTAGGCCTTCCTTACTCCAGGCTTGGAACTCTATCCATTACGACACCTACCTGTCCCCAGTGGTTAGTTATTGTCTCTAGAACAAAATAAAGCCTGGTCCCAAACTACATTTCTAGACTTATAAATTCTTCTTCCCTTCCTCTAAGGTCCAATGAAACAGTCCTGCTATTACTTACACATGACACTCCCTCTCCCAACTATCTCTTTGCACTGATTGGCTATCATGTTTACAATGGAGTCCTTCCTCACCTCTGATTCCTTAAAAAAGTCAAAATCCCTGATTTCCTTAAAAAATTAGCTCAAGCACCACCTTCTTCATGAAGTCTTTCCTGAGTCCCTCTCACCCACCACCTAGAGCCCTCCCTGCAAAGATGATCTTGTATTTACTATATGTTCTTCTCTATCCTTATTTACCTCTATGCTATTTCCCCCATTATAATAGAAGCTCCTGGAGGGCAGGGACTGTTTTACTTTTTTCTTTGT
Organism: Dromiciops gliroides; assembly: GCF_019393635.1. Taxonomy (NCBI): domain Eukaryota; kingdom Metazoa; phylum Chordata; class Mammalia; order Microbiotheria; family Microbiotheriidae; genus Dromiciops; species Dromiciops gliroides. Next base: position 470,072,821 of record NC_057862.1, on the reverse strand, counting down.
CCCTCCAGTGCCTAGCTCAGTGTTTAGCACACAATGTCAAAGCTTGTTTGCTTCTCATGCAAAAGCTGTTTAATAAACGCTTGTCGAATACTTGTCAAGTTCTATGAGTCATTTGAATATTTGATAAGCATTGCATCTGGAATGGTGAAGCAACACTCCAATGCTGAGCATACAGCCCATTTAGCTGAAAGGAGTTTGTGAACCAGCTTTGGGAAAGACTGAAATAACTATTGTCACTGGAATATAAAGCCTGAACAATATGAGCAAAATATAAAATCGACAAAATATAAATTCTGGGAAATGATTATTTAAATGAAAATGATAGATAATGAATATTCTTAAGCAGTTAGGCAGTGTATATTTGGAAAACTACAAATGGAAGTTCATGCCTAAATTTAAATCTAGAGGTCGCCTACACCTATTGTTAATGGCCAGAAAGATAAATATGTATATATGTGTGTTTGTGAGTGTGTATAAAGTGGCATGCTGATTGCAGGAGATAAGTAAGTAGCAACAGAAATTCCAAGTCCTGTTCTCCTGAGTTTCCAATGACAAAACAGTGGCACCATGCCAACTGGTACAAAGTTGAAACATGCTAGGAAGTTAAAATTAAACTCCTGAGAGTTTCCCTATGTAAGTGTCATCTGGTTATGGAATCATGTGAATAGGCAAAAATAACTCATCAACTAATACTGCCAAGGTATGATAAGCAAAAAAACAAGCTAGGACGATATGTTTCTTTTTGCAACTCGTTGAAATGCCTGCCTAAAATGCAAACTTGGGTTAATTATAGGAATTGTTAAATAGGGCATTACCAAGGGCACCTACAATCTACTATCTAAAGTTACCACTTCCCATGACCTCTAGCCTTCCGTCATTAAAGGCAGACAAAATATTTTCCACATCAGCTGAGATGTTAGGTAATGTTCCTTGTTCCTTTTAAAAGCCAACATCCAACTCTGTAACATACATTAGAAGGATAGAAAACTAGGAGTATGATTTGGGTTGGTCAGATAAAAGGGAGCAATTAATGAACCTTTAAAAGTTTACACAAAAGCCTCAATTTCATAAAATCAAAGTTATTTATCTTATCTTGTATAATGGTCACTGTCTTTTGTTTGGTTAAAAATTTCTTCTACCCCACAGATGTGAAAAGCATATGTTCTGCTTCTCTTTGATTTTTTTTTATGGTATGTGACTTTTAATATTAAAGTCACGTAATCATTTTGAATGTATTATAGAATGTGATGTAAGATGCTGGTCTAAGCCTAATTTCTGTCAGACTACTTTCCAGTTTTCCCAACAATTTTATCTTTCCAAAGTCATTTAGGTATTCCACTTTATCACATTCTGAGTTACTGAGATCTATTTTTTCTGATTCTCCCTTGCCCAGTCTGTTGCATTGATCTACCTCTCTATTTTATAACCAATAACAGATGGTTTTGATGACTGTTGCTTTATAATATAGTTTGAAATCTGAAAGGCTATTTCATCCACCCTTTATCTCAACTTCTTTTCATTATTTTCCTTGATTTCTTAGATCTTTTACTTTTCCAAATGAGTTTTGCTACTATTTTGTCAAGTTCTGTAATTGTATAGCAGTAAAATATAAATTAACTTTGGGAGTATTGTCATTTTTATTCTATTGGCACATCTTAGTCATGAGCACTGAATATCCTCCAGCTATTTAAATTGTTCTATATTTCTTTTTTTTCTTAATAGTATTTTAATTTTTTTCAATTACATGTTTTCAACATTTATTTTTGTAAGATTTTGAGTTTCAAATTTTTCTTCCTTCCTCCCTTCCCTCTCCTCTCCCAAAGACACCAAGCAATCTGATATAGGTTATACAGTACAATCATGTTAAACATATTTCCACATTAGTCATGTTATGAAAGAAGAATCAGAATTGTTCTGAATTTCTTTAGGGAACGCTTTGTTACAAAATCTTTATCAGTACTGTGTGTTTTGGCAGATTGATACCCAGATATTTTATACATTTTGTAGTTATTTGGTATTAGAGTTCCCTGTTTTATCATTGCTTCTTAGATTTGTTATTGCAATTTTAAAAAGTTGATTTTTGAAAGTTTATTTTGTAGTATGCAACTTTACCAATTCCCTAGACTTTTCTAAGTAAACATGTCATCAACAAATAGGGATAGTTTTATCACTTCTTTACATATTTTTGTCCAACAGGACTTTGCTAGCATTTCTAGAATTATATCAAATGAATAGTGGGGAAAATGGACATTCTTGCTTTATTCCTGTATTTGTTGGGAATGCTTCTAGAGTATCTCCATTGGATATGATACTTGCTCTTTATTTTAGATAACTATTTTTCATGATATTAAAAAAAGTACCTCTATGTCTGAACTTTATAAGGTTTTTAGCATAATTAGGTACTACACTTTTGTCAAAGGCTCTTTCAGCAAATATTGAGATAATCATGTAGTTTTGGAATTTTTTGTTTTTTAATATGATTACTTATATTGCTCATTTTCCTTATATTGAACCCTTTTTGCATCCTTGGTATAAACCCAACTTGGTCATGATGAATGATTTCTTGGATGAACTGCTGTAACCTGTCTGTAAGGATTTTATTTACAATTATGAATCAGAATTCATTAACAATATCAGTCAATAGTTCTCCTATGCTTTGCCCTTCCCTGGTTTACATATGAGGACTGTATTTATCTCATAAAAGGTATACAATAAGGTGCTTTCTTTCTCAATTTTTGACATAAGCATTGGAACTGATTATTCTTTAAAAATTTGATAGAATTCTCCAGTGAATCCATTAGACCCAGAATATATTTTCTTTGTTAGTTCCTTTATAAGTAGTTCTGTTTTTTTTCTCAGATTGTATTATATAAGATCTCTATTTGGCGTTAGTTTGGGTATTTCATATTTTTGAATACCCATTAAAAGTTGCATGTCACCCATCCGGTCTCAGACACTTGACACTTACTAGATGTGTGACCCTGGGCAAGTCACTTAACCCCAATTGTCTCACCAAAAAAAAAAAAAAGTTGCATGTCACCTCTGTCTCCTTTGCTCAGGTTTTGTTAGAACAGTATTGTGGTCTATAGTATCAATATATATTAGGGATTTTTAAAATCAAAATTATAATTTAATATTAGATAAAATTTTATTTTCATGTTAAATAAACTTTATCAATCTTTTTAAAATATGAAAACTAGTCAACTGAAGATCAGGTTCATTGTCCTAATTAGCTATACAGCTTCGTTTTACTTACCTCTCGAGCAACATTGCTTGTTTTCACTTCCTGGATAACTGTACCATAGACAATATAATCGACACTATCCTTTGGGATACCAGTTCTCTGTAACAGGCCCCTGAAAAGGAAAAAAAAAATCAGAAATGTGTGTTCTATTCTTAAAATAATCCTTAGCTCTAACAGATGAACAGAGGATACAGGACAGGGAATACCAAGTGGTACTTTTCCCAAATGGGAAAAATCTCATGCTGAGATAATGTCTATGATTCTGGTGCTGGCTAACATACTGAACAAAAATAATATAAATTTAGTGAATTGACTATTTAAATGAAAATTATAATAAATGCTAATAAGCAGTTAGGCAATATATATTTGTAAAACTACAAATGGAAGCTTATGCCTAAATTTAAATCTAGAGGTCACCTACCCCTAATTTAATGGCCACAAAGATAAATGTAAGTATGCGTGTTTGTGTGTACATACAAATACATAAATTCTAGCAGATTTCTCTATCATACTAACACAATATTAAAGGAAGGTATGTTATTATATACTTTTACACAATCCAAAAGTACAGGTATTCTTTACTTAACAAAACAAATGGAGTGCTGAAAAGTGTTTGTAAATAGAATTTCTGATAACTACTTCTTTTCTAATGAATACTCACAAAAACTGAAGATCTATTTATTGGACTCAGATATTATACAATAACTCTTTTATTTTTGAGGCAATCAGGGTGAAGTGACTCTCCCAGAGTCACACAGCTAGTGTCTAAGGCTGGATTTGAACTCAGGTCCTCCCAACTCCATAGCCGATGTTCTATCTACTACAATACCAAACCGCCTTATGGTACCTTATGCTATAACTCTTTTTTTTTGGGGGGGGGGCAGGGCAGTGAGGGTTAAGTAACTTGCCCAGGGTCACACAGCTAGTAAGTGTCAAGTGTCTGAGGTCGAATTTGAACTCAGGTTCTCCTGAATCCAGGGCCAGTGCTTTATCTACTGTGCAACCTAGCTGCCCCCTCTGATTTATTTTATTTTATTTTTAAAAATTTTTTTATTAGTGAGGCAATTGGGGTTAAGTGACTTGCCCAGGGTCACACAGCTAGTAAGTGTTAAGTGTCTGAGGCCAGATTTGAACTCAGGTACTCCTGACTCCAGGGCTGGTGCTCTATCCACTGTGCCACCTAGCCACCCCTGCTCTGATTTATTTTTAAGAGTTATAGCGGGGCAGCTTCTTGAACCTGACAAAGGGCAATTATGTATAAGATCTTCAGCTGCCTGAGTTAGCAATAGTGTAGGGAGAGTTATGCACTCCAGTTAATTCCTGTAGTACAAACTTAGTTATAACAAGTTAATATAAGGAAATGGACAGTATGGGATAACTCCCCTGCCCCCACAAACAATTCTGTGAGTTCTGGTCAAGGGTTTATTTATATTGGATTTGTAACTTAATTTCCTAAATGAAAAATAACAGAATATCCTAAAAGCTAATTGTTTTATTATATTCTTTCTTGATTCAATTCAAAAAACATTTATTAATTAAGCAACTACTATATAAGGTACTGGGAATGTAAGGATAAAAACAAAATAGTTCCTGCCCTCAAGAAACTTCTTATCTTACTGGAGTGTGGCAAATAAACAGAGAACATGATATCTGCACAGACAGGGAGAGGACAGAAAATACAACATGCCTGTGTAACTTGAGGGAGAAAGCACTAACCATGCTGGTTAGGAAAGGTTTCTCACAAGAGGTGGTTTTTTGGCTGAGCTTTGAAGGGAGCCAAAGATGCTAAGAGGTGGAGAGAAGGAGGGAAGAAGAATATCTAGGCATGGGGGACAGATATGCAAAGGCATGGAGTCTGGTATAGAATGACAAATGCAAGGAACAGCAAAGCTAGTTGGGCTGAAATATAGAGTGGATAAAAGGGAAGGATGTGAAATAAGTTTGGAAAGATAGGTAGGTAGGTAGGTAGATAGATAGATAGATAGATAGACAGATATAGACAGACAGATAGACAGATATAGATAGATAGACAGACAGACAGATATAGATAGATAGATAGATAGACAGATATAGACAGACAGATAGACAGATATAGATAGATAGATAGATAATAAGATTATAAAAGGCTTTAATTGCCAAAGTGAAAGGGATGAACTTCATCCTAGAGGCTTAATAGGCCTCTGAACATTTGTGATCAGGATAGTGACACAGATGGACTTGTGCTTTAGGAAGATTATTTTGGTAGCTGTATGGAGAAAGGACTGGAAAGAGGAAAGACTGGAAGCAGGCAGACCAATTAGGAGGTTATTGCTAGAGTCCAGTGAAGAGGCAACAAGGATTGGAAATAGGGTAGCAACTATGAGCAGCGAAGGGGAAGGAGGCGGTTGTTGGGAAGGAAACATCAACAGTCCTTTGAAATGGAATGCACAGAAACCGAAAAACTGACTTTACATATGGTCATTTTAAAATTATACTATATACATGGCATTCTTGTTAGAGGGCCAAAGCAAAATGGCAGGTTTGGAAAAGAGGGAGGGAGGGAAAGAAGGAGGCTGAGAGGGAGAGAGGAATAAAGGAAGGAGAAAAGAGGAGAGAGAGGGAGGGACGAAGGGAAGAAGGAAGGGAAGAAAGGAAGGGGCTGTACTTACTTAAGTGCTGCTCTGGCCAAATCATGTGGCATCAGATCTTTGTATCTGGGAAGAATAAAATACACTAATTCACCATAAAGGTCTTTTACTTCAAGGAGATAAAGAAAAGAACCCTTTCCAGTTTACAAGTCTTTTCACCCAACCCTGTGAGGTAGGAACCATAAGTATTATTTATCTTCATTTTACTGCTGAAGAAACTGGGGTAAAGTGATATGATAAGCTAAGCTCCAGGAAAGGTTCAACTGCTACTGAACAGCTATATAAACAACGAACAAAAACAATGCTGTATTCCTATGCAGTGCCTTCCCCCTGCTGCTGCCCCAGGATGCCTCTGTCCTGGGTCTTGCTCTCCCCTGATTGGTTGGTCCCTGGCCAGGACAGTCATTTCATAAGGGGTCCCAGTCATGTTCATTTCACTCCATCTCTTTACCAGCAGCCCTCCCCCAAACAAGGACCAACATCCCCTCCTCCCTTTCCTATCTTCACTTGATGTTTCCTCCCCTATCAGAATGTGAGCTCTTTGAGTGGAGGGGCTACCTTGTTTGCTTGTTCTTGTATGTTGTAATGCCTGGCACAGAGTAAGCATTTTCTATCAACATTATTAATCATGAAAAACTAAAAATTCTCTCAGTGCAGTCAACCTTTTCAGACAAGGCTCTGCGTTTGTTTAAGCCAACATTTCCCAATATAAGTTTGTACTGGGAGACTAAATGGCAATGAATTTCTTGAAATCGCTCTTTGAGGAAGATAGCCAAATAACTGTAACTTCTAAAGCTAAACTCATCTCTTCATTCTTAATGATCGAATAATTTGACAAAATCTTAAGTGTACCAATGTTAAAATGCCCAAACTAGCAATTTGTCGATTTAGAATTGGGCAACCTTTGTTGCTCTATTCTACCTAGTCATACACACATGTTTATTGATTCATCTGCTCTTTGGTTTCCTTAAGTCCATCCCTAAATACTTTTGTTGAACAAGTCTCTACCTCTGTTTTGGATCTAGCCTTCGCAATAACTACTCACTTGCACTGAATGGCAATTTATTACAGGCAAGCAGGAAAAGAATCCAATAGAACTTATTTTGATACTTATATTCCCTTCAGAAAGTAGGGTGGTTAGGGTTGCATAAATAATTTTATGCTGGTAGCTGCACAACCCCTACCTGAAGTTAGTGAGCCATCTGAACAAGACCTATTCTGGCATATATCCTTCATGTGGGAACAACTGCTGAGAATGCTTGGTATTTCTCTCTCCCTATTGTCCTAAGGCCCAGGGCTGAAGGAAGGAGCCTATCTCTTGCCAGAGCTGTATCACAGTTTGTGCCAGTACAAAGTAGAAATTGTTGCTAAAAATTGTTCTGGCGAGAACTTAATGTGAAGTTTTTTATAGAGAGCTTACGTTTACGTGGTTACAGTAAGTGCTATTGTTCAGATACAATTGGGCTTCCATGGGCTACCCTAGAAACTTAACTACTATTTACAACATTGTTTCTAAAGGAAAATGAGATCAGCATTCCAAACTTTTGATTTCTCAAAGCTTGTAACACACATACTTGTAAAACAGGGACCTGCAACCCTCCAAAAGCAGAACAAAACCTGATAAATTACTATCTTAACTGAATCTGAACCGAGTTGCATTCGTTTAGTTCACTTCTGCTCTCCACAGATTTTTATCTGCTCCCTTCTGACTCAACTAGGCTTCTTTTACTAAAAAGGAGTAGAATCAGCAAGGTGAACAATCATTTGACTCAATAGAATTCAGCCAACCCCCATGGGTTTAGAGCTATACTGAGCCAAATAAAAAAAGGTTCAGACCATTTCTGAATCTCCTCTAATGACCAAATTTTGAGAGAGCCTTTGACAGCCTGGCCCACAATGCCCCTGGAACCACCTTGGGTTCAAGATAAGTGCCCCAAACCAATCTGGTCCTTCATAACTGTTTAGACAGTCGGGGGGGGGGGGAGGGTTCTACAACCTAAGGGCTCATTGGAAACCATAATGAATGATCTTTTATGTGAAGTGAGCCAAAGTTCCATTCAATTTGCTACATTTCACTTTGGCTTCCAACATCTGGAAGATTTCTGTCACAGGTAACCTGTAGAATATCGGATTCCTATTCCTTCTGAGCTATTTGGGAATTACTTTGCTGCATTTAAAGTGAAGACATCAGTCCACCATTAACAGCAACCACTTGTGGCTATCTTAGAGAAAGAAAGTAAGATGCTAGTTTCATACTTACGAGGTGCCAGACAGCAGAAAGGGAATGCGCACTCCATCGACCACCACAATATTCTTTACATTGGGCTTGCTTAAGGTCTTCTTACTTTGGGTCTGTACAGCTTTAAGATAAAATTCAACAAACAAATAACTAAAAAACAAATTAACAGTCTTTTCCAAGAGTTCTGAAGTGTAATCCAGGAATTAATCATTTAACAAGTATTTATTAAGCACCTAGTATGTGCCAAGGCACTCTGACAGGTGCAAGAGATGTAAAGACAAAAGTGAAACAGACCCAACCCTCAAAGAATTTACATTCTATCTGGCAAAACATATAAGTATGCACAAAACAGGCACAAGCAAAATTATTTTTTGTCAGGAGTGGAGGTGGGAGAAGGCAATAGCATATTGAGAATTCTGAGTGGCACCTGAGCTGAGTTGTGAAAACAACGTGAATGATTCTAAGAGCTGAAATTAAAAAGGGAGAGTATCCCATGAGATGACAGTGTATGAAGAACATTGAAAAGATCAATTTGGCTGAACTGCCGAATGGGCAAATCAATCAACAAACATTTATTAAGACCTACTATGTGCCAAGTACTGTGCTGGGGCTAAGGGCTTTAAATGTCAAACATGAGTTTTTATTTGATTCTAGAGGTAACTAGAATTCACTGGAATTTAATTCACTGGGCAGAGACTTCTTACCTTTTTTAAAAAATGTGTATTCCCAGCACTTAGCACAGTGCCTGGCACATAGCAGGTACATAATAAATGTTTATTGACTATTGATTGACTAAAATAGCAGACATGGTAACTGACTTGAATACTTATAGCTGTATTTATTTTCTATTCAGTTCTGGTCTTTTCATCAGGAAACCCTGAGAGTCTCCTATTTCATTGAATATCCATCTTTTCCCCTGAAAGAGAATGATCAGTTTTACTGGGTAATAAATTCTTGGCTGCAATCCAAGCTCCTTTGCCTTCTGGAATATCATATTCTAACCCTTGCAATCCTTTAAAGTTGAAGCTGCCAGGTCCTGTGCAATCCTGACTGTGGCTCCATGATATTTAAATTACTTCTTTCTGGCTGCTTGGAGTACTTTCTCCTTCACCTGATAATTCTGGAATTTGGCTGCAATATTACTTGGAGTTTTCCTTTTGGGGTCTCTTTCAGGAGGTTATTGGTGGATTCTTTCAATGACAATTTTATCCTCTGATTCTATAATATCAGGGAAGTTCTCCTTGATAATTTCCTGGAATATGGTATCTAGATTCTTTTTCTGATCATGGCTTTCAGGCAGTCCAATAATTCTCAAATTGTCTCTCCTGGACCTATTTTCCAGGTCAGTTGTCTTTCCAAAGTGGTATTTCACATTTTCTTCTATTTCTTCATTCTTTTGATTCTGTTTGACCAATTCCAACTGTCCAATTAGAATTTTTAAGGCATTGTTTTCTTCAGTCAGATTATGCACCTCCTTTTCCATTTAGCTGAATTAATTTAAGGAATTGTTTTCTTCAGTCAATCTTTGTGCTTCCCTTTCCAAGCTGCTGATTCTTTTTTCATAATTTTCTTGCATTGCTTTCATTTCTCTCCCCATTTTTTTCTTCTACCTCTCTCAACTGGTTTTTTTTGTTGTTGTTGTTGTTTTTTTAGTGAGGCAATTGGGGTTAAGTGACTTGCCCAGGGTCACACAGCTAGTAAGTGTTAAGTGTCTGAGACCAGATTTGAACTCAGGTCCTCCTGACTCCAGGGCCAGTGCTCTATCCACTGCACCACCTAGCTGCCCCCTCAACTGATTTTTTAAATCCTTTTTTGAGCTCTTCTAAGAGGGCTTTTTGGTCTTGAGACCAATTCATCTTCCCTCTTGAGGCTTCACATGTAGGCAATTTGAGAGTATTGTCTTCATCTGAGTTTGTGTTTAGCTCTTCTCTGTCAACACAGAAGCTCTCAATAGTAAGAGCTCTTTTTTGTTTCTTACTCATATTGCAGCTTATTTTTTTAAAAGTTGAGGTCTGCTCCTGAGTCACCAGGGTCACTATTTCAAGCTTCTTGTGTTGGGAGATAGGGGCTATGTCACTGGCTTTCTACTCTATGGCTTGTGAATTTCTCACTGTCCTGGGCTTGCTCCCTGCGTGCTGGGATGGCCAGGCCTGGTCATGCCTGTCCTATGGGTGGCCTTCTTTCTGGTAGCCTGCCCTCTCAGCTGGTGCTGGTGGATCTCACCACTGGCCTGCTGCGCCACCAGTTTGCTGAGCCAGGATCAAGGGGCCTCAGTTGCTTGGCTGTGGCCTAGAGCTTCCTGCTGACTTGTTCCAACCCGCTCCACGCTGCACTGCACTGAGGTACGCTGAGCTCCCCTTTTGTCCGAGTGAGACTGACCTTTCCTGAAGTCTTCTAAATTATCTCAGGTTGGAAGATTGTGTCTCTCTGTCTTTTTGTAGGTTCTGTAGTTTCAGAATCTGTTTAGAGGCTTGATTTAATGTTCTTTTTTTTGTTTGTTTGTTGTTTTTTTGGTGAGGCAATTGGGGTTAAATGACTTGCCCAGGGTCACACAGCTAGTAAGTATTAAGCGTCTGAGACCAGATTTGAACTCAGGTCCTTCTGACTCCAGGGCTGGTGCTCTATCCACTGCGCCACCTAGCTACCCCTAATGTTCTTTTTGAGGGAACCAAAGGAGAGCTCAGGCAACTTGCTGGCTTCTCTCTGCCATCTTGGCTCTGCCCCTATAGCTGTATTTAAAATAAATCTAAATAAAATTCAATGCTGGGGAATGGGAATATACCTGGAAACAGAACTAATACCAGTAGGCAGGTATTCTTGCTAACAGATAGAGATGTTTATTTTTATTCAGTGCTCTACTTATCTACCTCTTATAAAGCAATCTATTCTCACCCTTTCTATTAGAATGCTGTGTTTTTGTGGGGGTTTTTTAGCAGGGCAATGAGGGTTAAGTGACTTGCCCAGGGTCACACAGCTAGTAAGTGTCAAGTGTCTGAGGCCAGATTTAAACTCAGGTCCTCCTGAGTCCAGGGTCAGTACTTTATCCACTGTGCCACCTAGCTGCCCCAGAATGCAATGGTTTTTAAAAAAAAAATTTATTGATAACTTCCATTTTTATATCACCTTTATTTCCAGATGGAGCTTTCTCCCCTCCCAAGTGTATCATCCTTGGAGACAAAGGATATAGAAGAGAAAGAAAAAAGCAAATCAATTGCATGTTTCACATGCACAGGACTCCCTCTCTGCAAAGAAAGAATGAAGGAGAGATGTTGCAATTGTGCTGATAACTCCCCATGTGTGCTAACGTGGCTGAAAAGTCTGACAAGGGTCCAGAAGGCCACACCAAAATGTATATGCATAAATTGAACTTTAGTTTTTGGCTTGGAGCCATTATTTGCAAAAGCCTGTAATTCTTTCTGGCTGTCTCAGAATCAGGTTTTGCCTAATCACTTTTGAAAGATTCATTTAGTTTTATTGCTGCAATTTAGATGCTCCAATCGCTTTATTTTTAATGTGTAGGCACAGAATCCTGTGATAAGAGATGTAAAAAAATGCCAACTCCTTAATATACCCATGATGAATCATGGAGAATGTCAAGATAAAATAACAAGGAATTGCCTTTGTCTATATGGAAACAGTTCAGAGGAAACACAGCTTGACCATAAAGAAGGCAGACTAGGATTCTCTCTTGTGGAAATTTCCCAGTAGGCAGAGAAGGGCCCAATATGCCATATAGGCTTTTCTTTTAAAATAGGCAAGTAAAAAAGAAAAAAAAATCCCAAGTGTTTGCCATTATCACTACATTGATGATTAAGCTGAGAGTGCTGACTGGACAACTGTATAACTCTAACATTCTATAATATTTTCTGTAACATAAAAGATTCAGGTAGACCACAAACATTTTTTGAACTGTTGTCATCACAGTAAAACTGAGGGAGTAAGTGGGTACTCTATATAACAAAGGAGATGTGGTTGTTCTTGAGTTGTTTCAATTGTGTCTAACTCTCCATGACCCCATTTGGGGTTTCCTTGGAAAACATACTGGAATGGTTTGCCATTTCCTTCTCAGTTAATTTTACAGATGAGGAAACTAAGGCAAACAGGGTTAAGTGACTTGCCCTGGGGTCACACAGCTACTGTCTGAGGTCATATTTGAACTCAAGAAGATGAATCTTCCTGACTCCAAGCCCAGCATTTTACCCACTGTACCACCCAGCTGACCCCACTGCGCCATCCAGCTTCAAGAAGCTAAGCGATACCAAGCATCTAAGTGGATCACTGCTTAACATCATGGCTATAACTAGAACTGGACCTTTTAAGGCTGTGAAAAATTTCTCTCTCAAGTGGTCTGCAAAAATGTCAGATATTTAATACCTGGTAAACCAGAAAGTTGCTTATTAAATGGAAAGCTTTGTGGAAAAGGGAGAACTGAAGCTGAGCTTTGAAGGCAGGGCTGACCCTGGCCCATATCCTCCCAGATCCTGAGAAGAGAAGGGTCATTATCAGGTAGGGAGAATGGTGTAAGCAAAGGTGCCAAGGGTGGAATGAATTGTTTGGGGAAAACAAGTAGCAATCCAGTGTGATAAAAATGAAAGGTACAGGCAAGATAAAAGTAATAGATAAGACCAAGAAGTTATGATGAGAACAGATTGTGGAGGACCTTCAATGAAGATTTGCCTAGGCAAAGGAATCAGAACTTTATATAGTAGACAGTGCAATAATCATGGAGTTGGGAAGATCTGGGTTGAAGTCCTGGCTTAGATAACAGTTGTATGACCCTGGACAAATTACTTAGTCTTTCCCTAAATTTCCTATATGTGAAATGAAGATAACAATGGCACCTACTTTAAAAGGTAATTTTGAAGATCAGACGATATAAAACATATTAAAGCATTCTGCAACCTTAAAACCTAATACTGGGTGACCCAAAAGTATTAGTGCAATTTAAGTCTTGTTTGAGCCTTATTTAAGGCTTAAAACTGCATTAAGGACTTTTGGATTACTCTTTATAACTCTAAGCTATTATTCTTAGTCTATTACCAATGAAGCAGCATTGAAGGCGGAGTAGAAGGGAAAAAATGATTTTGAAGAAAGATTAATCTGTTAGTGGTATGTAGGATGAACTAGAAGAGAGACAAGAATGAGGAAAGCCAGTTTTGTAAGGATCCATGTGTGAAGTGATGTGCAATAATGGAAAAGAGGGGGGAAATCTAGGCACATTACAAAAGAAAAACCACTGACTCAGTGATCAAAAATGAAAGGAGTAGTAAATGTTTCAAGTATGGGTGACTAGAATAATAATAATTTAGAAAAACTGTTTCTGAAGAAAAGATGAGGAATGTGGTTTTAGATATGTTGAGTTTGAGGTGATGGCTGGATAATCACATAGAGATATCTACTAGGCAAAAGGAAAGACTCAAGAAAAGCCAGAACTTGGAGAAGTAAATTTGAGTCATCCTCATCAAGAAGACAGTTAAAGTCATCAGAGTAGATGAGATTGTCAAAATAAAGGTTGTTGGTTTGTCCTTTGTTTCAAAGAAAACTAATGACATTGTGGGGTGATGATCTGGCTCAACCATGAAATGGATTTAATTGAGGCAAAATATAAACAAATTTCTTGTATGCACAGCAAGCAAATATATACTATTATCCATTTAATTCAATAAGCATTCTTATTTCATGATGTTCTTCACAGAGGTATGATGATAAATAAGCTGCCCTGCCCAACCCATTTTACAATTCAAAATTTAGAACCCCCAAGATGCATACAAATGACTATACCTGCTGTCAGTTGTTGGGAGGAACAGCTCAGTGATCTTACAGCTGAAACACAAAATAATTACGAATTTATTTTTTAAATGGAAAGATTGTTTATAATTTTTCAGATCTTAAGGTTTGGTTTGGTTTGGTTTGGTTTTTAAAGAGAAGTTAAAATTTAACTTACAGAATTTGAAGGCCCAGGTTGATGTCACAGGCAGATTTCTGAATGCACGGGTCAATATGGAAGTCATTTTGAAGTCTAAAAAAAAAACAACAAAAAGAACAACTAAATTACTTGCATGTTTTAAAGCTAACTCTATAAAATATAATGCATGTATTAACATTTTAAAGCCAGTTTATTATTTAATATATGGCAAAATATATTAAATAATAATATTCTGGGCATGGTCAGTGTGAGAGACTATTCTTTCTAACTCCGGCTCAAAATGAAGTCATTCTTCATTTTAAGAAGCTCCTGTTTTATAGCTTTTCAAACTTGAAAGAATTTATAAGATGGGGAAGTACTGGCAAGTGCTAAGCAGGGTTCAATATAACCATTAAACATTTAAAAGCAAGCAAACAGAAGAAGAGGTTCTAAATTTCTTCAGAAGCTTTTAGGGGCTATCAAAAAATCCTTCAGGCAGGTACTGAAGAAATGCCATGGAAAGTGAAGATAAAGATGGAGAATCTTTTAATAAGACCTGTGATTTCACTGGTATAGGGAACTCCTGATGAGGAAACTCTCTGCCAATGCAGATTAGTACCTCTCTTAAAGTTAGGGTCTTAAGAAAAGTGTCTTCTCGATCAGAAACACAACCACCGTCTTTGGGTTTTGAGACCTGCTCTTTATGCACAATGTCATGTTGCCATGCTGGTAGAGAAAGTGAGGAAAAAAGATAGACCAAGTAGGTGTGGCGGTAAAGATCCTGGTATAGATATAAATCTAAAATTTATGTAACAACATTCTTGATTCTCCTATAATCTAGCTTTCTAATCCCTGATGCAACAGATTAGCTACCATCTGCTACAGGAACATTTATGTACATTTAATAATGGAAGTCAACGAAACTTATTTGTGCTGTAAGCGGCACAAAGCAAACATTGCACACGTATTTGTTGATCTATTCCATAACTTTCACATGCAGTTGTGAAAAATTTGGCAGTAAATGTTTGATTTATATACCTATATACCCGAGATTGCATAAAAATTTCTGTCTTGAATGAGACACTAGAGACCTTCTGCCCCATCAGGATAATTTGATGAGATTAACTACAGGGAAAATATTCCCAATGCAACAAACCT
Source organism: Dromiciops gliroides (assembly GCF_019393635.1). NCBI lineage: Eukaryota > Metazoa > Chordata > Mammalia > Microbiotheria > Microbiotheriidae > Dromiciops > Dromiciops gliroides. Next base: position 470,057,648 of record NC_057862.1, on the reverse strand, counting down.
AATTCTAGCAATTTCTGAGACCCCAAATTGAAAGGTTCTTCCCCAAATCACTTGATATTCTGTCTCTATGACTCAATCTTCCAAATAAGGACAGTAGCTGAGCAATCTCACCTCATAAGCTCCTTTTGACTCTGGTAATGTCACACAAAGGATATATAAAACTCTAAAAATGTATATCTTCTTTGTTCCTAGGCATTGCTATCTACCTGGCAACTGCCTATCATGCATACTAATAAAATTTTTTATTTTCTATGTGAGAAATGATTATTAGTTACCAATGATTTAGGGAGATCCAGAGTTCCCCCCTTTTACTAAAATCCTGATTTCGAAAGTTCAGTCTCTTGGGGTAGCTAGGTGGTACAGTAGACAAACCACCCGCCCTGGATTCAGGAGGATCTGAGTTCAAATCCAGATTCAGACACTTGACATTTACTAGCTGTGTGACCCTGGGCAAGTCACTTAACCCTCACTGCCCCAGGGGGAAAAAAACTTCAGTCTCTTGAAGGACATTCTGGATAATGAGATGGGACTAAGACCCTACCCAAATTTAGGTGGGGATAAATTCTTTGAATAGACTGTCCAAGGGAGAGGTGGGGATGGGGAGGTAAGTTAGATGTAAATGACATCAAGTTTTCTTGTACAAAATGACTAATATGGTAATATTTTACATAATTGCACATGTATAACCCATACCTGATTGCTTACCACCTGGGGTGGGGGGAGGGGAAGGAGAGGAGGGATAAAATTTGGAACTATAAATAAAATTGTTTATTTTTTTAAGTAAATGACATAATCAAAGTTCATATGAATAGGTTCAACCCCTCAACTCCTCATTGCAATATTTATTTTCTCATTGTTAAACAATCAGTTGATTGCCACCCTCAGAAACACCCCTCTTCCAATGACCATATTGTCTTTGGTCTATGAGAGAGATAAATGACCATTCTTTTATTAATAAACATGCTGGATGGCAGCTAGGTGGCACAGTGGATAGAGCACCAGCAGTACCTGAGTTCAAATCCAGCCTCAGACACTAGACACTTACTAGCTATGTGACTCTGGGCAAGTCACTTAACCCTCACTGCCTCGCCAAAAAAAAAAAAAAAATTAAATTAAATTTAAAAAAACCATGCTGGCATTACTAATAAAATGATTAAATTACTCAGAAATTATGTCTCTTCAACTTTTTCAATGGCTCTGCACACAGCCACCAAGGTGGGGAAAATTACTCTCAGAAGATCTTAGGACTTCTAGGTTGAAGAACTCCCAACATTGGTAAAGAGAGCCATTGTCTAAATTTGGAAACCAAGGACTTACTTGGACTGATGGGAACTATAATCTAGTTTTTCCTAGTTTATACTTTATAGTCACTGGTCTAGCTTCTTCTAATGAGGGTTCACAAACTATTATCCTCTGCATTCCTTTCCTCGGGGGAAAAAAAGAGAAGAGGAGGGGGGAGAGGCATTAATATGCCTGGGAGGAATAATAATGATCATGACAGCTGACATTTAAGTAGCATTTTAAGGATCATCTTCCAGTTACATTTTGCTGCCTTCCATATCTATTATGACTGACTAGTCACTCATTCTTCTGCTAAAAAGAGACTTGAAAAACCCATCTCCTATTCTCTATCCTTCCCACCTTTTCCTCCTTATATTACTATAAGAAAAAAGGATAACATTTGGCTCAATTCCAGCCTAAACTTTCTGGAAAACTCTTGCCTAAATTAACCACTTCCCTACTTGGGATTATACTTTTCAATTAATTTATTATAAGGATGTAATAAAAACAGTTCCCATGTTAAAACTAAAGGGTTGTCTGCCCGGAGAAATATGCTAAAGTAGAGAGTCCTGGGCTTTGGCGTAGGTACGCATTTCAATTCTGCTGGTGTGGTAGTAGATCTGTGACATCATTCGTGTGTACAGCTCAAGTGTGGCAACCCTGTTTCTGTTGAGGGCACCACTGTCCTTCCTGTCACTCAGATTCATAACTTGAGTCAACTCCTAACTTTTCAACTCTCCTTCATCTTTCATATTCAATTAGTTTCTGACTCTTGCCAATTCTACTTCCATGACATATATCTCCTTCTCTCTACTCACATGGTCACTGCCCTATTTCAGGCCCTTATAACCTCTTCCCTGGAAGCCTACAAATTTCCCAATTTGTTTCCTTGCATCTCCTATCTCCCACCTATCCTCTACATTGCTGCCAAAGAGATGTCCCTAAAGCACAGGTCTGATCACATCACTTTCCTGCTGAAGAGCTCCGGTTATTTCCTCTGGCCTCTAGGATAAAATTCAAATGCTCTTGTTTGGTATTTTAAGCCCTTCACAACCTAGTTCCAACTTACCTTATAGTCTTATTACACAATTACTTTCCTTCAACAATCTTTGGCCCAACCAATCTGGCCTTGCTGCTCTTCAAGTGGCACATTCCAATTTCCATAGTTTTGTTGTTTAGTCATATCCAACTCTTCATGACCCCATCATAGCACACCAATAATGTCCATGAGATTTTCTTGGCAAAGGTACTGGAGTGGTTTACTATTTCTTTCTCTAGTGGGTTGAGGTAAACAGAGGTTAAGTGACTTGCCCAAGGTCACACAGCTAGTAAGTGTCTGAGAAATTTGAACTTATGTCTTCCTGACTCCAGGTATAGCACTCTATCCACTGAGCCACCTAGCTGCCTCCCCACAGCTCTGTACAGTACACCAAAATTCCCTTCTTACCTGCCTCATAGTCCCTAATCTTCAAAATTCAGGTCAAATACTATAAACAAGCATACCTCATTTTATTGTGCTTTGTAGATACTGAATTATTTTTACAAAATGAAGGTTTGTGACAATCTGCATCAAGCAAGACTATCAGTGCCATTTTCCCAAAAGCATTTGCTCACATCATGTCTGTCACATTTTGGTAATTCTTGCAATATTTCAAATTTTTCATTATTATTATATTGTGATGTTTAAAATCTAAATGTGGGTCCTAACCTGCCCCCCCAATTTTGGGGGGGAAGCTGGCTAAAATCACTGATAAATTCAGCAAGAGTTTAGGCTTTTAAGGATTTATTAAAGTGTATTAGAAGTTAGTGTAGAGAGAGTCGGTATAGCCAGAGAGAAACCCTTGCTTTTCCTAGGAGTCCACGTGAACTCCCTCACCACACCAAAGTCCTGGACGGAAAGGGGGGGGGGGGCCCTCCTGTTCTCTGTCTCCTGCCACCAAGCCAGTTCTGGAAGAAAAGAGGCTGATTCAGCAAGCAAGCCTCACCTTCCTACTTCCTGTCTCCCTCCCCAAAAGGGGAGGTCCTTCAAGCTGATTGGGGTTGTCTCCTGCTGATATGAGTAGTCCACAGCCTCTGAGAACAACACCCCACTCAGGGCCAGCCAGGCATGATCTTGATTTAATCATTCTTAAGTAGGTACTCAGTCAGTTTCTCAGTCTCACCCAATTTAAACAATTCTAAATCAATCTTCAGGTGAGGCCCCTGGGCGTCTGCCAAATCCCATTATTTTATCACAATATCTGTTATGGTGATCTATGATCGGCAATCTTTGAAATTACTATTGTAATTATTTGGGGAAGCCATAAACTGTGCCCATATAAGACAGAAAACTTAATCAATAAATGATGTGTTATGTTCTGACTGCTCCATTGACCAGCCAATTCCTCATCTTTCTCCTTCACCTCAGGTCTCCCTATTCCCTGAGATACAATAATATCGAAATCAAGCCAGTTAATAACGTTAATAGTGTTATTAACAGTGAAAGGAAGAGTCGATTGGTGTGGCAAACTTCACTGTTGTCTTATTTTAAACAATTGACACAGTCACCCCTACAGCCAGCAACCACCTCCCTGATCAGAGGCCATCAACATCTAAACAAGACTCTCCACCAGCAAAAAGATTGTGACTTGCTGAAGACTCAGATGATGGTTAGCATTTTTTAACAATAAAGTATTTCTTAAATAAGGTATGTACATTTTTTTTCTTTTTTTGGTGAGGCAATTGGAGTTAAGTGACTTGCCCAGGGTCACACAGCTAGTAAGTGTCAAGTGTCTGAGGCCAAATATGAACTCAGGTCCTCCTGACTCCAGGGCCGATGCTTTATCCACTGCACCACCTAGTTGCCCCTCTGTATAGCTTTTAAGCCCTTTACAACCTGGCTTCAGCCTATTGTTGCCTTTTCCAGATTGATTACCAATTACTCCCTTGGACAAAAACTATACTTCAGCCAAATTGGACTATTGGTTAGTACTTTATAAAGGACATTTCATTCCTTTGTGCCATTGTACAGCCTGTCTTCCATGCCTGGAATGGATTTTTTCCCAACCTTGTCTTCGAATCCCTAGTTTTTGGGGCAGCTAGGTGGCACAGGGGATAGAGCACCAGCCCTGGAGTCAGGAGTACCTGAGTTCAAATTCGGCCTCAGACACTTAAAACTTACTAGCTGTGTGACCCTGGGCAAGTCACTTAACCCCAATTGCCTCACTAAAAAAAAAAAAAAAAAAAAGAATCCCTAGTTTCCTTCAAAGCTCAAGCTTCTTACACAGTCTTTCCTGATTTCCTCAGTTGAAAGCACCCCCTCTAAATTACTTTATATGCATGTATTCACATATATATACACATATATGTAAATATAGAATGTGTATGAAACAACACATATGATTTATACATAATAATTAAGTAATTATATCTGCATATATGACAACTTATATGTGTACATATACATATACATATGCATTTTTCCCCAGCTAGGGGGCAGCTAGGTGGTGAAGAGGATAGAGAGCTAGGTCTGGAGTCAGGATGACTCTCAGACACTTACTAGCTTTGTGATCTCAAGCAAGTCACTTAGCCCTTTTGGCCTCAATGTCCTCATCTGCAAAATAAGCTCTAGAAGAAAATGACAAACCACTCTAGTATCTTTGGGAAGAAAACCCCAAAAAGGGCTATGAAGAGTCAAAGGACTGAATCAACTGAACAACAAAAGAAGCTAAGTTCCATGATGACAGGCAGGACCGGTTTTTTTGTTTCTTATGTAAGATGTTCTTATCTCTGCATTCTTAGCACCTAGAACAATGCCCTGGCACATAGTTGATGCGTAATGCTAGTTGAATGAATGAATGAAACTTGTACCACTTAAATTTGTAATCTTAGAGAGTTGCCTGAGAGCACCAAGGGGTTAAGTAACTTATCCAAGGTCATACAGCCAGTATATGTCAAAAGGAATATCTGATCTCAGGACTTCCTAACTCCATAGTTTGCCCCCTATGGAGGTTTGCCATGCTGCCTCTTGTTTACAATTCAGGCAAGCAAAATGAGGTTAAGACCATGTAAAGTGGCTGAAGCACCCTTTAAGTAACCCTGCTTCTACACAGACATCCCTTCCCTTCCTTTCTAAAAAGAAGGATGCAAGCAATCTATGTGAAGAGGACTTTAGAAATTCTCCTTTAGAATTCGTGTGTGTGTGTGTGTGTGTGTGTGTGAATGAGGGTTAAGTGACTTGCCCAGGGTCACACAGCTAGTAAGTGTCAAGTGTCTGAGGCCAGATTTGAACTTAGGTCCTCCCGAATCCAGGGCCGGTATTTTATCCACTGAGCCACCTAGCTGCCCCGCTTTTGTTTAAAAAAATTTTTTTTTTTAGAATGCCTTTTCAGTCTGATGAACAATGTATTCCCAATAGAGGTGGTCTGGAAACCAAGAAAAATGGTACTACCTGATTGTTCATCATCAATCAAAATTTGCAAATATTATAAACAGTCTTTGCTCTTAATAATAATATCTAAAATTTATATGGCAGTTTAATGCACTTTACACATACTAGCTACTTAATTCTTACAACAACCTTGTGAGGTAGGTATTATTCTTTTCCCATCTTATAGATGAAGAAATTGAGGCTGGAGACATCTCATTTCACTTTGAGTTCCAAATTCTCTACCTCCCTCTTTTTTCCCTTTCTTGAGAGGGCAAGCAATTTGACATAGATTATAAATGTATAGTCATGCAAAATATTTCCACATTAGCCAAAGAAGTTCTTTATTGAGCTTAAAATTATTTTGGCAACTTTTACCCATTATTGCCAGGTTTTGGGGGTTTTTTTTGTGGGGCATTGGGGGTTAAGTGACTTGCCCAGGGTCACACAGCTAGTAAATGTCAAGTGTCTGAGGCCGGATTTGAACTCAGGTACTCCTGAATCCAGGGCCGGTGCTTTATCCACTGCGCAACCTAGCCGCCCCCTACTGCCAGGTTTTGTACTCTTGGACCTAACTCCTCTCTTCAATAGGACAGCCCTTCAAATTACCTGACCCTTAAGTAGCTTAAAAAAAAGAAAAAGCCTCTTCTCCAGAATAGACATTCTAAATTCCTTCAACTATATGATATGTATTCCAATAACATCATCATCTCGGTCAAGCTATGGACAAAAGCTCCAGCTCATTAAATTCCTTCCTAAAATTTAACAAATATATGCTGTTTGCCTACTGGATATAAAACTGAAGTACTTGCACCAGATGCACAATGCATTTACTGGGGTATTGGCTCTACCTACTTGAGAGGGTACCCTTAAGATCAAAGAAATAGAACTTCAGAGATTACCTTGTCCAACCTCCTCATTTTATAAACCAGAAAACCAAGGCTCTTGGAGGCAAAATGACTTGCCCAGGCAGGTCTCTCTATCCTACCTCAGCTACCTCTCCTAAGTATTTTAGGATCATATAAATATCTAAGCGGTAACTGCTTCCTTTCATTTACTCTTCCCTTCCTGGAAACCTCCACCCACTTTTTTTTTTTACATCTCCTCTCCTGCCTCTAAATCCAATAAACTAGCTATTCACGGGACCAAGCCTCTTTCTACTGGACTGTAAAATGTTTTGGCTTCTCTCTCATTCCATCTTGGGTGGACACAAGGCCGCATTCATTTCGGGGCAGATCTAGGTCAAAGGTACACAAACACGACTTATGCCCCAGAAAGTCGATCATCTCTAGGGCTGAAGCCGGTGGCTGCACGGATGACTCAGATCCACCCGCTTCCTAAGTAAACGCTTATTGAAAGAACTAACAAAGCCAGCAGCAGCTGACAAAAAACGGGCTTCTCCCGGAATTTTCACCTAAAAGGCACTGCATCGGCAAGTCCTGAGACCTGGGTTCGAGACTCCGTTCTGACACAGCTGTTGGCTGTGGGCCCCACTTTTAACATACGTGTCGTAGAACAAAAAGTAAACATTTATACAGAGAAACAATTAAATAGAAATAGTCGCTGAGTCTACCCCCACGGAGTAAAATGCAAAGTTGTGCTGAGGGTTTCTAGGATTGGGAGAAGAGAGAATGGAGCACAGATTGAAGCCGAAGGGGGCCGCCGTGAAGGGTCAGCTGGTCCCATCCCTTCAGTTTACAAAGGGGTAAACCAAGGCCCCGAGAGGCTTAGTCCAATCCCCTCGTTTTACGGATTCATAAACCGAGGCCCACCGCGGTTAAGTCCAACCTCTTCGTTTTACAAATAGGAAAACTGAGGCTCAGAGAGGGAAAACGAATCACCCTAGTCCTATGTCGCCGTCCCATCCCATCTGTCCACACCCCGTCCCCGAATATCGCGAGCCAGGGCCCGGCGGGCCGGACCAGAGGCGGGGCCGGGGTCCGAGTAGGGGCCGAAGAGGGATTGGTGAAGGAAGAGGCCCGGGTCGGATGGTTCAGGGGCAAGCGCAGTCCCTCCCAGCTCACCTCAGCTCTAGATTATCCGACCTTCTGCCCGTTAGCGATCCTGGGAACTAGAGCTGAACTTGACCGCCAAGGCTCCGAGGGCTATAAATGACCCCGCCCGGCCCTCCCCCTCATTCCCCCATCGGTTCCGGTCCCGTCCTTAGCTCTGGCACTCCCTCGCCCCTCCCCCCCTCCCCTCCGCATACCCGTCCTAGGGCTGTCTTGGTCTTCGCCTGACAGAAACTCCCCGCAGCCTCGCTCCTGTCCGGAGGGGCGTCGTCTGCCCTTGACCCTAGAAAGGGAGGCTCTTCCCCCCGCGTCCGCCTGAGCAGAGGGCAAGAGGTGGCTGCGGAGGCCTGGTTCCGCGCCTCGGTTCCCCTCGGGCAGTGTGCGGGGCAGGCCTGAGCTGGCAGCGTCCCGGGCACCGAGGCCCCCCTACTTCGCCGCTGCCCGGCTCCCGGCACGAGCTCACATTCACCCTCGCCAGTCCAAGATGGTGGCCTCCCGGGCAATTGGCAGCCTCAGCCGCCTGACCGCTTCCCGCGCCCGCCGCGTCACTGGTGAGGCCGCTGCTGGGAGTGCGGGGAGAGAGGGAGGGAGCTGGTCGCTCAAACCCGGGGGGCGACCGAAGATCTCCTGGGCGGGGGTCGGGGTGGGGAGGAAGGGTGCCGACCGCTCCCCCCGGACCCCGCCCCCGGGCGGGCTCCAGAGCAGAGCCTGCAGATAGCCCCCGAGGCGTTCGGGCCCCGCTGTGCCCACCTGTCTCACCTGGTACCTAGCCGGTGGTGTCTCCCGTCCCGCTCCTCAGTGGGTCCTACATCCAGAGAACTGGAAGCGACCTCAGAGGTCACCTCATCCCCTTCCCCTACCGCACACCCTCCAACCCGAGAGGAAGCCCAGGCCCCGGTAGGGGAAGCGACTTGGCCAAGGTCACGGGCACCGTCAAGATTAGAACCCGGGTCTGATGACCCCAGATTCAGCGCTCTTTTCACCAATGCCACTCGGGTCCGCTCCTCGCTGATCCTTTTCTAATCCCTGCCCTTAGGCTACCTGAATGACCCTTTCGTTTCTTATTTCCATCTCTCAGTTGTCCTCAGGTGGAAATAGCTCTCAATTGGGGTTCAAATCCCATCTTTGACACTTTCTAGCGGGTATGGCAATGGGAAAGTTCTTTGAGCCTGCTCTGAACCGTTAATAAAATGGGTAAAAAAATAGTTACTACCTCCTCGAATTAAATGAGATAATAATGTACTAAAAGTGCTTTTGCAAACTTTGAAAAATAAGTGTGTATAGACTGTTATTTTTTAAAGTACCATTTCACGAAGCGTATAGTACAGAACTTCCTGTACTATCAAATTAGGTTGAAAAGACCTCATGAGAAATAATTTTTGTCTGGTGGATAATATTGTTTGATTATAATTTCCAACCTGTTTTCAGGAATTCGACTTTTTTTTTTTTTTTGCAGCAAATGAGACTTATTCTGGCAAAGTAGATAGGGAGCTGTACTTGGAGAAAAAAAAAACTTTTTCAAATCCTGCTCCTGACACTTATTAGCTGTGTGATACTGGGTAAATCACTTAACCTCTCAGTACAGTGGGCATCTAAGACTGTAAACTGCAGGAAAGGAGTTGTCTGGCATTGGTAGAAAGAGTTTCTTATATTAATAAAATCACGGGTCCAGTCTCTTTCCCTAGCTTGCAGCAGTTAAGAGACAGTATAGTTGGTGTAATGTGTAAAGGGCCAACTTTGGATTGCTTTGATTTCAGTTCAATTCAGTACAAATTTATTTAATCATTATGTACCAGGAACTGGAGTCAGGAAGACCTGGGCTCAAGCCTCATCTGAGGCACCTCAGTTAAGACTGTAAGTTACAAGCAAGTGGCCAATTTTAATTATATCATTTTGGGAGTTTCTGATGGAATAAAGGAAATAGCTTTAGTTCTGACCTGGAATAACTTTGCATTAAAAGAATTAATATGAACCCCTCAGGGAGGGAGTAGGGGAGAGAGGAATCAAGTTTGGAAGTCAAAACTTTAAATTAAAATAAAAAAAAATAATGAATGTGGGTGAGGAGGCTTCTAAGTTTGGGCTTGGGGAATTTTCTTTCCCATTTAACTTCATATGACTTTGTCACCTTAGGATGTTGAGCTCTGCTCTGTTTTATTCAGCTTGTTTTCAAATAGTTATGTCATGCCAATGCATCAAAAGGTGGGACCGTATAAGTAAAAATTCAGTTGGAATTCAAGTCTTCTGATTAGTGTTAGAGGATAGGAATGAGATGGTATGAGGTCCAGTCTGCTTCACCACTGACTAGGTGATCTTGAGCCAATCTGTTGAAATTTTTGGATTTTGTTTCACCATCTATTCCAATACTCCATTTTAGAATTGACCTCTGAGATCCTTTCTGGTTCTGACATTCTATGATTCCATATTCTTTATAATTTAAAAATTGTTTCCATTTATACTACTGTTGAGAGGCCTAGCATACAGGCATTTAAGTAGGATAGTAGATAAGATGCTTGTCTTGGAGTCAAGAAGATCCCAGTTTGAAACCTTCCTCAGACACTTACTGTTTGACTGGGAAAGTTGCTTAATAACCTCTCTTCAGCCTTAGTTTGTTCATCTGTAAAATGGGGAATAATATGGAAACCTACTTCACAGCTTTGTTATGAGGATCAATTGAGATAATAAATGTGATGTGCTTTGTAGACTTTAAAGTGATATATGTGTTAACTATTATTAAAGGTTGAGAGAGGCCTATTTGTGGAGATTGGAAGACCTGGGTCCAAGTCCTATTTCTGACACATATTGGCTATGTGACCCTAAGCAACCTTAACCTGTGACCTTAACCTTTCATTGCTCCCAGGCAGCTCTCTGAGTTATAAATTACAAATGAATTGGTAAGAGTTTCTACATCTAGAGTTGATCTCACAAATGAAATCAAAGGTCTAGGCCAAAAAAACTGGGATTATAATTACAGAAAAATATGAACAAGAATTGCATTGGATGGGAAGGCAAGTATTAATTGATACCTTTCTGGGGGGTATCTACACTGAGATCATTAATCCAGTGTAATTTTAAAATATTTTAAAGTTTTGAATATAGCCACAGGTTTTGACTAGTTATTGCCTGCAGCTTTTTTTTCTGCCTTTGTGTATTGATCTTTGCCTTAAACTGCCCTGAACTCAAGCCTAATACTTTTATCTACCTATTTAGAGTTAAGAAATTGACCTCTCCCTTTTAGGGGCTAATGACTTCATGACCTTTGTGTAAATTTGCTGCTGAATGGCTGCCTAGTGAATCTAATCTAGCCAAAATTAATTTTGAAATACTAAAATTCTTAACCCTTTTTATCTTCTCTAGCAAGTTATTACCTAATTCTAATTTAGCTCTCTAATTATGTAAGTGTTAAATCAATGAACATTGTTTTTGTAAATTGAAGGTGGTGGTTTCCTGGCAGAATGGATATTTTTACTTTACCTCTTCCTTTTTAACCCAATTCTATTCGTTCCCTTCCCTCCCTCCCCTCCAATTTGAGATGTTTAAAAAATAATTAAAACTTTCATTTGAAAAAGACTGTTCGTAGTTTCAACATAATCTAATTTTTTGGAACCATAATTAGTGGAAGACATATGTATGTATATTTTCCTAAGGCTTGGAGCTAATTGCTGTCATGTTTAGAAAGTAGGGCAAAGGTTAATCTCTCAGAGCATGCTAACTGGAATGTAGGCCAAAGTTTATTGAAGCTGATAGCTCTGAAATGAGGTAAGTTAATTGGGAGATGGTACCATTTTTGTTGAAAACAACCCTGTAATTTACTCCCATTTCAGTGTTTGAAATTGATTAAACATTATGTAACTGGTCTGGGAATCCTCTCTCAATACCATCCCACCTACTGTTCCCCCACCTCCTATTTCAGATTGGCTTTCTGTGGAAAGCTTTTTTCCCCATTTACTTCAGAACATTTTATAAACTAAAACAATTAAATAACTAGTGAGGAAATCAGTTTTAACTTGAAAGGAAAATAGATATTTCTGTGGAGTAACAGATATTTTCTGCTCAACGGTAGTAAAAGTTCTGTTTTGCTCATTCTTAAGCCATTGTGTGTCTTGGTAGAATGCCTTTGAAAGTTCATTTAAAATTTTATCACATTCTAAGGCCTTTGACCAAGCATCATATAGTACTTCAAAATTTGCAAAGTGCTTTGACTTGTGACCATTCTTCAGTGGAATGCAGGCTCCTTGAAACCATGGACTGCTTTTGTGTCCCAGGACTTAGTTAACTCAGTGCCCTGCACATAGCTTGGACTTATATGTTTGTTAAATGTATTATTTGAATCCTATAAGGGCAGGAGTATATGATCCCCATTTTACAGATGAGGAAACTGAGGAACTATATAGTTAAATGGCTTGCCCAGGATCACTCACAGCTAGGCCTCAACAGCATTTATTTGTATTAGCAATGTACGTTCCTTTTTTTTTGTTAAAGCTTTTATGAGGTAGTTTTGGTTTTTTTGTTTTGTTTATTTTTATGAGGTAGTTTTATGATGTTAGTGGTTGTCTGAATTTAGTCATCTGTGTTGCATTATAGGCTATCTTTAAATCAACCACTTAAATGTTCATTTACTCATAGATTCCTGAGATATTTTTGTATTCAACTCTTTTTCTCTTGTGGTTTTTGGAAGTAGAGGAGAGTAACCTGGATTTTATCTTCTTAATGCCTTACTAGTAGTGAACACCTGGATTTATTTCATTGCTTTATTGATCCACATAACTACATTTGGCAGCTATGAGAAACAAGCCTAAAGCAGATATTGCTAAAATCCATTCCATCATCCTATCCTGGAAATTTAGGCCTTCATCTTCACTAAGCAGACCCTTCCTTCCTCACATCTTATGAAGCTCATAGGTGTTCTTTTTTTTTTTTAAAGATGATGTTTATCTACCCATTCCCACAGATAATTCAAATAGGAGCCAGAATGTCCCTTCTCAATACAGTGTCATTGATAACACTGACATAGTTCAAGCTTTTTATGTTGGACCTGTTAACATAACAGTCCAGTGCTACGGTGCTTGCATATCTGCAGCTCTCTGATTATCCTGACCTGGACCCTGATAGTTGAGCATTCTTGGGATCTTCTCAGGAATTCTTGTTGATGTCTGTCTGGTAACATCTCTCTAATCATCCTATCTTCTTTTACTCTCCCTATCATCCTATACCATCTCCTCCAACCTCCCGTGCCAACTGCCTAGCCAAATTCCCTAAGATTAAATGCTTGGGGAAAATACTGAGGCTATATATTCCTGTATGGTAACAGAAACTGTCAAGGTTATTTCTAAAATCATAGAGGTATGAGCTTAAGTCTGAATCAATCACTGCCTGCTCAAGCACACCCTATCTTATTTTTTGCAAGTTAATGTTATCGTTATGTTGCAACCTCAACAATTCATTCCACAAACATTAAATAAATGACATCTATATAGTGCCTTAAGGTTATAGTTATGTTGCAACCTCAACAATTCATTCCACAAACATTAAATAAATGACATCTATATAGTGCCTTAAGGTTTCCAGGGCACTTTAAGTACATTCTAATTTGATTCTCACAATGTCCCCATGAGGTGGGCACTACAGATATTATTCCCATGTTACAGATGAAGATACCGAGGCTTAGAAAGGTTTTGACTTATCCATGTTACACAGCTGGTAAGCTCAAGAGGCTGAATTTGAATCCAGGGCATCCTCTAAAGTCAATGTGGTTCTACTTTATTATATTTGAGAGACCTGTGGTTAAATACTGGAGAAGGGTAATAGAGAAAAGACATTGGCCCTGCTTTCACAAAGGTAAAACACAGAACAATTGTAATGTAACATCATATTTAGAACTGGAAGGGACCCTTAGAGGCCATCTAGTATAGACTCTCATTTATAGATCAGGGAAACAGACCCACAGAGTGAGTTGCTCAAAGTTGAAAAGCTACTATGTAGTGGAACAGGGATTCAAAACCAGGTCCTCTGACTCCAAATCATTGTCCTTTAATGATCTGAATTGCTGGATGAAACCATGTAAAACAATACAAGAATCACGTGCTAGTATTTATGTAGCCACCTCAGTTCTGGTTGATCAGAGAGGGGGGAACTCAATATGGGTTGAAGTCAGGGTTGGCTTCATGAAAGAAGCTAGCCTTGATTGAATCTTGAAGGTGGTTCTTGGAGGTCGATTGATTTAATAAACGCTATTTAATATCTGCCATGTTCTGGATACCATGCTGAGTATTAGGGGTACAAAACCAAAAATGAAACAAGCTCTTCTCCTAGTGAATTTACACTTGATCAGGAAGAGAAACATGTAGACATAAGTATGTATGAAATACAGGGTAATTCGGGAAGAGGGGTACTAGCATCTGGGAGATCAGGAAAAGGCTCATATAAGAAGTGGTATTTAAGATGAACTTTGAAGGAAGATTACCCAAAGGCATGGAAATGGAATGTCATGTTGGAAGAACAGCAAGAGAACATTTGGGCTGGTTTGTAGAGTACATGAAAGGACGTAATTTATTAAAAGTCTGAAGAGGTAGGTTGGAACCAAGTTGTGAACAGATTTTAATATCCAACAAAGGGAGTTTGTATTTTGTCCTAGAGGAACCAGGGAGCAATTGAAGTTTGTTAAGCAAGGAAGTAACATGGCTAGGCCTATACTATTTTTTTTTTACCGGAACTCAGTGTATTTATCTTGTATTAGGATATAAGTTTCTCCCCAGCCCCGCTGCCCCAAGGTAAAATATCTCTGCATGATCCTCCATGAAGCCTCTGCAGCTGAGCTGGTGCCTTCAAGTCAGTCCCCTAAAAACACAGTCTCTCAGCATCTGTATGTCCATCTTCCCATGTCCATTTCACAAATATGATTCATCCTTTGACAGTTCCCACTTTTTCATGGGAGGTGCTGGTGTAACTGGCTTTTTCCCAGAACTTGTCATAGTCTCATTTGGGCTCTTACCAACAAGACCAGACTCCAAAGCTTTCACAGTGGACATTACGACTGAAGGAGGAGAGTACAGTAGTAATTGTTTGAAAGTTTATAGCTAGGGAGCAGCTAGGTGGCACAGTGGCTAAAGCACCAGCCCTGGATTCAGGAGTACCTGAGTTCAAATCCGGCCTCAGACCTTAACACTAGCTGTGTGACCCTAGGCAAGTCACTTAACCCTCATTGCCCCACTAAAATAAAAAAAAGAAAAGAAAACAAAGTTTATAGCTAGGGCCCACTGGCAGCTTTAGGGAGTGGCTGAGTTCTCTTAGCTATTTCCTGGTAACATAACTACAATTTAGCTTGGAGATTATGCCCTGAGGCCGAATTCCAGAGCCCCTGGGACATGTTCTTGAGTCTGGTCTGAAGAGCTAGGCCCATACTTTTGGGGGGGGGGGGGTGAGGCAATGAGGGTTAAGTGACTTGCCCAGGGTCACACAGCTAGTACGTGTCAAGTCTCTGAGGCTGGATTTGAACTCAGGTCCTCCTGAATACAGGGCCAGTGCTTTATCTACTGTGCCACCTAGCTGCCCCTAGGCCTATACTTTTAAGAATATCACTTTGGCAGTTATATGAAGGATGGATTGGAGAATTACAAGATGATTGCAGTAGTCCACATGGTGAGGGCCTGCACTAAGGTTATGGCCTTGCAAGTAGAGAGAAAGGGATATATGCAAATTATGTTATGGAAGTAGAATTAACAAGACTTGCAATTGATAGGCTGTGTGGAATAAGGGAAAGACAATTCAGTAATAACATCAGTCTCTCACCTGGGTGACTAGATAAATGGTAGCTCCCTTGATAGATATTCAGAAGAGGGGTGGGGGAAATATGAGGTCTGTTTTTGACATGCTGAGTTTGAGATCTAGTTTGAAATATCCAAGAGGCTTTTGGTAAATCATTCAGGTTTGGAACTCAAGTGACTATAGCTGACCATATAGATCATTTATATAGTCATCTATGTAGAGATAACTGAACCCATGAAAGTGATGAAGTCTCCAATCAACAAGTGTTTTTTCAGCACTTAATATGTGTCAGTATGCTAAAGACTACAGAAACAAAGAAAGACAAAAACAATCCCTGAGACAGAAGAGAAGAGGGTCTAGGGTAGAGCCTTGAGGCGCATCAATAATTGGGAGAACAATATGAATAGAAAGGTAATTGAAAAGGAAATAATTATATGCTTAGGAAGAGAACTAAGAAAGTAGAGCATAAAACATTACATGGTGTGAGGGCCATAATTTGATATACGGAGCATTATTTGGGTGACTCGCCTTAATATTGAGGTCCTGGAAATATGAGGGACCTTTTAGGTTCACCCTCCCCTATGAACTGCCCTTTTTAGATATTTCTCCCAGGCCAATAAGAAAGGAGCCTCAGGGCAGCTAGATGGCACAGTGGATAGAGCACCACCCCTGGATTCAGGAGTACCTGAGTTCAAATCCGGCCTCAGACACTTAACACTTACTAGCTGTGTGACCCTGGGCAAGTCACTTAACCCCAATTGCCTTTCTAAAAAAAAAAAAAAAGGAGCCTCTAAGCTTTAGTTCACAAAAGGATTAGATTTTATTACTTGGGAATTAATTAAACAACAAAGATGAAACTAATAAAAATCAAAGATAAGGAAATAGGAAAATAGAAATACAGATAAATACTCAACTTAATTTATTCAATCCTCAGACCGTTTCCAATTAAGCTAGTTCAAAGGAATTTAGGGCTTTCCGTAATTAACTCACCAAACCCAGACAGTCTACAGTTGCTCGAGCTACAGCAGTTGCCCAAGACAGCATACACATGCCACCACCGCAAGGGGAGGAGAAGAAGAGAGCGCCAGACTGCTAGCGTTCCAAAAGACCCTCCGCCTCCCTTCAGGGAGTGTTCAATCTTTCCTCCCCAAAAAGGGGTGGTCCTTCAAAAACTGCCTATGGAGAGTTCTCCTTCTGACCTCAGTAGCATATGTAACCTCATAGTGGGCCAGGTGTGGCCCCTCCCAAATGAATCAGCTAAAAACTGCAATATTAATCTTTACCACAAATAATTTTTACCACCATGGAAAGTGTATATGTGAATTACAAAACAAAGTACTAGGGGGCAGCTAGGTGATGCAGTGGATAAAGCACCAGCCCCGGATTCAGGAGTACCTGAGTTCAAATCTGACTTCAGACACTTATTAGCTGTGTGACCCTGGGCAAGTCACTTAACCCCCATTGCCCGGCCAAAAAAACCCCCAAAAAACAAAAACAAAAAAACAAAAAAAAAGTACTCCATGAAGGTCTTTTCACGGATCAGAATCTTGATGGAGAAGTTGGTTATATTTGAGTTGGACTCTAAAAGTTAAGTAGTTATTGAATGAGCAAACTAGGGAGACAAGTGGAGAATTTGGCTGACCATAGAGTACATGACATGGAGAAAAGAGATTCTGCTTGAAAGGTAGGCATAAAATTATATAGGTTTTTTAATGCCAAGGCAAAGGAGTTTGAAGGTTATTTGATAGAAGGGATCTACTGAATATTCTTTGATCAAAGGAGTAATGTGACCAGAATGAAAGCATTTCTTGAGAGCTTGTTATGAGCAATGCACTGTTTCTATGTGCACAGAAGTAGGGTGGGATAGCAAGACAGCAGGTGTACACAGCTGGATGAGATGTGAATCACAGAATCACAGTATGCCTAAGAGTAATTATTTTGACATCTCACCCTTACCACCAGTTCTTCCACTCCTCAGTACTTTTCCAGGTTTTCAACTTTTCCAGATTCCATTCATTAGTTAAGCAATTCAACTATATACTATCTTCCACTCTTGAACCCCTTAATTTCTTATATTTTTCCCATGTAGGCCCACACCTTAACAATGCTCCTACTTTCCACTTCCTTCAAGCCTGTTCATATGCCTCTGAACAGAGTTGGAGAAAGTTATGCAACTGAGCTGACTTTTTTTTTTTTTTTTTTTTTGGTGAGGCAATTGGGGTTAAGTGACTTGCCCAGGGTCATACAGCTAGTAAGTGTTAAGTGTCTGAGGCCAGATTTGAACTCAGATCCTCCTGACTTCAGGGCCAGTACTCTATCCACTGTGCCACCTAGCTGCCCCCTGAGCTGACTTTTAATGAGAAAATGAAAGCCACTTGCTAGAAGTTCCTCCCTTTCTCTGAATGTCACAGCTCCTTAAAGTCATCATCTATCTTCTCTTTATTCCAGTCTCTGATGAATAAGTGGCTCTTCTGGCCCATGCCAATTGGTTCTACCTATGCCCATAATCCTATCCCTTTGAGTCTTCTCTAACAGATTACAACCATAATTATTCCCTCTCCAATCTTTAGTCTCCATCTGCTGGTTCTTTTATTGCTGCTTTTCAAAAAATTCTCGCTATCCTATCTTCTCAACCAACATATATCTTTCTCTTTAGCAATTTTCTAGCCATTTTTCTCTCCTCTCACTTCTTAACACTTTGTAAATCTGGCTTCCTACATCTCCCACCATTTAAACTAGTTTTTTCCAAAGTTAACAATGCTCTCTTAAAAGCCAAATCCAAGAAACTTTTCCCAATCCTTATCTTTCTTGACCTCTTTGCAACATTTGACATTGTTGACTACTTAAATACTCTGTCTTCTCTGGATTTTTATGATACTCCTCTATCCTGATTTCCATTCTGCTATTCCTTCTCTATCTTCTTTGTCAAATCATCACCATTGTCAAACCCCTTAACTATGGGTATACCCTAAAGCTATATCCTAGACTGGTTTCTCTTCTTTCTCTATACTCTCATTTGGTGACCTCACCAGTTCCCATAGGTGTAATTGTCTCAATGGAGATGACTCCTAGGCTATATAGCCAACCTATATAAGTTCCAGTCCTACATCACTAGCTGCTTTTTGGGTATGTCCAGCTGGATATCTTAACTTGAACATGTCCAGAACTTTCAGTCCCTTAAACCACTCTCCTTTCACACTAATCTATTTTTCTTTTTTTTAATAAAAATATTTTATTATTTTCCAGTTACATGTAGAGAGAGTTTTCAGCATTTGTTTATTTAAGATTTCAAATTTCAAATTTTTCTCCCTCCCTCCTCCCCTCCCCTAGACAGCAGACAGTCCGATATAGGTTATATATATTAATCTATTTTTCTCATGAACAAAACTATCCATCCAGTCACCCAGGTTCAAAACTTCCAAGTCTTCCTTGACTTTTCACACTCCATCATCCCATATATCCCATCAATTGCCAAATCTTGTGCTTACCTCCATATCTGCTATTTAATCTGTACCTTTCTAATTACTTCTAACTATTCCATAATCCCTTTAGTTCAGGCCTTTATCACCTCTTACCTGGACTATTACACTTATTGGTCTCCCTGCTTCAAGCTACCCTTACACTAATTCATCCTTCATAGAACGGCTGAAGTGATCTTTCCTAAAGGGAAGGCCCTGTCACTCTCACTGCTCAGTAAATAACAGTAGTTTCCTATTTTCCATGGGATGGAATATAAGCTCTTCTATTTGACATTTAAGCCCATCTCATCCTGCCCCCAATTTACCTTTCCAGTTATATTATACATTATGCCTCTTTATGTTTTGATTTTGGGGGGGGGGGCAATGAGGGTTAAGTGACCTGCCCAACGTCACACAGCTAGTAAGTGTTAAGTGTCTGAGGCCGGATTTGAACTCAGGTCCTCCTGAATCCAGGGCTGGTGCTCTATCCACTGTACCACCTAGCTGCCCCTATGTTTTGTGGGCAAACTGGCCACCCTTCTGTTCTGTTTAGGTATATTAAACATTTATTAAAATATATTAGAGGTTAACAAAGAGAGAACAAGTGTCTCTGAAAGAATAGGAAAAGCCATCTATCTACCTCAACCACTCCTGGTTCAGCTGCCAACCCCACGAGGTTCCAACCACCAACTCCCAAAACCAACTACCTTACTCACTGCTTCAAGCTGATTGGTTGAGGGTCCTCACATGCCCACACAGCAAGGGGCCTATTCTCTCACACACTGTTTCATGCTCACACAGCAGGGGGCCTGTGTAATATTAATAATATTCTCACAATTCCTAAAGTAGGGAGAGCCAAAACAAAGAAAACTATTGGCCCAATTTCCCTAACAAATATTGATGCAAAAATTTTAAATAAAATAAAAAGCAAGGAGATTACAACAATATATCACAAGAGCATCTACTATGACTGTGCTGGATTTATACCAGGAATGCAGGACTGATTCAATATTAGGAAAACTACAAGCATAATTAACCATATCAGTAAAAAAAAAAATCATGTAGTTTCAAAAAATGAAGAAAAAGCTTTGGGCAAACTGCAACATTCATTCCTATTAAAAACAGTGGGTGGGGGCAGCTAGGTGGCGCAGTGGATAAAGCACTGACCCTAGACTCAGGAGGACACGAGTTCAAAGCCAGCCTCAGACACTTAACACTTACTAGCTGTGTGACCCTGGGCAAGTCACTTAACCCCCATTGCCATTTAAAAAAAAAAACCCAGTAGGTGGCAGGAGAGTAAATTTCTTTAAAATAAGTGGTATCTATCAGAAACCTAGAGCAAGTATCTGGGATAAGCCAGAAGCCTTTCCAATAATATCAAGGGTGAATTATTATTCAGTATTATACTAGAAATGCCAGCTACAGAAAAACAAGAAAAAAAATTGAAAGAATGGGCAAGAAGGAAACAAACCTATCACTTTTTGCAGATGCTAATGATGGTTTACTTAGAGAACCCTAGAGAATCAGCTAAAATTCTAATCCAAACAATTAACTTCAGCAAAGTTGATGGATATAAAGTAAATCCACACAAGTCATCATTTCTGTATATCACCAAAAAAAAAAAAAAGCCCAACCCCAGCAGGAAGAGATAGAAAAATTGCATTTAAAATAATGAAACAGTATAAAATATTTTAGTCTACCTATCAAGACACACATAGTAATTATATGAACATAATTATAAAATGCAATTCCCACAAATACAAATCTAAATACCCAGAGAAATGTTCATTGTTCATGGGGCCAATATAATAAAAATGACAGTATTACCTAAATTAACTTACTTATTCAGTACCATACCAATCTAAATACCAAAGAATTAATTTATAAAGCTAGAAAAAATAATAACAAATCATCTAGAGGAACAAACTGTTAGGAATATCAATGGAATCAATTTTTTTTAAATATCAAGAAAGGGAGTGTAGCAATACCAGGTCTCATACTATGTTACAAAGCTATAATTATCAGAACAGTCTACTATTGGATAAGAAACCAAGTGGTTGATCAGTAGAACAAATTAGGTCCATAATACACAGAAGCAAATGAGCAGAGTAATCTAGTGTTTGATAAATCCCCAAATCCCAGAAGCTGGGGCAAGAACTCCTTAATTGGCAAAAACTGTTGGGAAAACTGGAACGCAGTCTGGTCAGACCAATATCTCAACTGTATACCTATATAAGCTCAAATGGGCACATGATTGAGATACAAAGAGGAATATCATTAGCAAATTGGTAGAGCATGGAAGAAACTACCTGTCATATCAATGGGCATAACCAAATAAGAGACAAATTGGTTCACAGGAGGTAAAATGGATACTTTTATTACATAAAATTTTAAAGATTTTGCACATAAGCAATGCAAGTAAAAGTAAAAACAAAACTGGGGGGAGATCTTTGAAGCAAGTTTTTCTAATACAGGTCTCATTTCTAAAATATATAAGGAACTAAGCCGGTATCATAAGAATAAAAGCCATGCCCCACTTGATAAATGATCAAAGGATATGAACTGTCAATTTTCAGAAGAAGAAAGCTATCAGTAGTTTTGGGGAAAATACTCTAAATCATTAATAATTAGAGAAATACAAATTAAAACAACCTCACACCCATTAGATTGGCTAAGACAATAGAAAAGGAGAATGACAAATGCTGGGAGGTATATGGGATTAGTACTCTAATACACTTTTGGTGAAGCCATAAACTAGTCTAGCCATTCTGGAAAATAATTTGGAGCTATGTCCAAAAAGGTGCTAAGCTGTGCATACCCTTTAACACAGCAATACCACTACTAGTTTTATATCCCAAAATAATGGAGGAAAAAGACCCCACATGTACAAAATATATATAGTAGCTCTTTTTATGGTATTAAAGAATTGGAAACTGAGGAGATATCTATCAATTGGGAAATGAATGAACAAATTATGATATAAATGTGGTGGAATATTATTGTGCTATAAGAAATAATGAAGGGGGCTATTTCAGAAAAACTTGGAAAGACCTATGTCAATTGTTGCAAAGTAAAGTGAGAAGAATTAAGATAACTGTTTACATAGTAATATAAATTTAATTAATACTTAGTTTTGTGTGATTTCATGTTTGTAGTGGCTTTTGCATTTCTTTATTTTATTTTTAAATAGCATTTTTCCAATTACATGTGAAGACAGTTTTAACATTCATTTAAAAAATTTTTGAGTTCCCCATTTTTCTTCCTTCTCCTTAATTAAAACAGTAAACAGTTTGATATAGGTTATATATGTGCAATCATATAAAACATATTTCCATATTATTCATGTGAAAGAAGAAACAGACCAAAAGGACAGTCTAATTCCTCCTGTAATTCTTTTAACTTCTCCTTTGGAAATTCGGATGCTATACCATTTGGTGCATATATGTTTAGTATTGATTTCTTCATTGTCTACAGTACCTTTTTTTTTTGCAAGATGTAGTTTCCTTCCTTGTCTCTTTTAATTAGATTATTTTTGCTTTCGCTCTGAGATCATGATTACTAACCCTGCTTTTTTTTTTTTTACTTCAGCTGAAGCATAATATTTTCTGCTCCAGCCTTTTACCTTTACTGTTTGTGTCTCTCTGCTTCAAATATATTTCTTGTAAACAACATATTGGGGGCAGCTAGGTGGCACAGTGGATAGAGCACCGGCCCTGGATTCAGGAGGACCTGAGTTCAAATCCGGCCTCAGACACTTAACTAGCTGTGTGTCCCTGGGCAAGTCACTTAACCCCAATTGCCTCCCTAAAAAAAAAAAAACAACCAACATATTGTAGGATTCTGATTTTTAATCCACTATGCTATCCATTTGTTTTATGGGAGTTCATCCCATTCACATTCACAGTTATGATTACTAGCTATATATTTCCCTCTATCTTATTTTTCCCCTGTGTGTCTGTCTCCGTCTCTCTGTCTCTCTCTCTTTCCTTTAACCCTGTCCCTCCAGTGATTTATTTCTGATCATCACCTCCCTCAGCCCGCCCTCCCTTCTGTGGCACCCCCCCTTTTCTTGTCTCCCTTCATTCCTACTTTTCTACAGGGTAAGATAAATTTCTACACCCAACTAAGTGTTTATATTATTCCCACTTTGAAACATATTCAATGAGAGTAAAGTTCAAACAATGATCACGCCCACTTCTTTACCTCCACTGTGATAGGTCTTTTGTACTTCTTCATGTGATATAATTTACCCCATTCTGCCTCTCTCTTCCATCTTCTTCCAGTGCAATCTTCTTTCTCACCCTTTAATTTTTCTTATATTATCCCTTTAAAGTCAATTTATATCCATACCCTGTGTCTATGTATATTCCTTCTAACTGCCCAAATAGAGAAACAATTCTTAAGAGTTACAAGTATCATCTTCCCATGTTGGGATATAAGAAGTTTAATCTTATTGATTAACTTATGTTTTTTCTCTCTCATTTACCTTTTATGCTTCTCTTGAGTCTTGTATTTGAAAACTGAACTTTCTGTTTAGCTATGGTCTTTTCATTAGGAATGTTTGAAAGTTCCCCATTTTATTGAATGTCCACTTTTCCTTCTGAAACATTATGTTCAGTTTTTCTGGGTAGTTGATTCTCAGATGTAATTCAAGCTCCTTTGCCTTCCAGAATATCATGTTCAAAACCCTATGATTCTTGGGGCAACTAGGTGGCGCAGTAGATAGAGTACCAGCCCTGGATTCAGGAGGACCTGAGTTCAAATCCAGCCTCAGACACTTAACACTTACTAGCTGTGTGACCCTGAGCAAATCACTTAACCCCAATTGCCTCACCAAAAAAAACACCCAACCAACCAAACAAACAAAAACTCTATGATTCTTTAATGTAGAAGTTGTTAAAGCCTGGGTAATCCTGACTGTGACTTCTCAATATTTAAATTGGTACTTTCTGGCTGCTTACAGTATTTTCTTCTTGGCCTGAGAGTCTTGGAATTTGGCTGTAATATTCCTGGAGTTTTCATTTGGGGTTCTTTTTCAGGTGATTGGTGGATTCTTTAAATGATTATTTTACCCTCTGGTTCTAGGCTATCAGGACAGTTTTCCTTGATAATTTCTTGAAAGATGCTGTCCAGGCTTTTTTTTTTTTTTTTTTTTTTTTGCAGGGCAATGAGGGTTAAGTGACTTGCCCAGGGTCACACAGCTAGTAAGTGTCTGAGGCCAGATTTGAACTCAGGTCCTCCTGAATCCAGGGCTGGTGCTTTATCCACTGTACCACCTAGCTACCCCCATGTAAGGCTCTTTTTTTTTAACATTGTTTTTGGGTGGTCCAATAATTCTTAAATTATTGCTCCTTACTCTGTTTTTCAAGTCATTTATTTTTCCAATGAGATATTTTACATTTCCTTCTAATTTGTTAATTCTGATTTTATTTGATTGATTCTTCATGTTTCATAGAGTCATTAGCTCCCACTTGCCCAATCCTCAATTTTAAGGAATTTTCTTTAGTTAACTTTTGTACCTCCTTTTCCATTTTGCTAATTCTACTTTTTAAGTTGTTTTCTTTATCCATATTTTTTGCTTCTTTTATCAAGTTGTTGATATGGTTTTCATGATTTCTTTTGCATAACCCATTTCTTTTCCCAGTTTTTATTCTACCTCTCTTATTTGATTTTTTAAATCCTTTTTGAGTTCTTCCAGGAGGACTTTTTGGGGTGAGACCAATTCATATTTCTCTTTGAGGCTTCACATGTAGTCATTTTGATATTATTGTCCTTTTCTCAGTTTGTGTTTTGATCTTCCCTGTCACCTTAGTAACTTTCTATAGTCTCTTTTGTTTTGTTTTTGCTAATTTTCCAGCCTATTTTGTGACTTTTAAAGTTGAACTCTGCACCTGAAGCACAGGGGGCACTGTCCCAAGCTTCTTGCACTGAGCGCCAAGGGCCTGGTCACTGGCTTTCTGTGCCAGGTTAGACTATTCACCTGCTGTTCTGGGGGCTGAAGACCTCACTCACAGTTGGCCCTCTGTTCCCCTGGCCTGTTGAGCCAGGACCACAGGACCTTGTTTGCTGATCTATACTGGCGCTAAGGACCTCCCACTGACTTGCCCCAACACCACCTATACTCCCCTTTTACCCAAGTGAGACAGACCTTTCTTGATGTCCTACTGAGTTGCTTTGGTCTGGAAAATTGTCCTTTTGTGGGTTCTGTTTCTCCAGAATTTGTTTTGAGGTATGACTTAAAGTTGTTTCAAGGGAAATTGGAGAGAGCTCAGACAACTTCCTGCCTTCTTTCCAACATCTTGGCTCAGCCTCTCCAGGTTTTGTATTTCTTGCATTCTTAGTGGATAGGGGAGGGCATGGGAGCAGGGAGAAAATTTGGAACTTAAATTAAAATTCAATATTTCTTTTTTTTTTTAGTGAGGCAATTGGGGTTAAGTGACTTGCCCAGGGACACACAGCTAGTAAGTGTTAAGTGTCTGAGGCCGGATTTGAACTCAGGTACTCCTGAATTCAGGGCCGGTGCTTTATCCACTGTGCCACCTAGCTGCCCCTCAATATTTCTTTTAAATAATAAATATCCATGTCTCCTCTGACAGTATATAAGCTTCTTAAGTACAAGGACTGCCTCATTTTTGTCTTTGCCTCTCCAGAGCCTATCAGAGACTAAAAACTTACTAATTGTGTGACCCTGGGCAAATCACTTAAGCTCTCTAGCCTTAGTGTCCTCAGTGGAAAAATAAGGGGGGTAGATTTGGCCTCCAAGGTCTCTTCCAGCCCTAAATCTCAGATTGTGTGAAAGTCAGTATAGACTTGAAAGTAAAAGACATAATGAAGAGATAAACTTAGGTAAAGACCCAATTTAATAATAATAATAATAATAAATCTTGTAATCCAAAAAAAGAGAAAAGGGCCCAGTAAAAGAAAAAAATTTAATTGGAAGAAAAGAGTAAGCAGTTATCATATGCCAGGCACTGTGCTAAGTAATTTGCAAATATTATTTCATTTAATCCTAACAATAACTCTGGGAGGTAGGTACTATTATTACCCCCATTTTACAGGTAAGCAAACTGAGACAAATAGAGCTTAAATGACTTATATAGGGTCACACAGCTAGTAAGTGTCTGAGATTGGATTTGAACTCAAGTCTTCCTGTCTTCAGGCCCAGCATTCTATTCACAGATTGAAGATTTTGAACTAAACACTTAATTGAGTGGAGAAAGAAAAGGCACAAAAGAGCAGAAATAGATGATTAAAAAGAAATTGCAAATTTTTTCAAACCCCAAGAACTAGGAAAAATGTAAGGAAACAGTAATAGGGAAGAGAGAAAGATCCTATGGGAATGGATTAACATCAAAATATTTCAAGTAAAACTAATTCTGAGAACAAAGTTTAAAGGGAAAAGGATTTTTTAAAAAGGTAGTACTCAAGGGGGCAGTTAAGTGGTTCAGTGGATAAAGCACTGGCCCTGGATTCAAGAGGACATGAGTTCAAATGCAGCCTCAGAGACTTGACACTAACTGTGTGACCTTGGGCAAGTCACTTAACCCCCATTGCCCCGCCAAAAAAAAACAAAAACAAAAAGAAACAAACACTGATCTCTTCTTGTTGTATACATAGAAATTATTTGTGCCTCTTGCGTAGATTTTCAGGCTTTTAAATGTATTTATAGGACATTTTTCTCTTACTTTAAAAATCTTTGTTATATGGGATGGCTCTCAGGAAGGAAAAACTTCTGATGATGTAAAAAAACCAAGATATCACTAAACATTTATTTAAAAAATAGAAAACAATGAAATGAGAAGCTGGAACATAATTTAATTATATCAGGTAAATAAAAACATAGGACTCACAAGCTATCAAATATCCACTGAGGATTTCTCATGCTGATTCTGTAGTCTTTGCTAGCGTACTCCCCTTGCCCATGCCTCATTCTGCCATTCTTCGGTAACAAACACCAGAACTCAGCTTTTTCCCCCTGCCCCATCCTGTGCAGAGAAGGTTGAGTTATAAGAAAAGAAGTATGTGAACTCTGCTGCCTCTGTCACCAGAGAAATAAAGAACAGAAGGAACTGAGTGTGAGGTACTCCATCATGCCTCAAGGAAAAAAGACTGGCTGACAGCTGGAACCAGTTCTTTTCCTCTCTCTCTTGGTAAGGGCACTGCACCTGGTGAAAAGTGAATTTCTCATAATGGAATGAGGCTGAGACAGTTGGACCTCAGGTCCAGCCCTCCAGGGATCAACCATAAAAAGGGAAAGAAAGAGAAAAGAGAAAGTCAGCAGTAGGGGAAAATTACCAAAGATCTCAGAGAAAGAAAACTCAGTTTAAAACCTTAAACACAAACAGATAAATAAGCAGGGAAAATATTAACAACAGAAAGGAAGCTAGCCTCCTGGGCGTATGAGTACAGACATTTCTGAATAAACATTACAAGACAAAGGAAAATAAATCCATTAAGAAGTAGGGAAGACTTGGATCCCCTAGAAGTCATGGAGCCGCAATAAGTACCTTAGAAACTTTAATTCAGTGAACTAAAGAGTACAGAGACTAAAGAAGAAATAAATTAGTATGAATAACATGAATCAAAGAATAAAAGGTGCAAAAGAGAAATAAAAATTTTGAAAGCAGAATTTATGACCTACGTAAGAAATAATTGGCAGAATAGAAAAATTGTAATTGACAGTGTTGTCTTCAAGAAACAAAAGAGAGAACAACTGATTGGCAATGCAAATAAAATACATATTAAAGGACAATTAGGAAGAAAAAAGTAAAAAGCAATAATGTTAAAACATTAAATTAAATTTTCTTTTTTTTTTTTTTTGGTGAGGCAATTGGGGTTAAGTGACTTGCCCAGGGTCACACAGCTAGTAAGTGTCAAGTGTCTGAGGCAGGATTTGAACTCAGGTCCTCCTGAATCCAGGGCCAGTGCTCTATCTAAATTAAATTTTAAAAATTGAAAGAAAGCATGATTTCTATGAAGTAAAACATACTGTTCTAAGACAGATTCAGAGAAACAACTCAGGGATCATAGGTCTCCCAGAAGAACAGAGGTCAAATAACCTGAATACCATAATGCAAAAAATAATGCAAGACAACTATCCAGGACTTCTGAACACAGAAAACAAAATTCTAATCAAAAGAATCTACAGGTTTTTACCTTTCTGGAGGCAAAAATTCTTATCCTGCAAACTCCAAGATACATAAATAGTTAAATTAAACAATTCTAGTGACAACAAAATTTGCAAATGACTTGGAGAAAGACTTTCAAATATAAAGGAAAGGAAATTCGTGTAACATATAACAATTCTATACCCACGAGAAATAGCAAAAGGAAATGGAATAATATATTTTGAAGAACAAAGGTGATCAAGGTGAATCAGGAAGTGACATAGTATGAAAACCTGAGCCTAATCATCAAGAGATGCATTTTCAATAAAAGAGAAGCATTTTAATAATTCGTACAAAAAAAAATTTATTGAGCAGATTATTTGCTTTGCAAACACCCCAGGCAACAGAAATACAAGAAAGTCTAACAAATACAACCAAAGGAAGGACAAATAAATTACTTAAGAAAAAAAAAACTAGAAAAAGAAAGACATGTATAGGGTTAAAAATAACAACAGAGGTACCATTTGATAGATTTCTTTCTAAGGATACCCAAGAAGAAAAGGGTAAAAGTGGAACTTACATAGAAGTGATGGAGAAAGAATGTACCTCCAACCTGATTAAAAAGAAAAGGGGGACAGTGAGGTGGCACAGTGGATAAAGCACTGGCCCTGGATTTGGGAAGACCTGAGTTCAAATCCGGTCTGAAACACTTGACACTTGGGAGCCAAGATGGTGGAGGAAAGGCAGTGAGCTCTCAAACTCATGACATGATCTCTTCAAAAAACATCCAAATAATGTCATAGGACAATGCTTAGAGCAGAATGTGCTGAAATCATCTTCCAACCAAGGACAGCTTGGAAGGTCAGAAGGAGGGAGCTACTGTGCTAAGACAGGAGTGGACCAATCCCACAGTCACCCTGACAGAGATCCAGTCCCAGGAAGGCCTCAGCAGAGAAGGAGACCCCCAGAGCCCCTGAATCAGCTGAAGCGCCAGTATTGTCTGCAACTAAGCTCACAGTCCGGTGAAAGGGCTGAGCCTTTGGCAGGGGGGAGACTACAGGGATCTATGCTGGTGCTGAGGCAGAACTTGAGTTTTTCACCCCTGCTGGGAACCAGGAGGTAGGCTTGAGTAGCAGTGGCCCAGGTGGGGGAGGGGCACAGGCTCATCAGAGCTGACAACCACAACACACAAAGCTGGTTGATTAGCAAGTTGGTCTGGGGTCATCTAAGGACCATGGAACAGGCCAGGTGAGTGAAGAGCCTGATCCTCCTTAAATCATACCACCTGGGACTTCTGAAGCTTGGGATACTGCAGCCTAGAAACTGTGCTCCACTTTTAGGAGCTAAAAGTCAAGTAAAAGAAAGGCAAGATGAGCCGACAGAGAAAGGTGAGGACCATAGAAAGTTTTCTTCAGTAACAAGGAAGATTGAGGTGCACCCTCAGAGGAAGATGTCAACATCAGGGCCCCTATATCTAAAGCTTCCAAGAAAAATATGAACTGGTCTCAGGCCATAGAGGCACTCAAAAAGGACTTTGAAGATAAAGTTAGAGAGGTAGAGGAAAAAAATAGAAAGATAAATGAGGGCGATGCAGGAAAGACATGAGAAAAAAGTCAACAGCTTGAAAAGTCAAATTGGCCAATGGAAAAGGAGGTACAAAAGCTCTCTGATGAAAATAATTGCCTAAGAATTAGGATTGAACAAATGGAAGCTAGTGACTTTATGAGAAACCAAGACACAATAAAGCAAATCCAAATGAATAAAAAAATAGAGGGCAATGTGAAATATCTTCTGGGAAAAACTGCTGACCTGGAAAATAGATCCAGGAGAGATAATTTGAAAATTATTGGTCTACCTAAAAACCATGATCAAGGAAAGAGCTTAGACATCATATTCCAAGATATTCTTAGGGAAAATTGCCCTGAAATTCCAGAAGGAGCTAAAATAGAAATTGAAAGAATCCACCGATCACCTCCAGAAAGAGATCCCAGAAGGAAAACTCCTAGGAATATTATAGCCAAATTCCAGAGCTCTCAGGTCAAGGAGAAAATATTGCAAGCTGCCAAAAAGAAAGAATTCAAGTACTGTGGAGCCCCAGTCAGGATAGCACAAGATCTAGCAGATTCTACATTAAAGGACCAGAGGTCATGGAATATGATATTCCAGAGGGCAAAGGAATTGGGATTACAACCAAGAATCACCTATCCAGCAAAACTGAGCATAATCTTTCAGAGGAAAAAATGGGACTTTAATGAAAAGAGGACTTTCAGGTATTTGTGATACAAAGACCTGAACTGAATGGCAAATTTGACTTTCAAATAAAGGACCCTAGAGAACCATAAAACAGTGGAGTTAGGGGACATACTTGGGGTAGTGGAGTGGGTGACCATCTTGTGTCTGAGGCCGGGTTTTGGCTGGGATTCCCCTGGGTCCAGGGTGAATGCTTTGTCCACTGCGTCACCTAGCTGCCCCATGATGACATCTTTAGGGTTAAATTGAGGGGTGAGGGGAATGAACTGGGGGAGGGGGAAGGGCAGAGGTGAAATCCTACATGAAAGAAACAGGAAAAGACTTGTGGAGTGGGGAAATAGATGGGGGAGGAGCAGGGCAGTAAATGAATTTTACACTCATCAGAAAAGGCTCAAAGACCTTAAACTCATCAGAGTTGCTTCAAAGAGGGATTAACACACACACCCAACTGGATTTAATCTGGGCAGTAAATGAGCCTAACACTCATCAGAATTGGCTCAAAGACTTAATTCAAACACTAGACACTTAATAGCTGTGTGACCCTGGGCAAATCATTTAACCCCCATTGCTCTGCCCACCCCCCCAAAAAGAGAGAGAAAATGAATTTTTATTTAAAAAACTCAATAAGATGAAATCACAACAAAACCAGAAAAAATAATTATCAGAATCAACAGCTATATAAATATATAAAACTGAGAACACAAGAGAGAGAACTATTTTCAAAAATACAAAATACCTCAAAATAACAGAAAATACAAATAGTTTTAAATAATCCAGTCTCACTTGTGAGAATTCACAGAATTCTATGAAACTTTAAAGAAGTTACTACCGATATTATACAAATTATTCTCAAAAATTGAGAAAGCGCATTTTACCAGATTCTTTTATGAGACTAATATAATTCTAATACCAAAACCAGGGAAAACATAAAGCAAAGAACTAGAACTATAAACATTTATTATCCATGAATATAAATTTTTAAATGTCAGACTATAACAATTCATACAAGAAATAATTCATTCTAATCAAGTTGGATTTATACCAAGGTTGCAAGGATGGTTCAACAATCAATATAATCATTTAATACAAAAGCATCCCAAATCACATGATTATTTCAAACTTTGAAAAAGTGTAATACTCATTTATACTTTTTTTAAAAAACCACCAACCCTACAAAGTATTGGCATAGAGGAACCTTTTTTTTTAATATCATAAAGAAATATTTTATCGAAACTAAGAGCAAATATCATATGCAATGGGGATACAGTACAAGTTTTCCCAATAAATACAGGGGTAAAGCAAGAATGCTCATTTTCCTTGCTACTATTTGACATATTTCTGGAAATTCTGGCAATAGCAATAAGATGAGAAAGAAATTAAAGGAGTAAAGATAAGCAAAGAGGAAATAAAACTATTCCTATTTGCTGATGAAATGATGGTTTCTTTAGAAAATCCTAGGGAATCAGCAAAGACTCTAATTGAGGCTTACCAAAGTAAAGGCTACAAAATAAATCTATAAAAATCAACAGCATTTCTATATAATAACAATCCAAGAAGCAATGATAGGAAGGGGAAACTTGTTCTAAAGAACTACAAAATGCATAAAATAATCTAGGATGAATCTACCAAAGCACACTAAATATTTGTATAGATTAAATTACAAAATGCCTCTTTAAAATTAAAAACAACTGATGTAACTGTGGAAATTTTCTGTGCTCTTGCTTGTGTCATGCACATATACTAAAAATTTCAGGACTACAAAAGTTAATTTACAGATTTAACTACCAAAAAGATTTTTTACAGAACTCAATAAAAGTACAACAGAATTCCTTTGGAGAAATAAAGAATATTTACAAAATCACCCATATTTGATAGCTGATGTGAAAACTGGAAAACAGTTTGGCAGAAATTAGGCTTAGGACCAACATCTTGCACTATATTCTATGATAAATTCTAAATGGACACATGACTTTAATATTAAAGATTGAACCAATAGAAAAAAAATAGAAGAGAAGCACATAATATACCTTGCACAAACTATGGGAAGGAGATATATTCTTAACCAAACAAGAGACAAAGGCAATTACAAAAGATAAAGTAGATAACTTTGGTTACATGGAACTGAAAAGCTATACCACAAAATTGATGTGACTAGCATAAGACAGGAATCAGTCCAGTAGAAAAAAAAACCATTTTTTTACATCATGATTCTCAGGTCGAGAGCGTGGCATCTAAGATATATAGGCTACTAGTAGATACATGTAATAAAACCAAAGGCCTTCCCTAATAAAGTGGTCCAAGAATGTGACCGGTTCCCAAAAACAGTTGTGTAAAAAATGTTCAGAATCACTAATAATAAGGAAAATTTAAATCTAAACAACCCAGAGGTTTTATTTCACATCCTGTAAATTGGTAAAGTGAGAAAAGTTTGAAATAGTTAATGTTAAAGGGATTGTGAGAAGATAGGCACACTGGGGAACAGTGAATCAATATAATCATTTTGGAAGACAATTTGGAATTATGTAAATAAAGTGACTAAAGATATTAGGCTTTATACCTCAATGAGATCGTTGATAAGAAAGTCTCCATATACATCAAAATATTTAAAGCAACACTTTTTTATGGTAGCAAAGAATTGGAAACAAAATAAGTTTCCATTGGTTAGGAAATAGCTGAACAAATTGTGGCATGTGTATGTAATGGAATATTTCTGTGCTATAAGAGATGAAGAATATGATGAATATAAAGAAGCATTGAAAATTTTTCACATGCAGAGTGATGTAAGCAGAGCCAAGAAAACAATATACACAATGACTATAATGAAGTAAGTTGGAAGGACAGCTACAAATCTATCAGAAGTGAATTTTGCAAAATTCTAAAGAACAAGCATAACTCCAAAGAAGAAATGTGAGAGGATACCTCATCCCACTCCTTTGCAGAGGAATGAGGTACCCAGGTATAATGAATTGCATATATGTTCATACTTTTTCAGTGTATTAATTGATATCTTTTTTTCTTTTGCCATTTTTCTTATTTCTTTAAAAATATTTTTATTAGATGAGACACTAATCCACTGTTAGTGGAGTTGTGAAAAGATCCAAACATTCTGGAGAGCAATTTGAAACTATGCGCAAAGGGCTATAGAACCGTGCACAACCTTTGATCCAGCAATACACTGCTAGCTTTATATCCCAAAGACATCCCCCAAAAGAGAAAAACTCCTATTTGTACAAAAATATTTATTTATAGCAGCTCTTTTTGTGGTGGCTAAGAATTGGAAATCAAAGGAATGCCCATCAATTGGGGAATGACTAAACAAGCAGTGGTCTATGATGGTGATGGAATATTATTGTGCTATAAGAAATGACAAGCAGGATGATTTCAGAAAGGCCTGGAAGGACCTGTATGAACTGATGTATAGTGAAGAGAGCAGAACCAGGGGAACATTGTACACAGAAACAGCAATATTGTTTAATGAAGAACTGTGAAAGACTTAACTATTCTCAACAATACAGTGGTCCAAGACAATCCCAAAGGACTATTGATGAAACATACTATCTACTTCCAAAGAAAGAACTGATATTGATGGAGCAGAGACTGAAGCATGCTGTTTTTTACTTTCTTTCATTTTTTCTCTTATTCAAGTTTTTTTTCTATTTTTTCAAGTTTTCTTATACAAAATAACTAATATGTAAATGTTTTACATAATAATACATGTATAACCTGTATCTGCTTACTGTCTCAGGGAGGAGGGAGGTCAGGGAGGGAAGGAAGGATTAAAATTGGAACCCAAAACTATAAATAAAAATGTTTATTACTTTAAAAAATATTGTTTATTATATGGAATGGTTTCCTAGGAGGTAAAGGGAAAGAGATACTGAGAGAAATTTTGGTGATGTAAACAGCAAAAAATCAACAAAATTTCATTTCAAAAAATTAAATATCTTGGGTTCAGGGAAACAGACCTGCTGTTACATTGTTGGTAGAATTATAGATTTGGCTTGTACTTTTGGAGAACAGCCTGGTAATATTAGGAGTTACTAAAATGATCATTCCCTTTGATCCAACAATCCTAGGTATGAGAATATTCCCTAAAGATAATATTTAAAGTTAAGTATGGTAGACATTATAAAATACTTAGGAGTCTACCTGCCAAGACAAACCAAAGAACTTTGAACACAGTTACAAAACACTTTTCACACAAGTAGTCAGATGTAAACAATTGGAAAAATATTAATTGCTTATGGGTAGGTCAAGCTAATATAATAAAAATGACAATTCTATCTAAATTAATCTATTTTTCAGTGCCATACCAATCAAACTACTAAAAATTTATTTTATAGAGCTAGAAAAAAATAACAATTCATCTGGAAGAACAAAAGGTTAAGAATATCAAGGGAATCAATAGGGAAAAAGTGAAAGTAGCCTAACTGTACCAGATCTCAAACTGTATTATAAAGTGGTAATCATCAAAACAATCCTGCTAAGAAATAGAGTGGTGAATCAGTGGAAGAGATTATGTATACAATACATAGTAGTAAATAACTATAGTAATTCATTGTTTGATAAACCCAAAGATCCAAGCTTTTGAGACAAGAACTCACCATCTGACAAAAAATGCTGGGAAAACTAGAAAATAGTGTGGTGAAAACTATGTATAGACAAACATTTCACACCATATACCATATAAGGTCAAAATCAGTATATGATTTAGACATAAAGGGTGACACCGAAAGCAAATTAGGAGAGCATGGAATTGTACCTGTCAGATCTATAGGTAAGGGAAGAATTTAGGACCAAACAAGAGATAGAGCATTATGAAATGCAAAATGGATAGTTTTGATTATATTAAAAAGGTTTTGCACAAACAAGATAAATGCAGCCAATATTAGAAGGAAAGCATAAAGCTGGGGAAAATTTTTTCCAGCAAGTATTTATGATAAAGGCTTTATTTTTCAAATATATAGAGAACTGAGTCAAATTTATAAGAATACGAGTCATTTTCCTGTTGATAAGTGGTCAAATAATATGAACGGGAAGTTTTCAGATGAGAAAAATCAAAGCTAATATGAAAAAATACTCTAAATAACTATTGATTAGAGAAATGCAAATTAGAACAACTTTAGGTATCCCCTTACACTTAGCAGATTGGCTACTATGACAGAAAAGTAAAATGACATGTTGGAGGAAATGTGGAAGAATTGGGATATTAATGCATTATTGGTGAAGTTGTTCACTGATCCAGCCATTCTGGAGGCAAATTGGAACTATGCCCACAGGGCTAGAAAACTACATACCCTTTAATCAAGCAATATCACTACTGGGTCAGTATCCCAAAGAGATCCCCCCCAAAAGGGGGGGACCTAATTATACAAAAATATTTGCAGCAGCGCTTTTTGTGGTGGCAAAGAATTGGAAATGGAAGGGATGCCCAACATTTGGGAAATGGCTGAACAAAAGTTGTGGTATATGGTTGTGATGTCATACTATTGTGCTATAAGAAATGATGGGCAGGATGCTTTCAGAAATACCTGGACTTACATGAACTGATGCAGAGTGCAGTGAGCAGAACCAGGAGAACATTATACACAGGAACAGCAATATTGTACAATGAACAACTTTGAATGACTTGGCTATTCTCAGCAGTACAATGACAACTCCAGTGGATTCATGATGAAAAATGCTATCCACTGCTAGAGAAAAAAACTTATGGAGTCTGAATACAGACCAAACTTTTTGTTGTTCAAGTTTTCTTCCACAAAATGACTAATATGGAAATATATTTTACGTGATTGTACATGTATAACCAATATCAAATTGTTTCCCTCCTGAGACAGTAAGGTAAAGAGAGAGGTAAAGAATTTGGAACTCAAGTTTTTTAAACAGAATGTTGAAAATTATTTTTACATGTAATTGGTGGAAATATTTTTTAAAAGATAGAGAAGACCTATGTTTGCAGAAATACTCATAATAGCAAAAAAGTAGAAACTATTTCATTAATTGGGAGAATAGTTCAGTAATGATTGTATGTTAATATCATAGAATATATTATTATACTGTTATTAAAATAGCAGACATGAAGAATAGATATATGGGAAATGATGTAAAATAAAGTCAAAAGAAGCCACTTTGACCACAACCATATTTTTAAAAGGCCACAAAATGGTTTAAGTGAAGAGAACAAAATGTGGTGCCGAAAAAAATTGGTTAGTGGTGGGGAGGCTAGGTGGCACAGTGGATAAAGCACCGGCCCTGGATTCAGGAGTACCTGAGTTCAAATCCAACCTCAGACACTTGACACTTACTAGCTGTGTGACCCTGGGCAAGTCACTTAACCCCCATTGCCCCACCCAAAAAAAAATTGGTTAGTGTTTTGTGAAAATTGATTTATTATCAAATTGGAATTGTTTCCATTTTAAGGTCTTATTTGGAGATTTACACTATTTTTGAATATTTGGGTATTTGAAGATATTAAATTATTTACAATAAAACAAATTTTGAGGTATAAAATGTTTTGTTTAATTGTAGATATATTGCCGTTTGAGATAACCTTTCACATCATATGAATAGGTAAACACATGACTAAGGCATAGTCAGAATTTTTTTTTTTTTTTTGCCGCTGTGAGAGATTACACACTCAGGACCAACTACTTGATACCAAAAGATTAACATTCATTTCAACTGCCAAGTCATAAGATTTGCCAGTGGATGCAACTGTAACCAAGAAAACTTAATTAGCTTTGATGAACCTACCTATCTATGTACTTTTTAAAAAATCTATGTACTTTTGATCTACCTTCTAGCTACTATCTGTAAACACAAACATTTCCCCCTTTTTTCAAAGGGTTTCATTTTGACATCTTGTTTTCAATAGGTTATACCTGCCGGAACTTTGCCCAGTCCGCTGCGGTGTTAAGTAAGTTTATAGCCTTAATAGAAATACTTCATGTTTTTCAATTGGTTTAGTAATAGTATTATTTGCAAATAAATCTTCAATCTTCTTTTAGCCAGGACCCATGTTAACTATGCAGTCAAAGGAGATGTGGCAGTTGTACGACTTAACTCACCCAATTCAAAGGTATTTATTTAATTTGTTTAAGAATCCTGTGCTTTTCATCATTAGTGGTATATTTATAAATTACTCTGGGCTCTGTATACTATAAAGGCGTGTCATGGAAAATAATACATGATCTGATAGTAATTAGATATCATAACAAATAGACTCTTAATCCTGAAGGTTAACCTATATTGACTTTTAACAGGTTGCCCAAGGAGAGCAGTCAGAAGCAGAAATCCTGTCCTTGCATTCCTTTCATCTGACTTTCAGTGTCAGTTTAATTTCAAGGACACAGTGAGACCAGCCTTCTGGTACCTGGCAGAAGAGAGAAATGAACTTTTTTAGTTTGAATTGGTTTAAAATATTTACCAGCCCTTCCCCAGAAGGATGATTAAAAGAAATTGAAAGCAGGTTACTTTCCTAAAGATACCTTATAGTTAAAAATGTTATCATTTTGACATAAATTATCATTTACACTAATCAAGTTGGGTTAAATGTGCCCAGCCCTTGTATATTTCAAAAGATCAGTAACACATTATAGCTTCTCTATTAGGTATTGTTTTCTACTGACTAGAACCTTTTCTCTCCAAATTCCAGCAAAGCATATTTCATTAATTCTACAAAGGACAGCTGATTCAATGCTTAATATTTCTGAAATTTGATAGCATCCTAGGCAATGCAAGATACTGAACTGAGGCAGTTGATATATGCAATCAAGTAAAACAATAAATAGCTACCCTTTAGCTTTCAGTTACCCACAATTTGCCCTATTCTCTTTGACCCTCAAATGTATCTTGATATTGCCTTGTGGACCAAGCTCCTTAAATATAATACTCAATTCCATCTTTGGCTATGCCAGTTTTTAAAGAGAGAGAACTAATAATTTGCCTTTAAGAAAAGTGTATAAACTAATGCAGAAAGCTTTTTGATTTTATATATAAGCAATGTGTTTAGAGAAAGAGCATTCTGTTTCCCTTTTCCAAAATATATAGTGGTTTTTTCTTTGCCTCTCCTGTCATAAAAGTGTTATCTCACTTTGGATTAAACCTTGATCTTGTTAGATCTGAGACATCTGTAATATAATGGAAATTATGTTGAAATTGGAAATAAAAGATTATCTGTTAATGTAGTAGAGTTTGTCACCTTGGACAGATCACTTACCCTTTCTGCTTATTTCTTCATCTGTTAAAAAAAAAGGATATAAAAATACCTATATTATCTACCTCCTGGTTGTGATAATCAGAAAACATTTTATAAATGTTGGCTATTTATTATTATTGTTATTCATTATTATTACTTGGCAGGTAAACACTTTGAATAAAGAGTTGCATTCAGATTTTATACAAGTGATGAATGAAATATGGGCTAGTGATGCAATCAGAAGTGCTGTCATTATCTCTACAAAGCCAGGCTGCTTTATTTCTGGTGCTGATATCAAGTAAGTGTGTCATTTCAGCTAGTGGAGGATGGGAGTGGGGGGCGGGGTGGGGGGGCGCATGTGCTCACATACACGAGAGAGAGAAAGTGTATATAGGTGTTATTAAAAATAAAGTGGATAGAAAACCTATGATTCCCTTTTTAAATAATTTTTATATCTTGATTTTACATCAGTTATGTTTCCCTTTATACAAGAAATTCCCTCCCACTCCCAGAGAACAATTCTTCATAACATGAAATAAAAAATACTCAACTTAAATGAATCTGTGACTTAATTAATTGGAGAGTTCCTTCCAACGATACAGATCCATTCATTCCTGCCCATCCTGCATAATTTTTGCCATTGTTCTCCCATAAGTTGGCCTCCAAGGGTCTGTCTTGCTGTTATTCTTCTCTGTCCTGGTAAGAAAGGAAAGCCTTTCCTTCTTTCTCCTGACATTGTGAGAATACCAGTAAAACACTGGATGTCTACCTGTCACCTCTTCTTTCCATGTAACCTATCTGTCTTCTCTTCCTAACATACATTTCTTTGAAGACAGTTTTTATTCCTGTTTGCCCGAGTCCCTCATTTGTCTTATGTTGTAGTCTACTTACCAACATGAAACAGAAAAGTAACAAAGAATTTAAAAGAGGAGGAAAAACAGTTCAGCGAAGTAAACCAAAACATGAAAACTGCCATGCAGTGTTTTATATACATAGTCCCCCCAGCTCTGTGAAGAATGGGGAGCTACATTCCCATGTCTCTTCTTTGGGCCCCACTTTGGTCATTATAATTGTTTTGTTCATGTTTTCTTTCCATTTACATTGTTGTTATTATTGTTGTTATTTTCCTGGTTCCATTTATTTCACTTTCCATCAGTTCATGTAAGTTTTTCCATGCTTCTCTACGTTCTTCATATTCATTGGGGTTTTGTTGTTGTTGTTGTTGTTGTTTTGTTTGTTTTTGTTTTTGTTTTTTTTAGTGAGGCAATTGGGGTTAAGTGACTTGCCCAGGGTCACACAGCTAGTAAGTGTTAAGTGTCTGAGGCCACATTTGAACTCAGGTACTCCTGACTCCAGGGCTGGTGCTCTATCCACTGTGCCACCTAGCTGCCCCCATTGTTTTTTGTAGCTTTTTTTTTTTTTTTTTGGTGAGGCAATTGGGGTTAAGTGACTTGCCCAGGGTCACACAGCTAGTAAGTGTTAAGTGTCTGAGGCCAGATTTGAACTCAGGTCCTCCTGAATCCAGGGCCAGTGCTTTATCCACTGCGCCATCTAGCTGCCCCCTCCCATTGTTTTTTACAGCACAGTAATAGTCCATGAAATTCATGAACCACAATTTATTTAGCCATTACCCTGTTGGCACCTACTTTGTTTCCAATTCCTTGTTACTACAAAAAGTGCTGCTATAAATATCTTGGTATATATGGATATTTCTGTCTTTGACATCTTTAGAATAGTATTTGGATGTCTGGGTCAGAGGGTATCAGCATTTTAAACAGTTTCTTAGTATTCCTAATTGCTTTCCAGGATGCAGTGTATTAGTGGGGCTATCTTTCTAAAACTTTCCAATGTTTATTCCCATTGTTTATAGATATAAATGCTCAAGATGTGAGCAAAGAAAGATTCATTACCAAAAGTCATGGTGTTGGGGCAGTTAGATGGCACAGTGGATAAGCACCGGCCCTGGATTCAGGAGTACCTGAGTTCAAATCCGGCCTCAGACACTTACTAGCTGTGTGACTCTGGGCAAGTCACTTAACCCCAATTGCCTCACCAAAAAAAAAAAAAAGAAGTCATGGTGTGATGAAAGAGTGGTATATGTTAATGAAGAGAAAACCAATAAAGGAGTCAAAGATTTTATTTTTACACATTCCTGTACACTACAGCATGATATCTGCTTGCAAGACCGCTAAGGAGGTAACACAATTATCACAAGATGGACAACAAATGTTTGCGAAACTTGAGAAATCTCCAAAACCTATTGTGGCTGCCATCAGTGGGGCCTGCCTGGGAGGAGGACTTGAGGTACAATTTCATGCCAAAGTTACTAAAACTTTATAAAATAGTGGAGGGAGGATGAGACCTACTGGTAACATATAGTTAGGGTAGGTAATGGATTCAAAGAAATTGCAACCACTTAGTCTTTAAATATACAGATAATGAAACAGCTGAATGGGGAGGGAGTTTTGTTCAGTTTTTACAGTGGTTCTGGTCTCAGCCTTGTTACTAATTCACTGTGTAACCTTGGACAAATCACATAAGCTCTTTGGGCTTCAGTTTTTCTCATCAGTAAAATAAGGGAATTGGGTGCTAGATTATCTCTTAAGATGTCTTGCTCTAATATTTTATAATCTAATGAATTCATTGACCACTTATTCTTTGTGTAGTACTATGCTTAAGGATATAGAGATATGATATCTTTGACCTTAAAGAGTTTACCATTTAGTTGAAGAAGCAAACTATGTAGAGAACAATACAAGGAAGTATATGACTAAGTGATATGTGACAATTGCATGTAATAAATACTCGTGGAATTGATATGAGGGGAGAGTCCACGAAGGGCTTGAGTAGAAAGGAATAATTCATGGAATAAGTAAGGCTTTCATTGGTCCTTGAAGATAGAATTTGGCTAGCCTTACAAGAATAGACAGGGTCTTCTAGGGAGAGAGCACAGCCTGGGCAAAAACAGGAATGAGGAAGATTTGAGCAATGAGTAACCCTACATATATAATAATTTCTAGTAGAGGTG
This sequence comes from Dromiciops gliroides, assembly GCF_019393635.1. Taxonomy (NCBI): domain Eukaryota; kingdom Metazoa; phylum Chordata; class Mammalia; order Microbiotheria; family Microbiotheriidae; genus Dromiciops; species Dromiciops gliroides. The sequence goes on along the minus strand of NC_057862.1, from coordinate 470,016,149 downwards.
TCTTATAGGGGAATAATGTGTGTGTGTGTGGGGGGGGGGGTAATGGATTTGAAAGATCTGTTTTAGAAAGCCTTGAATGCCAGACTAAAGATCCTACACTTGATGATGTTGTCATGTTCCTGCCTGAAAGAGTTTTGAGAGCCCCACCTCAGTTGACATATTTTCTAACTCCTTTCTTTCCTGTATTTGAAGCTTGCCATTGCATGTCAATTCAGAATAGCAACAAAAGACAAAAAAACAGTATTGGGGACCCCTGAAGTGTTACTGGGATTGTTGCCGGGAGCAGGAGGCACTCAAAGACTCCCAAAGATGGTAAGTTAAGATCCTCACAAACCAAAGTCATGTACCTATCTGGCACATTTCCCCCTGTTAAAAAATTTGAAGTTAAAAGCTTCCCTGGGTATATATGGATGAATTATTCTTAGTCAGGTCTAATCTATCATACTCTAAACTGTATTTTACACGATTGTTGCTTAACTCAATCATTAGGTATGATTTTATTATAAAAATTCCGTCTCTAAGCTTGGTCTAATTGCTGTGTTCTACAGATTGTTTAAAGGCTGGCCCATTGGGGGTGGGAGAGGTGTTGCAGTTAAAGCTGGTGGCAAACATTCCTGTCTGCAAATCATCTCCTAAGGGATACAGATCCCCCAGCAGGTAGCATGTGGAAAGGAGGCTTAGTGTCAGGAAGCCCAAACTATTGTGGGAGTCGCATACACAAGAGAGTGACTGAGACCATGTTCCAAAATATTTAACAGAGAGGTGAAATAAATAAGAGTTGAGGATTTAAATGTGATTTACCTGTGAGCATTCTGGTATAAGGCTGTTGTTACATATTATCCATATAACATAGAGAATGATTGCCATCCTTTTCCTTATTATAGCTGTTACTTCCATACCAAAGAGATACATTTCAACTAAGTGAGCTATAAATTGGAGTTTGGTGACTTATTACTCACACCTTTTGTTTTTACCCCACAGCCCTCCTAAATGTCCTCCTGAAACTCTCCCTTATAACAGCAACAAAAAAACAGAACCAACTGAAAAGTGACCACACATGATAGTATATACAGCATTCCATACCACATTTGTAGTGCTTTACCTTTCTATCAAGAGGATTAAAGTGTATTTATTTTATCATCTCTTTCCTGAGAAGGAGCTTGACATTACAATTAATCAGACTTAAGTGATTTTTTTTTTTTAGTGAGGCAATTGGGGTTAAGTGACTTGCCCAGGGTCACACAGCTAGTAAGTGTTAAGTGTCTGACGCTGCATTTGAACTCAGGTACTCCTGAATCCAGGGCTGGTGCTCTATCCACTGCGCCACCTAGCTGCCCTGTTCTGTTAAGTGACTTTTTAATATCATGTTTTATGTACATTCTTACAGTAGCACATTAAATTTTTATTCATTAAACAATACTTCACCATTGTGTAAAGTTGCTATCTAGCTATGCTGTCTAAAATATCTAATGAGTGGTCGCCAATAAATTAGGAGCTTTAGCAAGAGTTTAGACTTAAAGAGTATTAGGATCGGGGGCGATCAACCTTCTTTCAACGTTCCTTCTTCCTCCCAGAAGCATTTTTGTTTTGTTTTTGTTTTTGTTTTTGTGGGGCAATGAGGGTTAAGTGACGTGCCCAGGGTCACACAGCTAGTAAGTGTTAAGTGTCTGAGGCCAGATTTGAACTCAAGTCCTCCTGAATCCAGGACTGGTGTTTTATCCACTTCGCCGCCTAGCTGCCCCCCTCCCAGAAGCCTTTTGTCAAAAACCAAAACAGCCTGTCCTCAAACACACATAGCTTCAAGCTAATTGGCTGGTAGCTTTGATAGACAGTACCCACGAGCAAATGTCACTTCCTGACGCCAAGGAACTGACCTCCCAAACCACATGGCTTGCCCTCAGACACCTTTTCCTCATGGCAGAGCTTTCCTACAGTAACTCTCCAGCAGGTAGCATCACTCCAGTTGTTACAATTGGGAATGCTTTCTAAAAGAGAGCATTCCTCTGGCATCCCCTTTAATGACCTCTGATCTGGAATATGCTAGTGATTTTTATCCAGCTTCAGTTATCCAGGCCACTGTGTAATCTTCCAGAATGTTCTCCATTGGGAATCATCATTGAGGGACCATATATTAAGAGCTAGAAGGAACTCAATTTGGAAATTTCAATGTTATAAGTTGATAAAACAGGGACCCGAATTCCCATTACTAATGTTTTAGGCAATATTTTAGATGAGTTCCCAATCTATTGATGTCATAATTCTGAAATTCCCTTTGTTGACTTACTATGTTTTAAATTAAGAGCTGAAGAAAGAAGTTTGGCTCCAATTAATGTCTTCGGAAGAACTTAACAATTTAACCACTTGTCAATATAACATAGGTCAAATACAATAGAAAGTATTGGTTCTAAATTGTCGTTAAAGCAACATAAAATCTATCTTGATTAATAGCAAGGATCAGCTTCTTTTCAGAATAAAATTGTCAGCATTGTTTATCTATGCTCCCTGACTCTTACTTGCTTGTTAGGTTGGGATTCCTGCTGCCTTTGACATGATGCTGACTGGCAGAAACATTCGTGCAGACAGAGCAAAGAAAATGGGTCTAGTTGACCAGCTGGTAGAGCCACTGGGTAAGAGTTCAGAATATCCCAAAGACATGCTGTATGTGCTTAATTGTCAACAAGCCTAGGAGTAAGCCCTCTGCTAGTTTTCTCTGCCCTAGGGAATCCTTTCTTTTGTTAATATTGAAAAGCCCCATCTGTACTCTTCAGAGAATGAGCCATTTTGGAGAGCAAGGTTATTTCACTGGTATGGGAATTACTCTTTTAAGCTCAGAATTTTATTATTTTAATCATTCTGGGTTCAAATCTTTCTGATGATACATTGAACACTTCTCTGCCTCCTTAAATAGAAAATCAGAACTTTTCTTGTCATTAGAATATCATTGATTGTGCTGTTCTATAATACAGTTATGTTCTCAACCTGTTGATGCTTCTGGGGGCTGTTTGACTGTTTTGATCCAAACTATTGTGCTTCAGTGTTTTTCAAGTTGCTTTTCATAGTTCTTCTATCTTGCTAGTGTCAACGTGTTTGTTTCCAGGAATCCAGTCTCATCTTCTAACTTTTTTCACAAATTCACTGTAATAGAAGTAGAATAGAAATAGAATCAGCATTTGTCCACAAGTCTTTCATAGAAGGTCAGGTGCCTTTGGTAACTTCCATTACTTCAGCATTCATAGAGTTAACATTTTATTTTAGTTCTTAGATTTTGTCATTGCCTTTTGTTTTTCTACCAAAGTTATTTCCCTTTGAAATTGTCCTCCATAAAATACTTCCTTAAAGAAAAACAAAAATGCTTAGCAAAACCAGCTGACCTGGTGACTGTGTCTAATAGTATATACCATATTTTGCATTCCATAGTCTCCTACCTCTCTACTGAGAGAAGAGTGTTTCATTATCAGTTTTCAATGGATGTTTATTAACTACCTGCAACCTTCAGTGCACTGTCCTAGGGAATACAAAAGGTTGAGATAAGACATAGTCCCTGCCATCATCAAGTTTCCAGTAAAGTAGGGGATGAAACAAATGCACGTGACTTATAATACAATAACAATATAATATTACATTATAAATGCATTAAGGAGTTGCAACAAAAACATAAGTCTTGGAGAAAGTCGTTGTTCAGTAGGGGATTGCAAATAGCTTAAAAGACAAGATGATGTTTGTTTTAAAAGGATGGGTAGGAATTTAACTGCAGAAGAGGGAGGTTATTCAGGAAAAAGGAACATTATGAACAGAGAATGGTGGGAGATCAAGGGTGTATAGGTAACAGAGTATTCTAGTTTATCTGGAGCATAGAGTGTGTGGAAGGGAATAGATAAATCTGGAAAGGTGAAATAAATAAAGCCAGGTTGTAGAGGGTATTGACTGTCAGTCAGGTTGAGTAGTTTGAACTTTATCTGGTGTGAGTAGATTTGGACTCCTTTCATTTCCCTTTTGTTCATGTAACTTTTTTGGATCCTCTTCCTGTTAGAGGTGTTTCACTGCTACCTAAAAGGGGGAAAATGGGAGAGTTGACTTAAAGCAGAGTACACTATTGATATACTTGATACATGTATTAAAACAACCTGTGACTTTTTCATCTTATCTATATAGGCTTCAAATAAGATTGCTAAAAATTATCCTCCTTCCAAGATTTGATCTGTCATTTTCTTGCCTGCACTGGTTTATGTTTACTTGTTATATCAATGTTTTCAGGACCAGGTTTGAAACTACCAGAAGAACGAACAGTTGAATACCTAGAAGAAGTAGCAATCACCTTTGCAAAAGAACTAGCTGATAAGAAGATCTCTGGAAAGAGGCAAAAGGGGCTGGTTGAGAGTGAGTATATCTGTTAGAGAAGTCACAATCAGAGTTGCTACCCTGGGCCCCGAGTATGAACATCTACCGTTTTGGCATGGAAGAATCTATGCAGTAGTAATCAGTGAAGTCCTTGAGGAGTGGTTTTCACTTCCTATTAGTACAAAATTTAAGGGAAGTAAAAACTTAATTTTGGAGTCACATTATGTGCCTTACTCCTTTTACTTTAAGTTAAGTTTAAGGGTAGATATGAACTGCAGTGTTAAAAAACAACAAAAAAAGTTGTTCTGAACTGTGAAAACCAGATCATTTAATAGAGGTTACAAAAAAAACTGTGAAGGAGGTGTGGTTCTTCCCAGTCAGTGTCTGAAAACATTTTTCCTTGCAGAGTTAACAGCATACGCCATGAGTTTTCCATTTGTGAGACAACTGATCTATAAAAAAGTTGAAGAAAAGGTACAGAAACAAACCAAAGGTCTTTATCCGGCTCCTCTGAAAATAATTGATGTGAGTTTCTTATCCTTACATTTCTGTTTCACTTTATTTATTTATTAAATGCTACTATGTGTAATTGAAGTGTTAGACTTGGCCTCCTCAGTTTAGCCAAAACCAGATTAAAATGTAATTGGGTGGGGCAGCTAGGTGGCGCAGTAGATAGAGCACCGGCCCTGGAATCAGGAGTACCTGAGTTCAAATCTGGCCTCAGACACATAATACTTACTAGCTGTGTGACCCTGGGCAAGTCACTTAACCCCAATTGCCTCACTAAAAAAAAAAAATGTAATTGGGAAATGTTTAACAAAATAAATAAAACTACAATACAACATGGAGTTAATGTTAGGTTTCCTGAGTCAGTATATAGCCACAGATACACATCCCTTTTAATTTGAGTCTGACACCATTGATGTACAAGCTAGTGGGGATACAAAGGCAAAGCAGCCCTAGCCCTCAGTGAAGCTGTCTAATACTGGGCATCTACAACATGCACATCATTGGTTTTCAGACTGTGTATCGTAGCAGTTTCTCTAGGTGTGCCCACAAGTTGTTTGAAATTTAACACTTGCAAATTGCATATATGTGCATGAGACACTTGTCTAGGGTTGTCAGCTTAACATGATTCCTCATAACAAAAAAGTTCATGCAGTGCCATAAACAAAAAAAGTTTGAGAATCACTGATGTACCCAGATAAGTAAACACAAAGTATTATCAAGAAGCAAAGAGCACTAATAATTGGGGGAGGAGGGGATTAGGAAAGGGGATAGATACCACCTGAGCTGTGCTTAGAAGGAAGTTAGGGATTCCAAGAGAAGAGGTAAAGAGGACATACATTCCAGAAATGGGAGACCACCTGACAGAAAACAGACCATACATACAGATAAGGCCTTGCAATCTGCTTTTACTGGGACAGAAAGAATGAGAAGGGTAGTGATATGATATAAAACTGAACAAGTGGGGGGGGGTTAGTATTGTAAAGGATTTCAAATACCAGGCTGAGAATATTGTACTTAATCACAGAGATCATAAGAAGTCACTGAAGTTCATTGACTAGGAGTGTGACATGATTGGAACTATGTTTTAGGAATATTGGTACCAAGTATCAGTATTGAAGGTGAACTGGAGAAAGTAGAAACTAGAAGCAGGGAGAAGAGTTAGGCTTTTCAGTAGTATTGGCAAGAGGTGATAAAGGGAACAACAACAAGACTTGGCAACCAGTTGGATATGAGGGTAAGGGAGAAAGTCAAGGGCGACACTAATGGTTGTGAACATGAGTGACTGGCAGGATGGTGGTGCTGTCAGCAGAAATAGGGAAGTATGAAAAAGGTATCGATATGGGGGAAAATATCGCCATTTCCCTGCCTATTATCAGACCATCTAGGAAGAAAGGGATTAAGCATTTTTATAGAGCATTCTATACTATATGTACTAATCTGTCAGGCCCTGTACTATAAACCCTTTTTACAAATATCTTATTTGAGCTTTACAACAACCCTATAAGGTAGATGCTATTGTTATCCTAATTACAGTTGAAGAAACTGAGGCAGACAGGGGTTAAGTGACTTGCCTAGTATCACACAGGTAGTAAATGTCTGCAGCCACATTTGAACTTGGGTCTTCCTGACTCCAGGCTCAACACTCTATCCATTGTACCATCTAGCTTCCTCTAAGCATTATATATCTTTAGAAACGAAAGTCAAAAAAAGGGTTTTTTTTTGTCAGACTTAAAAGAATACCTTTATGGATACATAATTCATACTTCTGTATTAATGGGACCAGAGATTTTGATCATCAACATAGAATTGTACACCTGGAAAGGGCTTCAACATCCATTTGGTTCAAGTTAAACCCAGAAGAAATGTCCATCATAATACACCCAATGAGTGGTCATCTACTCTGTGCTTGAAAACCTTCAAGGAAGAGGGAACTAACCTCCTCTCAAAGTATCCCATTCTACAAGTGGGCAGCTCCAGTTGTTGACAGTTCCCCAGCATTAAATCTAAAGTTCCCCCTCAAACTTCCATCCATTGCTGTTGATTCTGCCCTCTTGGTTTAAGCAGAACAGATTAAATCCCTCTTCTATATTACAGCCCTTCAAATACTTGACCATAGGAATCATGTGTTGTGTCACTCACCTCGCTTTATTACATCCCCCTGAATCTTCTCTTCTTTAGCTCAGACATCCCTGATTCCTTCAGCTCATCCTTTTATGATATGAACTCATCTTCACTGTTCTGGTAGCCTTCACTTAGATACTTTCTGACTTACCAACATCCTCCTAAACTGTGGCTCCCAGAACTGAGCTCTGTGCTCCAGATGTGGTCTGTCCAGGGTGTAGGAGAGTTCACCTTATTCCTCTCTTAATGCAGCCGAAGCTTACATTAGCTCAATCTGCCAAAACAGATCTTTTTCAGACAAACTGCTCTCTAATCATGTCCCCCATCTTATACTTGTGTTAATTTTTTTGTTCCCAAGTTTAAGACTTTAAAATAACTATTGAATTTCATCTTACTAGATATAGCCCAATGTTTTACACTGTCATAATCTTTTTACATCTTGGCTCCACTATCCAGTGTGTTAGCTGTCTCTCCCAGTTTTGTGTCATCTGCTAATATGTTAGCCATATATATATATATATATCATTGCTATCTTTATCCAAGTCATTGATAAAAATGTTAAATAACATAGAATCAAGCACAGATATCTGGCACTCCATGGAATACCTCTTGCCAAATTGACATAGAATTACTTTGTTAAAATATAGGTAAACTCTATTTACAGCATTCCCCTGATCTATCAGTTTAGTAATGCTGTCAAAAAAGAAAGTGAGGCTAGGTTGTGTTTTAGTTAATATGTGCGTTTGTTTTCACATCAGTTACATTTTTCAATATATCCCACCTGCTCCCAGAGGGCAGCCCTTATATTATAACAGAATTTTTTTTCAAGGAGGGGGGAGGGGCAGCTAGGTGGTACAGTGGATAGAGTACTGGCCCTGGAGTCAGGAGGACTTGAATTCAAATTTGGCCTCAGACACTTGACACTTACTAGCTGTGTGACCCTGGGCAAGTCACTTAACCCCAATTTCCTCACCCCCCCCAAAAAAAAGGAGGGGGGAAAACCAATTTATTCTATCATATGATATCTTCTTCAATACATAATCTCTCACCTCTGTAAAGAAGCATAAGGGTCCATTCTTGTAGCTCTTCTTTAGAGCCAAACTTGGTCTGTTTTGTTTTATTTTGGTTCTTTTCATTTACATTGTTGTAGTCGTGTGTGTTTTTTCCTGATTCTGTTTACTTCACTTTATATCAGTTCATCTAAATCTTCGTAGTTTCTTAGAGAACACTAAGTCTGTTACGTTCATATACAAGTTTGTTTAACCATTTCCTAGTTGGTGGGCATTTATTTTGTTTTCAGTTCTTGGTGCTCCAAAAAGTTTCTCATCCTGCCAATTTGATAGATATGAGGTGAAATCATAGAGTTTTTACAATTTACATTTCTCTTATTAGTTAATTTGAATATTCTCTTGTGTGTTTTTGAATAGTTTGCAATTCCATTAAGAATTATTCATGTCCTTTGACTACTTACCCATTGGTATGATCTGTTTTGAATGAAGCCACACTGATCCTTTTTTAATCACCACTTCTCTAACTATATGTTCACTGACCAGATCTTTAAGAATCCATTCTAGAATTTTCCCAGCAATCAAAGCCAAACTCAGTGGTCTGTAGTTTGCACAATCAAGATTCTTCTCTTTTTTGTACTTGACCTCCAGGTTTCCAAAGTAATTCTCCAGGACGCCTGACAGCAGCTTAGCAGCTACATCTAGAGTGTGATTCTGTGATTCCTGTACAATATCTTTAGCAAGTGATCTGAATCCACCCTCTGAAGATCTTTAGGGATGGGGATTATCTTCTGAGGCGGCCTAATTCACTTTTTTTTTTTTTTAAGCGGGGCAATGAGGGTTAAGTGACTTGTCCAGGGTCACACAGTAAGTGTCAAGTGTCTGAGGCCGGATTTGAACTCAGCTCCTCCCAAATTCAGGGCCAGTGCCTTATCCACTGCGCCACCTAGCTGCCCCTAATTCACTTTTTTTTTTTTTTTTTTTTTTTTTTAGTGAGGCAATTGGGGTTAAGTGACTTGCCCAGGGTCACACAGCTAGTAAGTGTTAAGTGTCTGAGGCCGGATTTGAACTCAGGTACTCCTGACTCCAGGGCCGGTGCTCTATCCACTGCGCCATCTAGCTGCCCCTCCTAATTCACTTTTGAAGAGCTGGTTATTAGGAAATGTTTTTTCTTTCTTTTGAGCCTCAAATCTTCTATGCATTTTTTTCCCATTACTTCTAGTTCTGTTCTCTAGAGCCAGGTTTTCACATGACAGTATTTCACATATATGTGAAGGTAATTATCATGAACCTCCCCCCTCATTCTTTTCTTTTCTTTTTTTCTTTTTTTTGGTTGAGTAATGAGGGTTAAGTAACTTGCCCAAGGTCACACAGCTAGTAAGTGTCAAGTGTCTGAGGCCAGATTTGAACTCTCCGGTGTTTTATCCACTGTGCCACCTAGCTGCCCCCTTATTCTTTTCTTTACCTCAGATTCTCCACCTGTGTAAAAATTGGAATAATAATATTTGTGTACCATTGTTAGGTATGTATCCCAAAGAGATCAAAGAAAAAAGAAAAAGACAAAATATTTATAGTAGCTCTTTTTGTGGTGGCAAAGAATTGTCAATTCAGGGGATAGCCAAACATGTTGTGGCATATAGTTAGATTGGAATACTATTGTGCTATAAGAAATGAGAAAGGGGGTGGTTTCAGAAAAACCTGAGAAGACCTATATGAATTGATGCAAAATGAAGTGAGCAGAAGCAGGAAAGCATTGTACACAACAGTGATCACCTGTTAAAAACTTAGCCACTTAGATTGATACAATGATCCAAAACAGCTTCAAAGGACTCAGGATAAAAATGTTCTTCACCTCCAGAGAGAACTGATGAAATCTGAATGCAAATTAAAGTATAATTTTTTCACTTTATTTTTTTGCTTTTGGGGGGAGTGGGAGGACAACATGGCTAATAATGGAAATATGTTCTGCATGATTTTACATGTAATTGATACATTATTTGCCTTCCCAATGGAGGGTCTGGAGAAAGGAGAAAATTTGGGACTAAAAAAATTTGTATGAATTTTAAGGTAAAAAAATAAATTTTTACAAAATCATAACATTTGTTTCTTCCTACCTTATTCAATTAATTTTTTTGTTTACATGAGATGATATATGATAAGTTGTTTTGAGTTTATTAAGAAATGCTATATAAATTTACAGCAGCAAGTTAAACTCTTCAGTGGGTAAAGGCAGTGGTAAAAAAAGGAGATAAAATTGATTCATCACTTTATAGACTTCAGCCAATCAACTGAAAAAAATTGTTTAACATAAGGCTCTTTGTTACGTGTTGTAGGAGATATAAAGAAGTTTTAAGAAAACATAAACCTTTTTCTAATACTATTTTATTTTTTCCAGTTATGTGTAAAGGCAATTTCTGATATTCATTTTTTATAAAATTAGGAGTTCCAAATTTTCTCCCTCTCTTTATACCCTCTTCCTTCCTTGAGATGGTAAGCAATTTGACCTAGATTATATATGTACAATCATGTAAAATTTATTTCCATATTAGAAAAATATATAAAATTTTTAAAAGTTAATTAACAATACAAGAAATAACAGAATATTACTTCTGATGTTCTCAGATAATTGAAACAGAAGCACAGTTACATGCTACCATTGAATAAGAACTGAAAACAAAAGTTGAACTGGGAACTGCTTTTAAGCCTACCATTCTTTCAGTGATTATTAGGTATAAGTAGAAACTTAAGAAGTGGAAAGAGTCACTAGCAGTCAAATACCATGCATTCTTTCCTTCCTTAAGCCTTGGTTTAAGGCTTCTCAGTCTGGACATGGGCTATAACATAATCAGATGGTAGCTTCAGAAACTTCATACTTTCATTCATTTTTATTACATGTTAAATTTTTGTTTTATTTTTGCAGCACTTTAAAATTGCTAATACTGAGTAAGTGCTATTATTATGTCTTTTAGGTGGTGAAGACTGGAATTGAACATGGGGGTGAGGCTGGCTATCTTTCTGAATCCCAGGTAAAAGCAAATATGTGGAACTATTCTTTCTTCCTTTACATTTAGAAAACTTGAAGTTTTAATAATTTTAATTCAGTATAAAACCAAGGAAACACCATGCACGAGCTCACTAGGGTGTTTGTTTTTTTCCATCTGTTGCATATTAACCTCATGTCTTTGCACACCCTTCTCCTATGTAGTAGTTGGCTTGGGTATTTAAATATTTGGAATGTTAGGAGTTAGGAAGTCAACATTGCTTCCTAATAGCAATATAAAATTCATTTACAATACAAGTAGCAAAAAGTATAGCAGTTACAAGGAAAGCAACAGGAAATCACTTGTAAGGATTACTCATTGTATAAACTTGTTTGATTAAAAAAAAAACCTAGGAAGCCACAGAGTTATTACTGGTGTTCTGAGGATCTGTGTACATCAAGCATTGACATTTTTAGTTACCTGAACCTGTGATTTCCTTGGCATGGGAAACTCTGTCTACAAATATAGATGAGCAAATATTCTATACATTATAGTTTTCCTTAGTTGGCACTTAGAGGCACTGAAAAGTTGTTGGGCTTAAACCCTGGTCTTAGTAACTTAGTCCAGCTCTCTGTCCACTAATTCATTCTTCCTCTTGATTGAAAAATACACGGTGGGCCAAAAGTCACAATGTTTTAATAGCTTTTTGAAAACTATATTTTCTTTATATTTTGCCATTTACAAGATGTGATTTTTTTCACATGTAATATAAATTAATTTCCCATATACTGTATATAATGCTATGGTATTATAAATTAAAAACAAAAAATAAAGGAGTTATTAAATATTTAAACTCCTTCATGACTTTTGGCCCACCATGTAGAAGATAACACAAAGTTATTATGAATTCAGTAGTGCTTTCTTATGGACTTGTATTTTATAAATAGATACTAATAGTACAACTCTTATCATAGAGACCCATGACATTGTTGACATTTTAAAAATTCTTCATATTCAAAAGGTTAAAAACTAAATGGTATGTAATTCAGTGTAGTCAAATCAAAGAGCAAATCACTTTTGGTCAACAGAATCCATATTCTAAACATATTCCTTTATTTGGTTTCCTTCACTTTTTAGAAATTTGGTGAACTTGCGATGACCAAAGAATCTAAGGCTTTAATTGGTCTCTACCAAGGTCAGGTTATTTGCAAGAAGAATAAGTTTGGAGCTCCACAGAAGACTGTTACGTGAGTCAAACCCTAAGCTTTCAAAAACACAAAATTGTTAAGGGAGCAACAACTCCAGTAAATTCTTGTTTTTTAATGCTTTCTTTGCCTTATTCCTCTGCTCCTACTAAAACTATTGGCTTTTACATCACTATCCTTTCTTGGTTTTTTCTACCTTTCATGTTATTTCTGCAGAGGCCCTTCCTTGTCTACAGTTTCACTTGACATAGGAATCTTCAAAAAATATGGTCTATGCCTTCCTTTTTTCTCCCTATGCCATCTAGCAATCCATCTATCCAGCTATCCATCCTTACTTACATAGTCTGTGTATCTATGTACACATGTACACATTCACACATATGTTCTGTTTAATGAGCTGATCCACTCTACACATTTTTCAGGAAGGAAGAGAAAATTTGAAATAGCTGTTAGGACAGTAAAATAGGAAATCAGTTAGAAAGGGAAAAAGGACTGCCTTACTGCAGTGAGTGCTCAGTCGAGGTTGGATAATATGAATGTATAATGTCTCCGGTCAGCAGAGTTGTGGGATTTTCTCAAGTTTTTATTGACTACTTGTGAGTTGGAGTGGAGGAAGTAAATGGTGGCAGTAATTCAGGGCTGAGGTTTGGCTCTAGAAAAGCGGCAATATATTCAAGAGTAGAGGATAGTATAGAGTTGAAGTGTGATGGAATATTATTGTGCTATAAGAAATGAAAAACAAGATGATTTCAGAAAAGTCTGGAAAGACATATATCAACTGATATATAGTGAAGCTAGCAGAACCAGGTGAACATTGGGCACAGTGACAGCAATATTGTTCAATGAAGATCTGTGAATGACTTAACTATTCTCAGCAATACAGTGATCCAAAACAATCCCAAAGGACTAATGATGACTGATAACACTTTCTCCTTGCTATCCTCTGCTGCCCTGGATGTACCTTCTCAGTCCTGGAGAAGGAATTGGAATACACAGTGTTACTTTCAAACTCTTCTCTTCCTGCTTTGCTCAGTAACCTTTCCCCTTTGAAATCCGTATAATTAAAACCTTCTACAGAGGTATCTCTACTCTCCTCTGATGTGGGCTGCTGAAACCAGAAGGCATACAATGAAGTTGGGATAGATAAGGGATTGCTTGTTAGTTTTATTATGGGTTCAAAGAGAAGAAACTTCATTTCATGAAATTCTTGTGTGCATTACCTTATGGTATGCAGAAGCATCACAAAGGTAATTGCAATTTATGTGCTAACTTCTGTTGCAAAGAATGAAGACGTAGAGAACTCAGGTTTCTCTTCCCCTGCCACCAGAAGTCAGCATATACAGTGATACTTGGTGACTGAAGTATTGAAGGGGGGCTTTAGGGGAAGACACTAAAAACATAGTTCAGAATTAGGAACAGATGTGGAACTGATTTCTGAATTGGTTGTTGTTATCAGTCCATCCTTTAAAGGAAAGGCCAAAATGACCAAGTGCAAAGGACAAAAATGAAAATACAACATTAGAGCTCTTACCTGACTTATTCAAACAGACTTTGATGCCAAAAATGAATAAAGGAAAAAATAATGCCATTAATTTCCATTATTTCCTATTGAAGTTTGATATAACACAAGGAGGCCAATTAAGCCCAGAAATTGTCTTAGCTAGAAAACATTTGGTCTGCTAGTCAGGCAGAAAGAAATGACATATAAGTACACTGCCACTTTTTGAAAAAAGTTACGGAGCAGAATATTGGAAGATGAGGCATGCCTAATGAAACAGTCAAAAGCTGGTAAAGTGAAAACAAGTCTGAGGAAGCTTGGCAGGAGGCCCATTACACCATATTATCCCTAGGTGAAACTGGGCAGAGATCTTCAAATAGATGAAAGATGAAACAAATCTGTCAATAATTTCATTATCTATGACATTGGAACCCATAGGTGTAAACTCTTTTACTTTAATCCCCAGTTTATAACATAAAGACATAGAATTGTCACCAAAGAAGACAAAAGATTTGAAGAGCAGTTGGATCAACCAGAGCACACACACAATATCTCTCTGCTGGAGGTGATGCAGTTTTGAAAGTATTGAAGGATTGAGACAAAGAGAGAAAGAACTGATGCAGAGTTAAAGATGCAGCATCAGAAAATCAGTATTTATGGTTACTAAGATAATATGAACAAAAAAGAAAACTCAACTGAAACAAAGCACTAAATAAGTATAATAGCCAGTCCTAGCCACTTGTTTGTATTAAAAACAAAATTTCTCATGTTGATTACAATGAAAACCCCTTTCTTCCTGTTTTATCACAGTTGAAGCCAAAATCATTTTTCTTACAGAGAATGGTTCTTATGTCTGTATTTCATGTTTATTTTTGAGAATTTATTAAAGCAAAATTTTAAAATGCATTAATTTTCCAGTTATTAAAAATATACAGGAATATGATTGTGATGGAATATTATTGTGCTATAAGAAATGACAAACAGCACAATTTCACAAAGGCCTGGAAAGACTTGTTTGAACTGATGATGTATAGTGAAGTGAGCAGAACCAGTAGAACATTTTGCACAGTGACAGCAATATTGTTTGATAAAGACTGTGGATGACTTAACTATTCTCAGCAATACAGTGATCCAAGACAATCCTAAAAGACTAATGATAAAGCGTACTATCCACCTCCAAAGAAAGAACTGATACGGATTTGAACACAGACTGAAGCAGGCTATTTTTCACTTCCATTTTTTTCTTTTATTTAAGTTTTCTTATACAGAATGACTAATATGGTAATGTTTTACATAATTGCACATGTATAACCTATATCTGATTGCTTACTGCCTCAGGGAGCAGGGAGGGGACAGAAGGAAGGAGGGATAGAATTTGGAACTGAAAACTTTAAATTAAAATGTTTATTATTATTATTTTTTAACTATACAGGCATACTTTATAGTATAAGCAAATAAGTCACTTAATTTTTGTTCATGCTTTAATTAGCTCCCAGTTTGCCTACTAGCTAAGATACCTGTCTTATGAATTATGTTTGCGATAAGCAAAAGTTGAGGTTGGCAATTCAAATCACTGTCCTCTTGTCTTAGGCAACTATCTATTCTTGGAGCTGGTCTTATGGGAGCTGGTATTGCCCAAGTCTCAGTGGATAAAGGGCTGAAGACCATACTCAAAGATACTTCAGTAGCAGGGTTAGGACGAGGACAACAGCAAATTTTCAAAGGGTAAGTCTGAAGAAGATAGGCTTATGACTCTGCATTGTCTGCCTGAAAAAAGACATTTCTGTATGGGGAGAAAAGAAATTTCCAGTATCTTATTTACCTGAATTTAATTAATAGACAATATAACAACTGTATAATTAACCCAGACTCTCTTTGACTCTTTGTAATTCACCTTTTATGTTATGTTAAGAATGATGGTAGGATTTTGCTGTCTGCCAACAGGAGAAATTGATGTCTGCATTGTCTATCTATCTCAGCTACTGATTTTCAAAAATATCGCTTACCTTTTCCTTTAGCATCAAACCAGAAACTCTAGGATTCATCAGTTCTAATTTGACTCCTATGAGAATGATATGGTATTATGGGGGTAAGGCTATGTGTTCCTTCTAGCTTACTTTATATATTTGTGGGAAAACACACTCAGAGGTGAAATAATACAATAAGTAAGGGTGGGACTGGGTTTAGATTTCATGGCTAGTATTTAAGCTCTATAGAACGGTAGAGTGGTAATTCTGAATATCTGAAATGATCACTGAATAGACATTTATTCTAGAATTTAAGAGCTACCATCATTGTCTTATCTCTGAATTTAATGATTCCCTTCATGTTAGAGTGAAAAATAATTGGGCACAGACATTTTGAAAATCTCAAAACACACAGAGTCTGTTCTGTTCTTCCTGGACAGTTTGCATTTATGTGATTAAGGATATAGCCCATAACTAAGTGAATTATTATTTTAATTGCAAATAACAAGTGAGTTTAATGTTCTTTTATAGCAAAGAAACTTATGCATTGCCCTAAACAATCCTATACTTGGTGGCAGATTGCACTTTCTACCACTTATTGGCAGATGAAGAGTTGGCAGAAAAAACCCTGGACCCAGATTTAGGAAATATACATTCCAGGCCTAGATCTCACTACCTGACTAGTTACCTCAGGAAGAACACTTCCCTTCTGTGGGCCTCAGTTTCCCTACCTATAATATGATGTAACTGATCAAGATAATTTCCAAGGTCCCTTTTCTCTAAATACCACAAATTTATAAATTCTCTGGAATGAGAACTTTGCCAAGGGAGCACACTATTCTTGTTAGACTAGGCCCTGCCTATTCTTGTACTAGTTTTTAATTCTTGCATACAACTATAAAACTGTTGTTTATGATCATCCTCCCATTCTACTTTCCTTGGAACAGAACTGCCTTTATCACCTACAAGTTTTCCTTCTCCTCTCTGACCCCATTAGCCTTGTTCCAATACAATGCTGCTAGCTCTACCTATCCCTGCCCTCTCATGGGAGCAGGTTTTACTTATTGCGGGCAGTGTGAGGATTAAGATTATAGCAACTAGTGATATTTTTCACTTGGGAAGCTTTTCCCTCTTAGCAGGATGCTATACAAAAATGCAGTTTAGAAATATTAAGATTTGAACCCTGCCTGAAACTTCAATTAACAGTTTAATGAAGTAACTTTCAGATATTCAGTTTACACCCAGTACAGCTAATTAGAAAAGGGACTTCAAATGGTCTCTTTATTAAAATGAAGATGTATGGTTCAATGGAAAGAATACTGGAATTGGAGTCATAGCACATGGGTTCAAATCTGACTCTTCTACCTAGTTCCTGTGTGACCTTTGGGTAAATTGCCTAACTTATCTAATCCTATAAAAATCCTTTCTCTAGGAAAGTGGGGTCAGACCAGTAGGTCTGCTGTCTTCTTTGGAAGAATGAAACAGAATCCAAGGAAGTATTAGTATTAGGAATGTATATTCAGCTCCCTGCAGCTGACTCTGAAATAGTCAGTAAATATGTATTAAACATTCAGAGTTGTACAGGGTATCATAGGGGAATAAAAAAATAAGTATTAAGATATGTTTCTTTCCTGCTCACATGGAGCTTATAACCTATGAAGACAAGACAAACACACCTGAAGCCATTACAAAAGTACTTAATAAGAACTGTGTTCTGAAGAACTTTAGTGATTCAGGTATCATATGAATAGCTATGCCTTAAGAAAGGGTTGTGTTTTTCCACCTCTAAATTATCTCTAGGTTTTAAAATAATTTTAATGTAGTTATCTATGTATTGATAGTATATTATTTTTATATGTGTATATATCTGTGCATGTATTGATATATGAAGTAATATAAATGTATACATATATAAAATGTATATATACATGTTATATGTGCACATGTAAATTTATATTTCTATATGTTACAAATTCATATATAATACATGTGTGTGTTAAAGCAGTCATTTGAAGGCAGAAAGTGGCAGAGTGGATACAATACTAGACTTGGAATCAGATGATACAGTGGATGTAAAGTACTTTACAAAGCTTAAAGCATATATAAATATTAGCTATTATTATTGTTATGAAAATAGGATGACTTTTCTTCTGCACCAAAATTTTCCCATCACCTTTTATTTCAGGAGCACTCCATGCCCTTAGCAAACACTTACAGTTTCCCTCAATATAATTCGGGCCCAAAACTGTCCTCTGATTAAATTAATTTTATGGAAATTTTGAATTAAAAAGTATATGAAGTATCAAAGTCTGTTCATTCTTGGGTTTCTAATACCCATTGTAGGCCACCTTCCCCTTCATAAAATTGTACTTTTTTAGTGAACTAAAGCTACAAAAAGCTTTTTTCATTCTGCTGTTTTGGTACTATGCCAGTTTCCTTTCACAAAAAGCACTTAGGCTCTTGTAATTGATGCAATTTCTATGTAGCACTCCAACTGTCAATGTATTTTCTCAGGTTGGATAATAAAGTGAAAAAGAAGAGCCTAACATCATTCGAAAGGGATTACATTTACAGCAACCTGACTGGGCAGCTTGATTATCAGGGATTTGAAAAGTCTGACATGGTGATTGAAGCCGTTTTTGAGGACCTTCGCATTAAGCACTCAGTTCTAAAGGAGGTTGAATCGGTAAGTTATCAGCCTTCTCTTGAGGGTACCTGGTATAAAGTCCTGACTCTTACTTAATAGAAAAGGATTTGGGGAAATTCCAATGTTTTAACAGATTAACATTTTAAGTATAGGTTTCAGGTAGAACAGCTTATGTTATATTTGTACAATGTGTAATTCTAAGTCTTGAAGAAGAAAAAAAGAAAAGCAATTCATTTTACATATTTCATAATAAAATCCTACCCCTTTTCATGTTCATGGGAAAATTCAGTCACTCGAGGGGCAAAGCCTCATAACACAGCCACAAATTTGGATATTCTCGGGTGACTATAAAAATCAGCTGTGCTTCCTGTACTTTGCAGCATAAAAAGTATATGAGAGCAATTTAAGCATAGTTCTCTGTTAACATTAATCTACTAATTACATGCAAATACTGGATCATTCTTGCTTCATATTGTACTAGGCTGTCACTGTAAGTCACTAAAGAAGATAGCAACATGGTGAAAGTGTTGTTGGTTGAGAGCAGCTTTGTTATCATTGTTGAAGATAGATTAAAGGAGGAGGGTCTGAAAAGACAGATATTCCATTAGTCCGGGTAAAAACCTAGGTGTCTGTAGAACTGGGAGGATGGATTCAAGAAATGGTGTGAATAAAAAAGTGGCCAAATTTGGCAATAAGCTATCTAGATATGGATAGATAGGTAGATATATTGATATAGATAGATATAAATATATGTTGGGCAAAAAGTACTTCCCACTAATAATAACAATTAATCAGAAATTATCCTCAGTATTTTGTTTTGGAAGGCATGGCTTTGATGGGAAGGAGTTGTGGGCTAAAGATGAACAGTTCTGTGATAGTTCTGTTTGGTTTGTGCTTCTGTTGAGACTCTAAGGTCTAGGTAGTCTTTTATTGGACTAAGGAATGAAAGTCAAGGAAAGTTAGGAAGATTTTTGCATTGTCTGTAAAATGACAGTTGGAACTGAGAAAGTGGATAATATTGCCAGAATTCTTAAAGAAGAGAAGAGGAACAAAGATAGACACTTGGGGATTCCTCTCTTCTCTTCTCTGCCCTCCCTGGTGGCATTCTTTCTATCTCCCCCCTCCCATTCCTGTTCAATTCTGAGTAGCATCTAAATAAAATGGCCAGAAAGGACAGTGCCATGGAAACTGAACCCATGGAGAAAATGGCGTCAGAAGCTTTTAAGAAAGTATATAGTACTGCAATGAAGAAATGCCCTTCTCATCTTGGTACTATTGAAGTTGTGACAGTGTCTTTGCAGGAAATATAGAATGAGCTAGAACCAAGGGGCACTAGTTACAGAGAGGTAGCTTTTGGTTCAGTATAAGACAGAACTTCCTAACTGCTAGAACTATACAAAAAT
This sequence comes from Dromiciops gliroides, assembly GCF_019393635.1. Lineage (NCBI taxonomy): Eukaryota > Metazoa > Chordata > Mammalia > Microbiotheria > Microbiotheriidae > Dromiciops > Dromiciops gliroides. Next base: position 469,996,472 of record NC_057862.1, on the reverse strand, counting down.
GGAATAGATTGTCACAGGAAGTAGTTGAGACTACCGGAGTTCTTCAAGTAGGTGCTAAGCAACCATTTATTAGCATGGTTGGAGAGAAGATTCATACTTTGGATAGGGGTTGGACTAATGATCCCTGGAGTCTATATAATGTTAAAATTGCATGATTTTGTGAGTTAATTTGAATAGCCCTTCTTCCCTTTTCCTGCTGGTCTTTAAAACACCCTTCCGGTCATTTTACATCTTACTTCCTACCACATACTTTGCTGCCTTGCTATTCCCTCATACAAGACACTCCATCTCCAGATTCTCCATACCTGGAATACTCTCCCTTCCCATCTCTGCCTCCTACCTTCCCTGGCTTCCTTCAAGACCGAACTAAAATTCCATCTTCCTTTCTTCATCCCCCTTAATTCTAGGTAGAGCTTTCCTCCTATTGATTATCTCCATTTTATTCTGTATATAGCTTGTTTGTACATAGTTGTTTTCATGTTGTTTCCACCATTAGACTGTGAGCTCCTTGAGGGCAGGGTTTGTCTTTTCTTGGTTTGTTTTTTTTTGTATCCCCAATACTTAGCCTAGTGCCTGGAACATAATAGGCTCTTAATAAATGCTTATTCACTGATTATACTGACTATACTATATTGAGAGGGTTGGGCAAAACACTGAAGTTCCACTAAAGAAGACTATCTTCATAGACAGAACTATTAATTGACAATGTTGATTTTGCTGTTTATACTATTAGGTGGTTTCTGTATTCCCTTCTGCTTTGTGCTATAAATTTCTCTAGCTGTAAGTTTCCTGACTCCCACTATTCTCTGGTTTGGGAGTATGGTTTACCCTTTACCATCAACTCTTAATTGGCTATTAGAGTGTGTACAGGTCTTTCTGTCCAGTACTTAAAGAACATCCTCTTCCTTTCTTTAACTGTATATACTTTCCCTTCCCCCCACCCCCCGACTGACTACAGATTTTCCCCTTGCCAGAGTCCAGGAGACCACATATGCAGTTACATATAATTTTTAGAGGGAGTTTTTAAGGAAATAAACTCAAACTGTTGAATCAATACTTGGTTGCACATCTAGCTATGCTTCCATCTAACAGTGTAGTCGTCCAATCCATATTTAGCTGTCCTAGTCCCAGTGATACTCTGGGAAATTTTGTCAGATGCTCTGTTACAAACAAGATAACTTTCATTATAATCAACAAAAAAATTGATTGAGCATCTGCTATGTCTGTGTAAGGCACTATTGTTCTTATCTACCATTCTAGTTATCAAAAAAGGATTAGATTCATTTGGTGTCACTCATTCTCAGTGAATCCAAGTTGATTTCAATGATCACTAACTGATTTTTTTTCTGAATGCCCACAAACCATATTTAATATTAGGATATTATAGAGATGGTAAAATAATAATTATTATGCTTTACAATAATGAATGATAACTCCTATCAGGACAATATGAAATGAGCAGCTGAATTGAACTTTATTGACTGGCTTTACCTTGGACTCTTTAGGGACATATTGATGTATATTTTCAATGCCTTTTGTTTTGTTTTGTCAGGTGGTTCCGGCTCATTGTATCTTTGCTAGTAACACATCAGCTCTCCCAATCGGTGAAATTGCTTCTGTTAGCAAAAGACCAGAAAAGGTAAGTTTTGCCCTTCCTAAGATTTTGTGGAGTTTAATGAATATGAATTGGGAAAAAAAGAAAATACCTTACTATGTAGAGCTTTCTGTAGAAGACAAAAAATGGGTGGTCTTTGGGTTATGAGTTTCCTAAAGCATAGGAATTATTGGTTGGTAACAGTGAGATGTGACGTCGATCTTTCCAAAAGGACTGAAGTTCAGACCTCATAGATCCCCATTTTATGGGTGAAGAAACTGAAATTCAGAGAGGCTCAGTGTCTCCTTTGGGGTTAAGCAGTAAGTGGCAGAGTCGGTACTTAAACCCAAATTTCCTGAATCCAGATCCAGTGTTCTTTGCACTGCCTTCCAGTTATTTATAATCATAGCAGTGAAAGGTCACAGATGGAGAATCACTTTGTTTAAAGCAGAGAACTTAACTTAATAGAGAAACAGCAGTGATATCCTGAGAGTTTGCTGACTTAAGTGCCTGTTATTGAATTAGATATTAACAGACCGGCCTCCAAACAAAAAGATGGGCTGGGCACTGCCCTCAGTAATAATCTAGGACTGGTTTGGTGCAGGAAGAAAAAATGACTTTATTAGATGTCTAGAAAGGGTGATGTGAAGAGAGGGACAGAATGGGACAGTGAAGTTTTCTCTGGATATTTGAATTAGTAGGCAAGAAAATACTGTTAATTAAAGTGAATGGGAACAACTAAGACATGTCTGTGCAGAAGAAACGAGGAGGTTGGAGGAAGAAAAGCAAAGTTTCAGAAGAATCAGTAGAGACTGGAGTTGAGGAAAAATGGTAGTATAGGGCAAAAGACTGGGGAACTAATTGACTATTTGCAGACTACGGATATACAGACATAGAACATCAGTCAGCCTTTGACCCAAAAAAAAAAAGATCATTAATGTCAGTTCACATTTGGAGAATTCCCAAACTTCATGTTTCTACTTTGGAGTATTTTGACCTTTTGCATAATCATGCCATATAAACTAATCAAGATGGAGCCACTTATTTAATAATCACTTCTATTTAGAACTCAACCAATAACCAGGAAATAGGCCTCCCAAAAAAGTTTTGAGCAGCCAAAATAAATACTTTTCAGGGTTCATTTAGAAAAGCCCATGTATTTTATTCTTAGGAGAGGTTCTTACTTTAAGTCTATTTGACCCTTTTTAGACACATCTAATAAATTTAAGTATTTGTTTCTGTAGATTAAAGATGATGAGAATCCCTGATTAGGAGGGGTTTAGGAACTGTTTCAGGCAATTAGATGGTACAGGGGATAGAGTACAAGGCCTGGAGCTAGGAAAGCGCACTTCAAATCTGGCCTCCCTTACTAGCTGTGTGACCATGGACAAGTCACTTAACCCTGTTTGCCTCAATTTCTTCATCTGTAAAATGATCTGGAGAAGGAAATGGCAAACCATTCCAGTATCTTATCCAGGAAAACCCCCAAGTTAGAGTCCCAAAGAGTCGAACACAACTGAAATGACTAAACAACAAAAGGGAACTGCTACAGATAAACATACCATCAGCATTGAGAAGTGAGAGCTGAGAGTAAGATAAGAAACAAATTAAAGACAAAGTCTAGGGCCATTTTAATGTAGAGACAGACAGCTCTAACCTCTGAATACATCATTACTTTTATGTCATGGTACAAATAATTGATGTTATTAATGATGATTCTTGAGTCATCAACAAATAATTGAATCAATGTCCATTGACCCTTGTTTATGAGGACAAGGGAGAGTATAATGAATTTTACAAAATCCCAAACAAAGATGATTAAAATGAAAACACTTGAAAAGAGTTAGCTTTAGTTATCTGGAAATACTACTTTTGTGAACATCCCATGATGCTGGATAAATACACTATTGTTGTATGGTCTCTGTATTACATCTTGAGTTATAAAGAAGTATCAGAACTTGAGTTAGATTCTAAACTGAGTGATAGACAATCTAAAAAGCCATATTGTAGAGCAGTGTAATTAAATATATATGCTGCCTTTGGATATCTGTGTCATTTGTCCATCTAAAGGATTTCCCTTAAGTGTAAAGCTCCTTGAGACCAGGTGTTATTTTTCTTTGTATCCTTAGCACCTTGAACAATTCCTGGGACACAGTACTTAATAAATGCTTTTTGAATTTAATTAAATGGGAGGGGGTGCAGCTAGGTGGTACAGTGGATAGAGCAATGGCCCTGGATTCAGGAGGACCTGAGTTCAAATCTGGCCTCAGACACTTGACACTTACTAGCTGTGTGACCCTGGGCAGGTCACTTCACCCTCATTGCCCCACCAAAAATAAATAAATAAATAAATAAAATAAAGATAAAGTCCATTAATATATTTTAATTAAATGGGAGGATCTTTTTATGTAGAAAATCATGCTCATTTGCCTCCTGTTTCTTGAAGGGTATTCACACAGGAAGCCTAAGTATAATATTTCTATGGTATTCCCCAGTGTGCCAGTCTTTGTTTTAGTCAGTGAGTATAAATAGCAATTGGTTCTTTTTGGGCCAGAAACCCTGAGAGTCTTTCCCTCCCAAGTAGTATTTTTTTTTAACTAGGTAAAAGAGACCATTTTGGGGGTCATTTCTTAGGTAGCTTTAATCACTGAATGTTTGTTGCCTCAGATAAACTAAGATCTGGGAAAGACCTTAGTTTAAAAAAGCCATGGTCTCCCACTACATCTGGGGCCACTTCCAGTCATCCTGATCTATATCTTGCCACTGAACCCAGATGACTTTGGAGGAGAGAGTGAGATTAGTGACTTTGTACAACCCTCCCTCACTTAAATCCAGTTTACTGCAACTCATGACATCACCCCAATGTCATGGTCCTCTCTTTGAGAACAAAGGACAAACGACAATCTGGTTGCTGTTAAAAAAGGAAGTTAGCTTAGCATGACCAGCAAGCTGCTCACAGCTTTCCTTCCAAATGCCAAGAATCAGTTAAGTTCACTGGACTACATCTGCAGACCACTTCTTTCCTTTGCTAAAAAAAAAAAAAAAAAAGTGGGATTTTAAAAAATTAACTCTTTTTTCAATGAACAAAAACTGATTTCGTCTCCCTCCCACTATTGGAAGAGGTAGGGGTGGGGGATGGGGAGAAAGAAAAGAAAAACAAAGCCCTTGTAACAAATATGAATAGCCAGGTGAAACAAATCGGGAGATTTGTTCTTCTCTGATCCTGCAACACTTCGGCCGTTCTCCCATATTTTTCAGAGATTACTGATAGCCCTTTAGTAATCACATCTTCCTATTTTTTCACTGTCCTTGGGTATAATTCATCAGGACCTGGTTATTTAAACTCACTGAGGGTAGCTAGCTATGCTTTTTCTTTGTTCCTAGAAGCAGTTCTTCAGTTCAACAAAATTAAGTGTGTACTGTGTACAAAGTGCTGTGGGTACTGGGGGTCATAGCTCTATCTCTAGAAGGATCCTCGGAGGCCATTTACCCCCAGCCCTTTTGCTTTACAGATGAGGAAACTGAAGCCAGAGCTGCCAGGGGTCTCAGAGAGGGTGTTAGATGGGATATGAATCCAGGTCCCATGATCTCTCTGTCCACCATGTTTCTTCTTGCTGCTGATCTGCAGATAGTTCCTCAGACTGCTCTGTCACTCCTGGAGACTAATCTACCCTGCCATTTCCCCTCACCCCGCAGGTAGCCTCTCTGTTCCTAGTGTACAGCTTAATATATCGAGTTAACACACAAAGTGGAAATTGATCATAGCTGTGCCCCCTACAACCTCTCCCTCTTTGTTTCAAATTGCTGCCAACCTTCAGATAGCTTCCTGTTTCCCTCCTCAGCTTCCCTAGCTTCCAGTGGGCTCTGCTCTGCTCAGATCCCAATAGTGACTCTCCTTCTTGCCTCCCAAGTAAAACTCAGACTCCTTTATTTGACATTCACAGTTGTATTGCCCTGCTTTCCTAACGTCAGCTCATACTGTGTAATCACAATAATCCTATAATGGATAATCTCTACCTGTTTATCTTCCTTGCCATATACTTCCTGACTTTGTTTATACTGTTATTCCATTTAATCTCTTTCTTCTCTTTCTTCCATTTTAATCTCTTCCCATCCTTGAAACCCCAACTCAAATAGTTTTCCCTTCAGGAAGCCTTACCAGGTATCTCTATGCTGATCTCTACTTTCTTGCGCTTTAATCCCTTAGTAAAGTTTTAAGCTCCTTGAGGGCAGAGCCTGAATCCTTTCTCTTTGACATCTTCTGTATCATCATAAATGTTTGTTGAACTGAGTTTGAATGAGAGCTTGTTTTTCAATTACTTCTAAAGAAAAGTAAAAGCTAAATTTTGGGATTAAGGATACCTAACTCTGTACTTAAGAAGTAGTTTGTGTATTCAGTTCAACAAACATTTATTTACTGAGTGCCTGTTATATATAAAGCACTCTACTAGGTACTAAGGAGGATACAGAAGAATAAATACAGCTCCCTGCCTTCCAGGACTCTGTAGATTAAAACAGGAAGACAAATATAACACAGTGACACAACATAGAATGTGGAAAGTCTTTGGAAGTTCAAAGAAAAGGACAAATTACATCTGGCTATTAGAACAAAAGAAGGTTATTTGGTAGCTGAAGCTGGATCTTGAAATATGAGTAGGATTTCATTTGGCAGGGATGCCACCAGGAGGGGATTATAAGCATGAGGAACAGGGAAAGCAAAGGTACAGTGCCGAGAAAACACGGCATGTTCAAGTAGCAGCAAGTAATGCTGGTGTGGTCCTGGGTTCATAAGGCATATTAAGGAGAGTAGTTTGACATAAAACTAGAAACGTAGGTGGGAACTAGGTCATGGAGGGCCAGGAATGCCAAAGTGGCTTTGGAATTATATTTGGCTGGCCTTTATCCACTATTTTGAGGGACATATTTTCAGACACTAGAGAGGTGATCTGTCTCTTCCCTTTGTTTCCCCAACATTTAATAGCAAATGTTTTCACTATCACTGGCCATATGGTAAGCCCCTGTCCCCATAAGGGAAATGAAAGAATAGCCTAACACCTAACTTTCCTTTTCCCATAAGACTTATTAAAGGCTATTGTCTGGGCCTGTCCTGTATCTTACACCAACAGTCCTTATGGCCATGCAAGTGCCAGCGCATAGATGACTCTTTTTTTTTTTTTTTTTTTTTTGGTGAGGCAATTGGGGTTAAGTGACTTGCCCAGGGTCACACAGCTAGTAAGTGTTAAGTGTCTGAGGCTGGATGTGAACTCAGGTCCTCCTGACTCCAGGGCCAGTGCTCTATCCACTGCACCACCTAGCTGCCCCCGCACAGATGACTCTTATCTCTCTGGTATTTGCTTAATGTTTTGGTTTTTTTTAAGGTTTTAAAAAATTAATATTATTCAGATTGTAGTTGTCAGAAAACAGATTTAGTAAGCAAAAGTTACAAATACCTTCACCAAGTCTAAGCAGGAAACTGAGCAAATAAAGGAACTTTAAACAAAGGTACCAGGAACTGTTGGGTGTGAGGATCACAATATTCCTCTTCCAATTTGGAGCACTTCAGATAAGGATACACTGAGGAAGGTGGGGTATGTTATGCTATCAAATAAACACAGTCCACTCTGCAAAGGCCTTATCCTTATCTTAGAACATACATAAAACTATCTAGTAATGCATAAATGAAAAGGAGCTTCCTGGAAGAAAGGACGAAGGCTTCATACACTCAAAAAGGTATTATTAATATTAGCTTTTGTTTTCACAAAGGAAAGATATCTCTTGCTGATAAAAAATACTAAGTTATAGGCATATGTTTTGGTTTGTTTTATCAGATGTGTTAAGGAAGTCACAATCTATCTGAACCAAAGGCCTCCCACCACAGCAGTACAGAGTCACTGTAGGATTTTGAATGAGGAATTGATTTGGTCGGACTTATGTTTTAGAATGATAAATCTAGCAACAGCACATAGAAAGTCTTGGATACTAGAAGTGGAAGACGAGTTAGTAGGCTATGAGAATAACAAAGACAAGAGATAATGAAGGCTGGAGCTAGAGTTACAACAGTAAGAATGAAAAGGAAAGCAAAGACTGCAAGAGATTTTAAAAGTAGAATCAGTTGGACTTATTTGATATAGGCTTTGAGGAGTAAAAATGACTGAAATTTTGTGTACAGGTAATTGGGCAAATGATAGCGCCTTTAATGAAATCATGTTTCAATTTTGGGTGAGTGAGGTTGAAATATACAGAGTAACCTGGACATTTGGATGGAGAGCTAAAAAGAGAAGTTTGGGTAAGAAGTATAGATGTGGGAGTCCTCATAGAGGTTATAATAGGTAAAGCCATTAGAGTAGGATGAGATCACTAGTTTGGAGAAAATAGAGTCAAGAATAGAGACTTGGGGAAATGCTTGTCTTAAAAGAGGGCAAGAGAAGGAAAACCCAGCAAAAGAAACAGAAATAGAAAGGAAGGAAAACCAGACAAGGATAGCTTTATAGCCAGGAGGATAAGGGCCCACAACAGAGAACACTATAAACTTTGAATCAAAGGTCTTTTCTAGTTCCATAATAAAGCATACTTTCAGTTTAGTGGAACAGTGATAGGCACTGTGCTAAGTGCTGGTGATAAAAAGATTTTTTTAAATGACAGTCCCTTCCCCTCAAAGAGTTAGACACTACTGAGGTGAGAGGTATGTACCAGAGATGAGCTATAAGGGAGAGTGTGATGGGGGCAAAGGTGAAATCTAGACTACTGATCGAAGAACATTTGAGGAAAGAGAAATGACCTTTAGCTGGGGAGATGAAGGGAAATTTCATTGATGAACAACATGGACCTGAGCTTCTCCTTGAAAGAAAATAAGGATTCTAAAAGCCTGAGGTGAAAAGAGTACATCCTAAGCATAGGAGACTTCCTGTATAAAGCAGGAGATGCCTGATTGGGTTTGGAGAATAACTATTAGTCCATTTTATCCTAAATATTGAGTGAAGGGGAATGACTTTTGTTTGTTTGTTTTGTTTTGGTTTTGGTGAGGCAATTGGGGCTAAGTGACTTGCCCAGGGTCACACATCTAATAAGTGTTAAGTGTCTGAGGCTGGATTTGAACTCAGGTACTCCTGACTCCAGGGCTGGTGCTCTATCTACTAGCTGCCCCTAAGGGGAATGATTTTAAATAAGGCTGGAAAGGTAGTTCGAAGCCAAATTACATGACCATGTTAGGCTAAGCAGTTTGTATTTTAGAAAGGAAGGGAGTCACTGAATATTTGTTTGTTTGCTTGGTTGGTTTGGGTGGGGGGGTGCCATGATGTATGTGACATCAGCAGACTTGTAGCTTAGGAAGTTGGTAGCTCTGTGAAGAATGGATTGGACAGAGGAGAGCCTGAAGTTCTCAAACTTCCAATTAGGAAGTGATTACAATAATCTAGGCCTAAACTAGGGTAGTGGCAGCGTGAATGAAGAAAACAGATAAGAGAAATTTAATGTAGGTAGAATTCATTTAATAATTTGGTAGTTAATGGGTTAGTGGGGGAACAGGGGGAAAGAATAATAATTTATATGACATTTTAATATTTGAAAAGTGCTTTACATATCTAATTTAAGCCTCACAGTAACCCTGTGAGAAAGGTACTATAGATATTATATCCCCATTTTCCAGATGATGAAACTAAGGCTTAGAGAAGTTTAATGACTTACCCAAGGTCACAGAGGTGGCAAAAGCAGCATTAGAAATCAGCTCTTCCTGGACTCCAGGGTTAGGAACTTGGGGGACCATCAGGAGGGCCCATTTATTTTGCAGAGAATTGAGTTCATTTTGGACAGGTTTGGCCCTAAGATGAACACCTTTTCAGTTTCTAGATAGAGCCCTATCCTTAGGTGACTCCAGTGGGAGAGGGAAAGACCAATGCCTGTGCTAACTTGAAGTTTATAGTTTAAATAAGTCTCTGTGCCTTACTCTCATACTCAAATGGATATAGTCAATCTCAAGTTGAATGTTTCTTCCTCTGATATATAGATCACACTCCATCCATCCATCCCTGCCAATTTCATATAACTCTTATCCTTGTCCTCCCAGTAAGTTTGTTGGGGGATCCATCCAACACTCGAAGGGCTTGCTTACTTTTTCCCTAAATCTCCAAGATGCCTGTGTAGCACTTGAGTTGGCTCCTTGTTATCCTTTCATCTTACCATGTGGCAAGCCCATCTTCTTTGTTTATACATATCCCAGATGAAACCCTTTATTCTATATCTTTTCAAAACTTCTTTATTTGTTATATGTGGCAACCTGTTCACATCCATCAAATACCTCTCTATTATCCTCTGCATGACACTCATTTTTCATTTCTCAGAGACTATAGTATTACGTGACTCTCCATATAATGTCAGTAGAATATTCAAATGTATGAAAAGGGCTTTGCTTCTGGAGGAAGTTTGAGGTTATTAAAAGACCTTTGCAGTTTCTAAAAGGCAGTCCAACCCACCTCTCTTCCCCACTGCCTTGGAATTGTTATTTAAGCCCTGAGCCAAGGTTTGAAAATGAAAGGCATTTCTTTACTCCTATTCTGAATGAAACCTCCTTAATATTATATAAGCTTTAGTAATAGATGTGTTAACAGAGCCCTAATTAATAATTTTCCAATTATTTTGCTCTGATAGTAAATCTAGTGCTGGTCTTTGGAGGTGATTTCTGTAGTAACTATTAATGGCAACAAAATGCCCCTTAATGAAACAAGACCTGGCTTCCAGGTGGGTGAGGAAGGACCACACCTTACTACAACAGTTTTTCTACAAATATATTAACATTTTCACTAAGGAGCACACATCTCCATGTGAACATTATTTGCCACATTAATCGTCTTTAGCCATCTCGGGCATTGATTATAAGCATTTGTTGCTTTTTATACCCCACTTTAGGTCATTGGAATGCACTACTTTTCTCCTGTGGACAAGATGCAGCTACTAGAGATCATCACAACAGAAAAAACTTCCAAGGACACAGTTGCCTCTGCAGTTTCCGTTGGCCTCAAGCAAGGGAAAGTGATCATTGTGGTTAAGGTAACAGGATTATGTAGCTGCGTGTTCTGGAAAGGTATCATATGGCCCTTCCCTTAACCCACAATAAATAATAGCAACAATAACGATAGCTATTATCCTTACTAATAATCGTCTTACATGCATATATCGCTTTATAGTTTGCCAAGCACTTTCACATTCATATTCTCATTTGATCGTCATAACGACCCTTTGGGGTAGGCAGAGCAGCTATTATCCCCAATTGACAGATAAAGAAACTGGAATTCAGAGGTTGAGAACTTCCCAAAGTCATACAACTAGTAAGTGATAGAATGTGATTAGAACCTAGGTCCTCTGATTTTTAGTCCCATGTTCTTTCCACTATGATGAATAACCAGAAGAGCACACCTTCTTTGGTGTTATTTCTTCCACCTCAGCTATCACCACACCTTGTCTTCTGTTCTCCTTCTAGCTGTTCATCAGATAGGGTAACTGACGGCACCATGCCTGGGGAGCAAAACTAAAGGCATATTCTTCCCCAGAACAGGGCTTACTGGGAGGATGCAGATTTGAAATTAAGAGCAACAGACATCTGAAATTTTTAAATGATTCCTGAGTTAGGGGAAGTTAGTTATTTAATATTTCAATAATATCAACTGCCAAGGTACTATCAAGTTTTTATATCCTCTCATTTGACAGGATGGACCAGGCTTCTATACCACCAGGTGTCTTGCACCCATGATGTCTGAAGTCCTCCGAATTCTACAGGTTGGTGTTACTTACTAAAACGTTTCTGGATTAACTTTGTCCCCTTAACTAGGCCTGTGGAACTTCAAACCTATTCCTAAGGCCTTATTGTATTAACACAGATATGGTGGGACCTAAGTTCCCTTTCCACAGCCTTTTTGTACAATTACCTTTGTCCTGAGTAGTGGGGGGTCCACATCCTAAACTAGGAGAAATTGGGCTGCAGAGTAGCAAGCCCTTGGGCATGGGGCACCCTCTGTCTGAAGTGACTCATTGCCTTACTCTGTAGTCAGAGGCTTCTCCACCGGTAAGTTGTACATGGCACAAATTGGTAGGTAGTGAAATGTGCTTACCAACACATTTTGGGCACTTAACTGGTCAGTGAGCTCCATAGCATGGCCATGTTCTATGACATTGCTTTTGTGGCTTCTTTTCTCCCCCAGTGGATTTTAGCCAGTGCTTGGGCTCCAAGAAAAAGGCAAGAGAATGACTTTTTACTCTGTGCCTATCGGACCTGGCTGTGGCCTCCGTTGTGCTTTGTGGCCTCTGTTCTCTAGAATACGCACCTTGATTGTCATAATGTCTCCTTCCTCTCTTTTGCAGGAAGGCATTGAGCCCAAGAAGTTGGACAGCCTGACTACAAACTTTGGCTTTCCTGTGGGTGCTGCCACACTCGTAGATGAAGTTGGTGTTGATGTAGCTCAGCACGTATCAGAAGAGCTGGGCAAAGCCTTTGGGGAACGCTTTGGTGGGGGAAACCAAGAACTGCTCAGACAAATGGTCAACAGAGGTTTCTTGGGTGAGTTCATTAACTCAGCTAAACCTAACTTTCCCAAGCAGTCTTAAGGTAAAGGAATTACAGGAGACCTAAATGGAACACACAGGTTGTTCAAGGTAGAACCAAGGATTAGGTAAGATTCTAAAAAAGATTCCACAAGAAACTGCTTAAAATTAGCTTTTGTCTACCCAGCTAAGGGGTAGCTGCTATACTAAACAGTAACTCTTTGAGGTAGTTGGACAAATGTTTGATTTGCCATCATCTGATCCATGTACCAAACAGAGAAGCATTTACATTGCATGGTAGACTCTGTAAATACTTCTATAGGCCAGGATGAAGTAGAGGTGTCTTTAAGCTTTGCTTAAACTCTCTAGACATACATATAAGGACTTAAAGACTAGGAAGTGACTGAGGTACATTGGATAGGTAGCTTGCACTGGTCAAGTTAACAAAACAGCAGCAGAATCAGGAATAGAACCCTGGTGTCTTCGAGGCCAACTCTTTGCTCTGGGATCTTAAAGTATCAAAAATATCCTAAAGGTTACACTAATTTTCTTGTTATTATGTTCTAAGTCTCTAGAAACCTGTTAAGATCTTTCTTCCTTCACTAGCTGCTCTTTCCTAAGAGGAGATTTCAGTTTACCTAGAGATACAAATTCAAAAATGGAAAATTAGACTATCTGACATAGTTAGGTATACCCTTTAGCTATATAGTCTTCAGATTTTCTGTTTCTTATATACCTAACATGCTGAATGTTGTAGTCATTGTGTGTGTGTCTGTCTCTTCTCCCCTGCTGGATTATTTTTGATATAGTCCTTAGTACCCAGAACACTGCTTCGCACATAGGCACATAAGAAATGGTGACCATCCATCATCTAGTCATCTTAGGAGGCTAGTGGGACAAGGATTCAGTTAATGGCCTAAGAATTTAGTGGTTCTGTTGTGGGGAAAATAGAGTAGGGGGTTTGGGATAGGGTTTGGAGTAGGAGTTTGGGTTCGGGGTAAGGGTTGGGGTCCTTAGGAATTCCTCTTTAAAGAATTATACCCTCATGCACACAAAACCAATAGAATAAGATAATAGTTTATTCAGGGGCTAGGGAAGGGAAACAAAGGGAGAAATCCTTGAACTTCTTCTCATGGGGAGAAGGCATGGCACAGAACATGGCTCTGAGATACCAATCTCCTCAAATTGGAGACAGGCAGGTCTGATGGTAGTCCAATGAAGTGATCGTCTGACTGTGGAAAGTTCCCCTATTGAGGGAGGACCATCCCCCACTGGTGGTGGCTGGGGGCATTGGGTGAGGGGTGGCTGCAGATCTCTCAAGCCATCTCTCTCCTCACACCACAAAGGCAGCAGTCACACCTAATCTTATTGCCCCAGGGGTGAGGGAGCTAGCTCAGTCCTGATCAGGTTCCACTTATCTCTTTAGGTGTGTCTGTCTTTTGATTTAGTTTCTCAAGGAGAAGGTTCTTTGATGTACCCCAGAGAACTTATGGGGTTCTATAACAGTTCTCTTTCTTAACTATCTCTTCCAGGTCGCAAGTCTGGAAAGGGCTTTTACATCTACCAGGAAGGAGTAAAAAGCAAGAGTTTGAATTCTGGCATGGATGAAATTCTGACAAATCTGAAGGTGTCTTCTCCATCTGAGGTGTAAGTTAATTGGGGTTCCCAGTGTGAAAATGCATTTCTTTAGCAGGGAAAAGAATCATTTTCCTTTGATCTTCTGGAGCTTAATAATATATTTTCTACCATCCTCCTATACATTATTTGGTTTCCATATTAATCAAAAGGATTTGATATCAGTCCACCCAACTGTTGCAGAGCCAAGTCAAGATTTCTGCTCTAGAACTCTGAACAGGTAGAGACTAGACCTGCTATCCCATTCCTAGGTGTAATAATCCAACTTTTGCACTGATATTGTGAGTGTGTAATTTAAGATTCTAAATGTGGGTTCTAATCTGTTCCCCCAGTTTTGGGGGAAACTGACTAAAAGCACTGATAAAACGAGTTTAGGTTTTTAAGGGTTTATTGAAAACTAGAAAGAGAAAGATTGAGAACAGAATTCCAACAGCCTGGCATTCCTATCTTCCCTCAAATTTCCTGTGACGTCCTCTGCCGCCACCACCACCATCAAGTCAGGAACCCCAAAAGAGACAGAGCTCTCCATGCAGGCCCTCTTTCCTCCTTCCTGTCTCCTCCCAGAAAATAGGAGGCTCCTCAAGTTGATTGACTGGTAGCCTTGATAGACAGCACCCATGAGCAAACATCACTTCCTGATGCCAAGGAAAAGCCACATGGCCTTGCCCTCTGAGGCACTCTCCTCATGGTGGAGCTTTCCTATAGTAAGTCTCCAGTAGGTGGCATCATTCCAATCATTACATGAGTAATTGGAATTCGGTCAACAAAAAATTCTTTATGGTGTTTTAGGCATTTACAGACCCCTCTGCTGTGACCTGCTTTCCTATTCCTAGTAGAGGGCCTTATACAGAGAAAGTGGAATTCATGAACAAGTCTTTCCAAGTTAGAAGCCTTGGAGTTATGTTCAGGCCCTAAAGAGACTAGTTCAATACCAACCCTTTGATGAATGTTTGAATTTAATTTAAATCCAATTATCATCCCTCAATTGCCTGTATCCATCTTTTCATCCCTTTCGATGGAATATTCCTCAACCTAATTGCCTTTCCTGTTGGCAGCTCCACCCCAGAAGAGATCCAGTACCGATTAATAACAAGATTTGTAAATGAGGCAGTCATGTGCCTACAAGAAGGGATCTTGGCTTCCCCTGAAGAGGGAGACATTGGTGCAGTCTTTGGCCTTGGCTTCCCACCTTGTCTTGGAGGTTTGTCCATGTCTTGAAGATTGATGTTGATGTATTGTAAATGTTCATTTTGCTGTTTGCCTCAGTATCCGATATCCTTTCTCTATTTAGGTCCTTTCCGCTTCTCAGATCTGTACGGTGCTCAGAAGTTGGTGGACCGGATGAAGAAATATGAGGCAGTCTATGGAAAGCAGTTCACCCCTTGCCAACTACTAATTGACCATGCAAACAACCCTAGCAAAAAGTTTTATCATTGAGCAGGCGCGGTCTTAACCTTGTGCAGGACATACACTTTACCCCCAGCTTGGAGGTAGTGCTATTCCCAAATGCACAGTGTCTAGATTTGTCTAGGTAACATGGTGGCAAAACACACTTGACCTTTGCAGTCTAGCTCCTGGTTAAAGTGCCTTAGGTTCTAAACCAACCTTTGGTGGCTCCCAGTACCACCAGCTGTGAATTAGATATATTGCTCTTCACTTTGGAAGATGGAACTCACTGTGCTATAGCTTCTAAACCCAAGCTGGCCCACACAGCTGGAGCCACTTCTGCTGCCAGTAGCCTCCAAGGGCAGTGACAGGACTGATTCCTGCCAGAATGACTCACATCTAACAATAAAATCAAACTTTATAAGCCTCCCCACTTTTCTTTGTAGAACCTCTTGGTCAAACTGCTGCTTCCTGGAGCTAACACACACAGAATAATTTACTTTAAAGAGGGATGGGATCTGGGAAAGGCCATGCAGATGGAAAGTGGAGCTTCATGGCTATTCCTTTTAATGATCCCAAGAATGTTAGATAGGAGTCTGTCCAGGAATGCTCTTTGCACCTCATGAGGGCTTTCCCAGCTCCATCACTGGCTCCTCATCAAACCATGTTCCCCTGCTCTAGCTCTGTTTATTGCTGCTCTAGAGAACTAAGGAGGAAGTGGGAGACAGGACAGGGATGGGGAATAATGGAGCCCTTCTCACCCCCAGCTCCCATCTCCCCTATTAGTCATTCCCCAGACTTGATTACCCCATACCATGTGGTTTCTCTACCCCTCTGCCTCCTTGACCCAAGAAATCCCAGTAGGCGAGTCCTGGGGAGGCTTTGAGTACAGGCCTGGAAATGGGCTTACAGTCATGTAAGAACCAGCCTGGCCAAGTCTGGAGAAGCCAAAATCCAGATTGTCCACATGGGGATGAATTTTGTGATCACAACCACCCTTAGAGACCCTTTAAATCATGGAGGGGATCCTTTAAATCAAGGAGGCGATGCTCTCTGTACCAGTGGAAGAAGCCCTAACCCTAGTTAAATCTGCTCTTTCCTGTGTTGAAGTACACCAAACAGGAGGGAGTTCCAAGTGCTTTTGGGTCTCAAGGATGGGACGAATGCCATTTAACTGTTTCTTATCAAATTGGAGTTCATTCCAGTGGGGAACCTATTCTAGGGCGATAGCTCTAGCCAGAAAAAGGCCCTTAGGATTCCAGAATCAGAGGATCATAGATTTAGAGCCAGAAGGGACCTTAAGTATCTACTCCAACTCTTTCATTCTCTAAATGAAGAAACTGAGATCCAGAAAAGTTAACTTGCCCAAGTTTATAGGCTTTGAACCCAGAGCCTCTTGACTCCATGGATCCAATGCTTTTTCCTAATGATTTTTGACCTGTTTTAGTTTTTGCTAAAGAACCCTGTACTGCCTCATTAAGAGATACCCTTCCGGGGGCGGCTAGGTGGCGCAGTGGATAAAGCACCGGCCCTGGATTCAGGAGTTCCTGAGTTCAAATCCGGCCTCAGACACTTGACACTTACTGGCTGTGTGACCCTGGGCAAGTCATTTAACCCCCATTGCCCTGCCAAAAAGAAAAAAAAAGATACCCTTCCCTTGTCGTGGGAACTGTTAGGAAGCTGCTTCAGTTGCAGAATGAGTTTTAATACTGGCTATATATCAAGAACTAGTCACAGCTGCAGAGACTGGAGGTCCAAAATCCTGGCATTCCAGAACTCTGGTTCTCAGACTTCCAGCAGGTGGCAGAAAAGAGCTGGCCGCCCATATCTCGTGGACATGGGGGTGAAAGCTCTAGCAGGGGTTACCGGAAAGCTCCTGCCCTGACTCACAAGTGAAAGGCTAGGGCTGACAAGTGCCCTCTGTTCATTTAGAACCAGTGGGTATGCTCACAGGCTTCCACACCCAGGGCTAAGAAATTGAGCTCTGGTGCTAGCTAACATCATGCCTTACCTACCCTGTTGTCTCGGTATTGAGAACGGTGGGGTAGGTACAAAAATAGGCTGGGGAAGACCTTAAGGAGATAAATAACGGCTTTGGGCGAGTTAACAGGCACCAACAAAAAGGCACATTACACACTACCTTATGTTCTTCCTTCCCAAAGAGGACAGAAAGAAAATATACATAGGCTCTAGGCCCACCACATACGCAGGCATGCGCACACACCCACACACATACAAATTCGGGATCTGTAGTATTTATTTCATCCATTCAAATTTCTTACAAGAACCAACTCTCCCAACTATAGCATTCCTACTATCCACTATTTGGGCTTCTTTCCCCAGAGTCAAGGCCCCTGGCATGGCTGGGAGCAGGACCAGCACCCAGACCCTTTAAAATATGCAGAAATAAATACCCAGGCAGCCCGATGAGGTAAGGTTATAAGCTGGTCTCTGTGAGTACTCGGCTGGCATATGACTCAAAACATAAGAGAGAAGTCATTCCTTCGGGGGATCCAGTATCCGGAGCTGCATGGCTATGTTGGTATTACGGACCTCACCACTGAAATTCCTAAGAGCCTCCTCCCTGGTAGTGCCCTCCAGCACTCAATAGGGATCAAAAGTCCAGAGCTGAAAGGGCCCTGTAAAGTTCCCTAATCCAACCTCCTTATCCTATAAATGAGGAATCTAAGGCCCCAAATTGTTACTTCATGTCAAACAGGTAGAAAGTAACAGCCAAGATGATTCCAAGTTCAGGATTCTTTCACCTCTGTACCAAGAGGTCTATGAATGCTGAAGTCAAGGTACTGGAAGATTTTTCCTGAGCTTCTATGGCTTCCTAAGTCTCCCCTCTCCCTCCCCTTTCTACTCCTTTATCCTAGGTTGGAGACATTGATTAAGGTACTTATGACACTTCTACAAGTGATAGAAGTCTCACAAATGCCTATAGTAATGACCTCCTGGCCTAGAGAGAAGAAAATGCCATAATAAATAGGATCTAGCTATAAAGAGAAGGCAAGAATAGGATTGATTGAAAGAAACCTGGAGGGGCAGCTAGGTGGTGCAGTGATAGAGCACTGGCCCTGGATTCAGGAGGACCCGAGTTCAAATCCAGTCTCAGATACTTGACACGCCAGCTGTGTGACCCTGGGCAAGTCACTTACCCCCGATTGCCTCACCAAAAAAAAAAGGAGGAAGAAAACAAAAGAAACCTAGACTGGAATCTCAAGCATTGAAAGGGATCCAGCCTGATGAGATGACTAGTTCCTAGGGTAGCTTGGCTCTGAAGCCATCAGGCAGTGCTCTCAAGTCTTGTCTTCCCAATTATATCATAAGCAACCAGAGTACAGGCCAAGTCCCTTCCCCTTGACGAGCTTCACTTTCCTCATCTATAAATGAGGGGGTTGGACTAGATGAGCTATAGGGTCCTTTCTAGCTGTCAACAAACCTCTGATCCTACAGTTGTGCTTGGTGATTATTGTTGACAAGACAAGTAACTAGAGAAGGGGGCACAGAATGTGAGCCGGGCAGAGGGGACAGGCTAATGCAGACTCCAAGCCTGCCTGCTTGAACCCTTCTTAGTGCTCTCAGCGATGTTACGGGGTGGAGGTGGAAGAGGAAGAAAGGCAGGAAAATGGAGACATTTGGGAATAGCTCAGTTCTCAGGCTGAGTACCAGGAAGTACCTTGGGAAGCCGGGTGCTTGAGAGCAAGATGGTCGTCTTTCTCCCCTTATCTCCATTTTCTAACTTTAAATTAGAAGTTTGGATAGTGGAAAAGGTCCCCCAGAGTTGGAAAAGGATCTGGGAAGCCTGTTACCTCACTCTGTTGGGCAGTGTTGGGCTCTGAGGGGAGAGCAGAGCTGTGCTAGTCTGCATGTTTGGGTTAATACCATTGGTAGCTTCCCCCTGCAGTCTCTAAAGAAGAGTTGTGCTAAAGGTCCTGCTATCCATAAAAAGTCCCAGTGGTAGAACCCAGGTGACTAAGGAGCCTCCATGACCAGCTCCGTGGAGCGTGGCTTGACTGTTGAGCCCCGTGGGGCCCTAGATCTTCGTGGCACTGCTTTGTTAGAATCTGGGTCCCAGGGATCTGGTACCTGTAGCAACTTTATGGAGAGCTCCCTTCGTGCCTCTACGAGGCCCCAAAACATTCTTACTGTCTGGCCTTCAGACAGGCTGCTCAGATCTTGGGCCTCCAACCCTTGATGAACTGCATGATCTTCTTGACCTGCAGCTTGGTAAGGTGGAAGTCATCAGCCAGAATGTCCTCACTGAGCTGTACAAAGATGCTCCCATCTATGCGCTCCCTAGAGAAGAAGCTCACCACATCCTCCGAGAGGCCAATGAAGCGCAGACTCCGAGAGACTTCCTCCAGCGAGAGCGCAGATAGGTCAGCTGGGGGCTGCCAAGGGGTGCTGTCCCTGCCAACCCGACCCACCACCCCCTCCCGTGGATTAATAGGAGGCACATCCAGGCGCCCCTGGGTGAGGTAGAGCCGAGCTCCACCTCCCTCTGGTCCCTGTAAGACAGTAGGAGACATCGGGGTGGGCATCCGCTGAAGCATCAGACCGTCTGGCTCAAAGGCCTTGGTGGGACAGAGGGGTGACAAGGGTCCAGGCCTGCCCACTCCTCTGGGCTCCTGATACCGCAGCAACTCTGGTTCTGGGGAACTGCCCTGCCTCACTTCAAAGGGGTCAAAGGGTTCTAGGGCTGTTTCCTGCCATTCAGAGGAAGAGGAGGAGGAGGTAGGGCAGGAGGGGGAACCAGAAGAATAGGCCTGACTGGAGGAGGCAGGGCCTGGAGAATAAGTAGGGCTTGAGGATGAAGTGGGGCCAGGGGTAGAAGTGGGACCAGAGGAAGAAGAGGAGGAGGAGGAGGCAGGACCTGAGGAATAGGAGGGACTAGCAAATGGATTGAGGGCCCCAAATGGAGCAAAGCGTTTCTGAGGGTGTGATGGCTTAGGTGGAGGGGGACAGCTGTGGTATGTCTTGTTGGCGGTTGTCTCACCCCCAAGGAGGGGTATAGAGCGACTGTTTCCAGGTTCAGGATAGGCCCAGGAGGCCTGGCTGGGCTGTGTTGTAGAGGGGAGAGGGCCTGGAAGTGGGCGACTGGAGCAGTCACCCACCTTGCAATCACCCCAGGTACAGGGATAACAGTATAGAGAGTATGAATCTGGGGATGGGGAACAGCTGCCACTCCGAGAGCCAGATCTGGGAGATTGGGGGAGAAGAAAAAACAGACAGCAGAGGCAAGACAAGTAGAGATACAGACAAAGAGAAAAGGAGAGTAAATGGTCAATATATTCTTGCATGACTCAAAACTCTGTCCCTGTTAAATAAGGTCTCATTGATCTGATCCCAGTGAAAGCTCCCCACCCTATCCCCAGAGGAAAACTGAGAACCCCAGTGGTTTTGTTTGCTATTCATTTCCAAAATTCACCCTGGGTCAGAGCACTCTCTCCTATCCAGCTCACACAGATAAGCATGGGAACCTCAAAGCCGGAAGGGACATTAGGGAACATCGGATCATAAATTTAGAGGCAAAAGGGATCTTAACAGTCATCTAGTCCAACCCCCTCATTTTATAGATGAGGATCTGAGGGTCAGAGAGGTTCATTGCCTTACCCTAGGTCATGCAGCTACTTTATGACAGGGATGGGACTAGAACCCAGGTGTCCTGATTCCCAGTTCAATGCTCTCTCCACTATTCCATACTGCCTTGGTTGTAGGTGGATCTTTGGGCAAAGAGCCAAATGACCCAAGGGAAATGCCTCCCCTTGGGTGGGGCTTCCCTAAGAGAGGCTTAGGATCCCAAAGAAGGAAGGAGACCAAAGCCATAACCTGGACAGGAAATGGGCCTTTGCCCCCAGGAGCTAATGTAGAAGAAGGTACTTCTTCCCTGGGAGACATGCTTCCTTGTTGATACTCAAGAAGCTCAAGGCAGGCTACCTCCTCCCAAAACAACTTCACCCATGGTAGGCCTGTCCTCCACATGGCCACACATTCCCTTCCCTCCCCTTGAATTTGTCCCAAGCTTAATGTCAACTAGTAATAACTTTGAAGGGCGCTCACCCATCATGTAGGCCAGAAGAGTAGTAAGAAAGGCCAGGACTAGGGGAGTGAGCAGGCTGAAGCTTGGGAAAGCGAGGTGGGATAGGAGGACTTCCTGGGGGCCGGCCGCCCCTTGGTGGTACTGGTGGAGCATTGAGTAGACGGCACTCTTCCTTGACCTGGAAACACAAAGTCCTAGAAATCAGGAAGGATGATACCAGGCAGGATGCTACCCAGGCCCAATTGCTCGAACACAGGACAGCTCCTGATACATAGCATCATTCAGGGTCCTAAGAGACATCTGGAAGGGTATAGGGCATTAGCTCTTAACTGCTCTGTAGAGGATACCCATGACGTAGAAAGTGGTCCCCTTCCCCACCAGTCACCAAAGCCTAACACCTTCTAGTCCCCTCCCCAGTGCTCTCATTCCTCCAGCCTCAATAACCCAGAGCCCCCAGTAGCTGCAAACCAAAATCTCCTTTAAAACAAGAATTTTTCATAAAAGCACAGTAGATAGAGCACTGGACCTGGAGTCTGCAAGACCAGAGTTCAAATTTCAGCTGAGACATTTACTAGCTGTGTGACCCTGGGCAAGTCACATAGCTTCTGTTTGCCTCAATTTCCTTGTCTGTAAAATGGAGATAGTAATAGTACCTGCCTCCCAGGGTTGTTGTGAAGAGCAAATGAGTTCAGATTCATAATGCACTTTGCAAATCTTAAAGCTCTATCTAAATGCTAGTTACCATCATCATGATCATCAGAGGACCAACAACACAGTTGGATTAGGAGAAAAGAGAAGGAAAAGAATGGAGGGAACAGGGAAAGACTGGGCAGGAGAGGCCCGGACCCTTCTAAGTGTGGCTTTCTGCAAACACAAGTTCCCACAGCATCCCAACACAACCTTATTCACTTCCCCATAGTATTTCCCCCTTTCTCCCCATCTCACTCACATCTCAAGTTGTGTCTCTTAAATACACATATGAACGTCTCTCTCATACGTCCTTATTTCCTGACACATATATACACACATATACCTGCCTCCTTTCTCTAGTAGTAACTCACATTTATATAAGCCCTTTAAAATTGTTACAAATCACTTTCTCTAAAATTACCCCATAAGAGATGTAGTTTCAAAGATCCATGTTCCCATTTCATAGATGAGGAAACTAAAGCTGAGGTGTTAAGGGATCTGTCCAAAGCTAGTGGATGTCAACACACACACACACACACACACACACACACACACACACACACCTCTACCCACTCACTACTGTCCTCCCATAGATACACATACACTCCTTTGCCAAGCACACAGGTACACACACATCCTTCTGTTCTCCCATTCTATTCCCCTTGACCATAGTCATACAAGAGATGTTTGATGACCTGGGCCCAAGATGCCGAGGCTCCCCTCTTCTACGTGGCCAGCTCTTGGGGAAACTTACTTTTTTATTAGCTAAAGAAGGAAAGACTATAGACAGAGGTCAAGGGCTCAGAGTTCTAGGGAGTAAGGGGAGGGGAGGCTCCTCACATATATAAGTAAGAAAAGGCTCATGATTCTAGGGTTATGGCAAAAATTTCCTTTTCCCCAGTCCCTGGTGTGGTGGGAAATTATGTTAGACTTGAAATCAGAAGACCTAGATTCAAATCCTGTTTCTGAAACTTACTACTGTGTGACCTTAGGAAAGTCACAGCTTCTTTGGGCTTCCATTTTCTCATCTATAAATGATGGCTTTGGAATAAATAAATGCCAAGATCTCTTCCCCTCTAGATTTAGGATTCTATTATCCTAGGATTCTTTTTTTTTGGGGGGGGGTGAGGCAATTGGGGTCAAGTGACTTGCCCAGGGTCACACAGCTAGTAAGTGTCAAGGGTCTGAGGCTAGATTTGAACTCAGGTCCTCCTGAATCCAGGTCCAGTGCTCTATCCACTGTGCCACCTAGCTGCCCTGCCTTTTTAAAAAAAATTTTTATTTTATTTATCCTAGAATTCTTTCATGGTACCTCCCTGCCTCTGACCACAAGAGCCACCTATACTTCTTGTTGTTCAGTCATGTCCAACTCTTTGTGAATTCATATGGGGTTTTCTTGGCAAACTGAAGTGGTTTGCCATTTCCTTCTCCAGCTCATTTTACAGATGAGGAAACTGAGGCAAATATAGTTAAATGACCTGCCCAGGGTCAAACAGCTAGTAGGTGTCTGAGGCCTGATCTGAACTCAGGAAGATGAGTCCTCCTGACTTCAGGCCTGGCGCTCTATCCATTGTACCACCTTTACTTACCGCTTCTGATTTGGGAGGGACAGGGGGTGGGGGAACTTCCGTCTCCAGATGAGCAGTCCCGGCAAAAGAGATGAGGTCCGGCTGTCTGAGTCCTGCAGGGGCCTGCCTGCCTCTGCCCCTGCCCCCACCCTCTGGGTAGCTTTCAGTCACCTGGTGCGCCCACAGCTCCTCGTAGGGGATCTCCATCGGAGGGGTGGGCTCTGAAAGGCTGGCCCAGTCTGGACTCATGTATTCCTGATCCCCCTCCCCGGCTGGGGGGTAAAGGCAGAGAGAGAGCTGGGGCAGTGCCTCAGGCCTAGGACCCTGCAAACACAGCCTCGCCCTCCGCGGACTGGCACACTCCTCTGCGAGGTCTCCGGGGGCTTCACGGACTGCTTTGGAGTACTCATCGGGGTCGAAGCGCTCGTGGCAGTAGGAAGCACTATCTCTCACTAGCTGTTCCACCTGGGGGTCGCCAACCAGCAGCCCCTGGGGCAGGGTGAATCGGGGCATGTCAGTGAGCAGCAGGAAATGCAAGGGGGTCGGGCCCTCCCTGCGCAAGGCCAGCCCCAGCACCACAGTCTTGGATATGATGCTGACCAGCTTGTAGCAGTGGCCTTCCCGCACAGGGTGCAGGTCATACGGGTTGCAGGGGGGCCGGCTGGGCACAAGCACATTGACGGGCAGCCGGACCCGCTCGATAATGGCCCGTACAGTGTGCTCACCCTCCTGCATCTGCAGCTCCAGGGGGCTCCGGGTGCTGAAGCGGCCCCGGCACTGAAAGGGTAGGCTCAGGCTCTCGTTAGTGCGGTGGTTCATACAGATGAGGCAGGGCATCTTGCCTTTAATGGGTTTGATGGTGCCTGCTCCTCCACTAGTGCCCAGGCCACCGCTGACGCTCCCCATCCCAGCCAGGGACCCTGCCAGGGACCCGGCCCGGCCCAGTTTTCGGAGGATGGTGGTGAAACGGGAACGCTCCTTTGGGGTCTTCCCGCAAAGGATTTCGGCCTGGCCCATGAGGGTGAGCTCATCACCAGCATGCAGGGTGAAGTTGTAGACCTCACTGTCCTCACTGAACTCCCCAGACACCACCTGGTGGGCAAGGACAAGACAACGAAAAGGAGGTGGCATTTTCTGGGGTGCTTCAGGGAGAGCAGCATGTCTGCTACCCAGGATACTCCAGCTGAGCAGGGGAACTATCCAAACCCTGGGAACACCTCCCCCCCCTTCCCCCTCCCACTCAGAGGACCCTTTGGGCAGAACTCTCCTCTTACCAGCCTCTCCTTCCCTTCCCTACCCCCAACCCCCATATACAAAAAGCTGCCAACTCATCCTACTCCTCTGAAAGGCAAAGAAAAATAGAATTAATTAAAATTACAAAAAGATTTTTTAAATCTAAAATGGGGAGGGGGGAACTTTAGCATTTTTATATTAGGAAAAGCTTCAACAAAAATTACTTCTGGTCTTGGTTAGAGCGAGAGTTTTAATCTTTTCTGGAAATCGAGGTAGGTGTATTGACACAGGAATGGTCTAAGTAAAGCCTCCCCTGGGATAGGTCTTGATGACCTCTAGAAAAGTCTTCCAGCCCAAGAGACTGGGAGATGGGAGGGGGGTCATTGTAGCTGTCAAGTGGAATTGGAATTGGGTTTACTCCTCTTGGACACAGAGGGCAGACCTGGGTGTGATTGATAAAGGTCGGATTTAGGCAAACGTGGGCTTGACGTCAGGGAATGAGAGCCGTCCCAAGTGAAATAGGCTGCCTCAGTATGGGTTGGACTTTACCCTCCTTGGGGTCTTTAATTCTACTTGCTGGGGATGAGGGGATTCAAGTATGAACTGGACTGTGACTCCTAAAGTCTCTTCCAACCCAGGGTTCTGGGAAGCTGTTTCTAAGGGAAAAGACCCCAAACTCTCCATATCACACTTCTTTCTAAAGAAGTCCTCACGAATCCTTCCCCTGAGACATAGGGACGCATCGTCTTCTTCAGTGGAGACGGAGAACTTTCTGTTGTCAGTAGAAGACTTTGGCTAAAGGAAGCTGGACTATGGCTGAGGCTTCCACCCAGCAGAATGGGGGGTGCTGTTTGATAAGGGGCTGACCTTGACGCTGAAGGTGATGGCCTCCATCACAAAGATGCGGTCGGGAAAGACGCTGGCTACCTCCTCGATGCTGCTGAAATACTGCACTGGCTCCCGAACGTCTCTCGCCTGCTCCAAAAGCTTAAACTTCCCTGTAGGAGGAGCAGGAACCTTTGGCCACTGAGATGAGTCTGGTCCCACCGCCCCTGGGGCCCTACACCCTCTGAAGAGCGCTCTCAGATCCCAACAGCCTCATGGCGCCAATTTCTGTTCCACGCCTCCCACTCCTGGTCACACTACCTGGAGAGACCACAGAAGGAGGCCTCCAAACAGGGCTCCCTTGGGCCCAGACACCTCCGGGGCCCATCACCAGGTAGTCAGCTCTTAGCGCGCATACGCACACGCACACAAAAACAAAAACCTAGGAGCTCTGAACAGCCAGCTCATGAGCGAGCAGCAGGGCCAAGGAGTGAGGAGGGCCAGAAATGGCCCGAAAGTCTGGATATCTGGGTTCTAGTCCCACTTCTGCCACTGCCTAGGTGTGGGGAAGCCATTTCAACTGCCTCAGTACTGGTTTCCTTATCTGTAAAAGAGGGGATACTTGGGACTTTATTAATCAACAAGCATTTATTAAGCACCTACTATGTGCCAGACATTGTATAAGGTCCTGGGAATATAGAGACAAATGAAGAAACAGCCCCTGCCCTTAAGGAGAGACAGCACGTGTGTGTGTGTGTGTGTGTGTGTGTGTGTGTGTGTGTGTGTGTGTGTGTGTGTGTGTGTGTGTGTGTGTGTAGCTATATGGGTATGTGTATACGTGTGTATATACATATGTATTTGTGTGTATGTACATATATATGTGGGCATGGTTATTTATGTATGCACATCCATGTACATTTATATTTTATATACACATTTATATTTTATACACAAATACAGGTAGGGTATCCTAAAAGTCTTAGTGAAGTTTTAAGCTTCAATAGCTAAAAAATGCACTAAGACTTGTGGGACACTGCGTGTATACAACGGCATATAGGTGTGTGTTTATTTGGGCATATTTATATATGTGTCTGTCTCTTTTTTGTTGTTCAGTCATGTCTGACTCTTCACAATCTCATTTGGGGTTTTCTTGGCAAAGATAACAAAGTGGCTTGCCATTTCCTTGTCCAGCTCATTTTATAGATAAGGAACTGAGGGAAATAGGGTTAAGTGACTTGCCCAGGGTCACACAGCTACTAAGTGTCTGAAGCTGGATTTGAACTCAAGAAGATGAGTCTTCCTGACTCCAGGCCTGGAGCTCTATCCACTGTGCCACCTAGTTAGCTGCCCCCCCATAAGTGGCTATATATGCACCCAAAATAGATACAAGGTAAAGGTATCAGCAACTGAAGAGCTCATGAAAGTCTTCATGTGGAATGAGGTATTTGAGCTCATCTCTGAAGGAAACTAGGAATCCTAAGGGGCAAAAGTGAGAAAGGAGAACACTCCAGTCATGGGAAACATCTTCTACAAAGAATGGAGATGAGAGATGGAGTGACATATAAGAAGACTGAAAAGGCGGTTAGGGTCATTTGTAGAGGACTCTAAAAGGCCAAAACGATAAATTTATAGTTGATCCTGGAGGTAATAGGGAGCCACTTAAGATTATTGAGTAGGGGAGTAATATGGTCAGATCCATGCTTTAGGGAAATCATTTTAGTAGCGAGTGGAAAGAAGGATTGGAGAGGGGAGAGATTATAAGTGGGAGCCCAAAGAAGAGGCTATTGTAATAGTCGAGCAGAGAAGTGAGGAGGGTCTGCACTGTGGTAGCGGCTGTGTGAATGGAGTATGGTATTACGAGAGATGTCTTGGAGGGAGAAACAATACTTGACAACTGATTGGATATGTGGGGGAGAGAAGGAGAACATTAAACCTGAATGTATATGAATAGGCAGTTGGTGACTTGAGACTAGAGGTCCAAAGATCAGGTCTGAATGCACAGATCTAGGCATCAGAAGCAGAGCATATAAACTCATGAGGGCAACAAGACAGAAAGAACATGGAGGACAAGAGTGGGCTCAGGCAGGGCCTTGGGGAACACCCACAATGGGGGGCAGCGATCTGGCTTATGGTTTAACAAAAGCGACTAAAATAGGAGTGGGCAGACACGGAGAAGGAGAAACAGAGAGGAGAGTCAGAAAAACCCAGAAAAAGAGAAGATGGTCAATACTGGCGAATGCCACACAGGCCAAGAAGGATGAGGACCAAGAAAAGACCCCAGGCCTGGCACCTGAGAGGTCGCTGGAAACTTTGCAGAAAGCAGTTTCACACGATGAGATCAGAAGCCAGGCTAGTAAGGACTCGGTGAGAACTGAGTGGGTGAGAGGAGAGGAAGCAGAGACACCAAGTGCAGACAACTTTTTCTCTGAGTTTGCATGAGAAAGGGAAGAGTGATGTAGGCTGACAGTTTGAGGAGATGATAGGACCTTTTTTTGTTTGGTTGTTTCAGTCCTGTCTGACTCTTTGTGACCCTGTACAGGGTTTTATTGGCAAAGATACTGGAGTGGTTTGCCATTTCCTTCTTCAGATCATTTTACAGATAAGGAAACAGAGGCAAATGGAACTAAATGACTTGTCCAGGGTCACACAGCCAGATTTGAAATCGGGAAAGATACATCTTTCAGGCCTTGGTACTCTATCCACTGTGTGTACCCGCCCCTGATAGGCTCTAGCATGTACTGGTTTTGGGTGGGGTTTTGATTTAAGCATGTGTCTAAGTAGCAGGGAAGGACCCAGTAGCCAAGGATAGATTGAATATTAGGGAGGGGAGATAAATAAGAAGACAAACTGCTAGGGGAAAAAAAAAAGAAGGAAAAAAGATGTACAAAAATTTAAAACCCATGGTAGCTTTATTTTTATTTTATTTTATTTTTTTTTGGTAAGGCAATTGGGGTTAAATGACTTGCCCAGGGTCACACAGCTAGTAAGTGTTAAGTGTCTGAGGCCGGATTTGAACTCAGGTCCTCCTGAATCCAAGGCTGGTGCTCTATCCACTGCGCCACCTAGCTGCCCCCGGTAGCTTTATTTTTAATGGAGAAAAACTGAGAACAACTCATATGCTCAATAATTCAGAAACACCTGAAGAAATTGGGTTCTCCTCAGTACAGAGCACCAGAAAAAAATTAACTGGAACAAGGGGGAAGGAAAGAATGGAAATACCTACTGACTGGAAGTGTATCAAAAACCGCTACATGGGCAGAAAGGCAACTAGAAGAGCACATAGCAAATAACAGGTTGTTGTTACTATTATTAAAATATAGAATCTTGGGGGCAGCTAGGTGGCGCAGTGGATGAGCACTGGCCCTGGATTCAGGAGGACCTGAGTTCAAATCCGGCCTCAGACACTTGACACTTAGTAGCTCTGTGTGACCCTGGGCAAGTCACTTAATCCCCATTGCCCCGCGCAAAAAAAAAAAAAAAAAGATATAGAATCTTTCTCTGGCACTTTAAGATTTGTAAAATGATGTGTGTGTGATGAGGTAAGTGCTATTATCATCCTCATTTCACAGATTAGGAAACTGAGGCTTAGAGAGGTAAGTGACACACTCAGCTAGTGTTTATGGCTTTGAATCCATAGTATTCAAGCTTAGGGCTTCCTGACTCCATGTCCAACACTCAAACCCTATGCAACCTAGCCATCTCAAGGTGCCCCAGCAAGCTATAAGTCAAGCACCAGGCCTTTCTTTTCTTTTTTCTTTTTCTTTTCTTTTCTTTCTTTCTTTCTTTCTTTTTTTTTTTTTGGTGAGGCAATTGGGGTTAAGTGACTTGCCTAAGGTTACACAGCTAGTAAGTGTTAAGTGTCTGAGGTGGGATTTGAACTCAGGTCCTCCTGACTCCAGAGCCGGTGCTCTATCCACTGTGCCACCTAGCTGCCCCAACCATACCTTTCTAACCTCAGTAAATAAATCATCTTATACATGAAGATGCTTAATTAAGGTAACAACTCCCAGCACAGGACCTGGCACATAGTAGGTGGTTAAGAAAAGTTTCTTTATGAATATGGTTCACATGGACTATTTGTGCTTGACCTGTGGTAGAACATTCCAAGCTTGTATTAGTCTGATCAGCCACAGTCAGATACACTGTACCTTGAGCCCTTCATAGTGATGTCATTTTGTTCTCCATTCTTGAAAGGGACCACCAGCCAACCATTTGGGATTACTGATGATGGTCACACAATAGGCAGGGACCTGTGATGACATTTGGCTGACACAGTTGCTTTGTGGTATGGGTTTCATCAGGGTTGTGGCCACCCTTTGCCTTCTTCTTGCTTTCCCCCTAGAACCCGAGTTCCCTGGCCTGGAGCGCATTACTGAGAGCTACCTTGGAGAAGAAGAGATAGCAGACAGCACCTCTCAAATATTGTCCTAATGGCTAGATGGCACAGTAGATGGAGCACCTGGCTTGGAATCAGGAAGTTGTTGTTCAATCGTTTCCATAGTCTCCAACTCTTCATCACCCCTTTTTGGAGGTTTAATTGGGAAAGATACCAGACTGGTTTGCCATTTCCTTCTGCGTTTCAACTTACAGGTAAGGAAACTGAGGCAAACAGGGTTAAGTGACTTGCTGCTCGGACAACTAGGAAGTGTCCGAGGTCAGATCTGAATGAACTCAGAAAGGTGAGTCTTTCTGATTCCAAGCCCAGTGGTCTGTCCATTATGCCACCTAGCTACCCAGAATCAGGGAGACCCAAGTTCAAATGCAGCCTCAGACACCCACTAGCTATGTGACCCTGGACGAGTCACTTAACCTCTGTCTGCCTCAGTTTCCTCATCTGTAAAATGGAAATAATAATAGCACCTATATCCCCAGGTTGTCATGAGGATCATATGAGATAATTATAAAGCTCTTAGCACAATGCCTGGTATATAGTAAATGCTATATAAATGTTTTCTTATTCTTATTCCTAACCAGACTAGGGCCCTCCTGGGAAGAAGGTAAAGCTTTGTACTAGTCCCAGAGGACAGCCAGATATGGCTAAGGGTGCAGAGGATTCCAGTACTCAACAAATGACAAAGAGCCAGGAAGCAGATGGTCTGAACTCAAGTCCCTGGATTAGTGGTCTCTTCAGCCTGGGGTCAGAGCAGCCCTCACACATAGCCATGCCCAGAGGGAGAAAGGCCGGTCAGAGGGTAGGAAGCCTACACACAGACCAGTGAGGGACCAGGAAGAAATGGCTCCATTATCCCCAGCAAAGCTAGCCAGAGGACTAGCCAGGAGAGATTCAGGCTGATTCAGAGAAGCTGGGATTGAGGATGTGGTCAGGAGAATCAATGTAACCATGGAACCCAATCCACTCCTTCCTCCCCCAGCCCAGAGTCAAGCTTCCCCATCAGCTGAGCTGGTGGAAGGGAGAAGGGGGACGTTTCTTGTCTTTGGGGGAGAAGTAGAACCCCCTAATCTCTCCCCTTGCCCCCTAATTCTAGCCCAGCTGCTTCTCTGCCTCCCTCTCCTCTTCCCACCCCCCAGCCCCCCAGAAGGGGCTGTTCTGCCCAGGGTCTGTGCCTGAACATGTAGACACTAATTCATATCCCTGGAGGGATGATTGGACTACTCACAAGCCACTTGTCAAAAACTGCCCTGTCACTCATTAATCAGCCCTCAGATTCTTGTTCTTTAATGCAGATAGTCCATCTTCCCTACTTGAGAGTTCCATGATGCTGAACACCAAGTCTTATTCACTCTCTATCCCCCACCCCACCTAGGCCAGGGCCAGCACACAGATGGAGCACTAGGCTTAGACTCAGGGAGACCCAAGTTCAAATCCTGCCTCAGAAATGTCCTAGCTGTGTGACCCTGGGCAAGTCACTTAACTTCTGCCTCAGTTTCCTTATCTGTAAAGTGGGGATAATAATGTCTACCTCCCAAGGTTATGGTGAGGATGAGATATTTGCATTCTGCAAACCTTAAAGTGCTATTTAAATATTAGCTGTTATTGTTGTTTTTATTAGTAGGTGCT
Source organism: Dromiciops gliroides (assembly GCF_019393635.1). Lineage (NCBI taxonomy): Eukaryota > Metazoa > Chordata > Mammalia > Microbiotheria > Microbiotheriidae > Dromiciops > Dromiciops gliroides. The sequence goes on along the minus strand of NC_057862.1, from coordinate 469,964,946 downwards.
TAGTAAAAGTTTCCTGAACAAATGAATTCTGCTTGGCAGAAAAATCGGCCTCATGTCCCACCACTATAGGGTGTTAGTGCTAGGAAAGGACATCAGAATTCTAGTCTAATCCTCTCATTTTACAGATAAGGAAACTGAGGTCAGAGATCCTCCAAGTCAAATAAAGGTAGCTAGTTGGTGATAGAGGTTTCTTGACTGCCAATCTCCCATCCCACCTGCTACAACTTATCCCCATGGAGCCAAGAGCTAAGCGCCCAGTCTAAGAACCAGAAGCCCAACAAAAAGGAGATGCCTCCTACCCACCCAAGCCCAACAAAAAGGGTCCCTGGTCCCCTTTGTCCCCTGCCATACTCTTCCTTTGCTCCTTTCCTTCCTCCTGCATGGTGAGGAGAGCTGGGTAGCCCAGGTCTCTGCTCCCCTCTTGGAGCTCTATTTCTCATTATTAATTCATCGGGAGGAATCAGTGTCCGACTGACCACACTTAGTGCTTCATTATCCCCTCCCTGGCTGCTATAGGGATCCCTTCCCCCATCTTCCTCTCATCTTATATCTCCTCACTCCTTCGCCTGCCTGCCTGCCTCCCCCACACCCTGTCAGGCCTCAGCACCCAACTTTGGAGACCTGGATCCCAGCCCCCCAACTTGTCATAATCCACTGCAAGCCTTCCCTAACTCAGACCACCCCCCCAAAGCATTGTGGTCATCTCAAGGGGAAGAGGGAAGGAGGGAGAAGGAGAAGGGAGAAGCAGCTGGTAAACCAAGGACAGAGAAAAGGAACAGGAGGAAGTGCACGCTGGTCGAGTGTTCTGCTCTCGGATCCCTTGGGAAGCTTGGGGCTTGGCAGACAAAACTGGAAGGGAGCTGGATCCTGAACTTGAATAGCCGCGGAGAGGAGTTATTCCAGCAGAGCTTGCAGACCTGAGATTCCCCACCCCAAGCCAGTCCAGACCCTGTCCAGTCACCTACAGGACTTAAATAGATCCTAGTCCTGGTAGCCCCTCCCTTAAAGGCCTCGGGACAGGTCCTGGGGTCAGAAAGTGAGGTATGTTCCTGAAATTATGGAGCCTCCTCATTTTACAGATGAGGAAACTGAGGCACAGAAAGGTAAAACTATTTGCTGGAGATTGTATACCCACATGATGGAATCAGGATTAACAATACCTCAAACTTCTGTGGTGTGAATATCAAGAATAGTTCTGATTGGAGGACAGAACAATGAACTCCAAGACCCCCATTCAAGGAGGACACCTGGTCCAGTCATCTCTATATTTCCTACCTGGCTACACTCCCCCCAACTACTTTTTAGGTTTCTTTTGTGTATTGTCTTCCCTGATTAGATTGTGAGCCCTTTGAGGGCAGGGACTATCTCTTTTTTTTCCCATTCTTGTCTCCCCAGTGTTTAATATATTGCCTAGAACATATTAGGCACCTAAAATGTTTGTTTGTTTATATATATATATATATATATATATATATTTTTTGGTGAGGCAATTGGGGTTAAGTGACTTGCCCAGGGTCACACAGCTAGTAAGTGTCAAGTGTCTGAGGCCAGATTTGAACTCAGGTCCTCCTGAATCCAGGACCAGTGCTCCATCCACTGATCCATCTAGCTGCCCCAAAATGTTTATTAATTATTGAATATTGTCACCATTTTATAGGGGGGAAAAATGAAGTGTTGAGAGGTTCAGTGATTTGCTCGAAATCATACCCTTGGGGGGTATCCAAGTCAGGATTTGAACCCAAGGTCTCCTGACTCAGTCAAATGTCCATACCACTACACTAGTATCTCCCAAGGCTAGAACTTCAAGAATTTAACAAGTAACTAACTAGTCTGGAACAGCTAGGTGGTTCAGTGGGTTAGCGTGCCAGGTCTAGGATCAGCAAGTTCAAATTTGTCCTCAGACACTTATTAGCTGTGTGACCCAGGGCAAGTCACTTAACCCTGTTTGCCTCCATTTCCTCATCTGGAAAATGAATTGGAGAAGGAAATGGCAAACTGCTCCAGTATATTTGCCAAGAAAAACCCAAAATGGGGCCACAAAGAGTCAGACAGGACTGAACAATGAAATAACAAGTCTGACTCCCCACCAGGGCAGTTGCAATGGTATACTTGGTCAGGATGGGCTGTTCCCCAAAGTTGCTTTTAAGTGGCTGCTCCTTGTGTGAGTCAGTCAGCTACACTGAGAGCCAGGTGCCAGGGCTTCCCCTTGTCACTCTGAAACAAGGAGTGGGTTCCTCCATTCAGCAGGGCCTGGGTAATGGTCTTCACTCGGCACCTTGGGAGGGCCACCCATGGCACAAAGAGAAAGAGAAAATGCCATCGAGGAACTGGCACCAGGAGGCCAGATCTGAGCTCCGGTTCTACCCCTCACTAACCTTGAACAAAGTCACTTAGCTTTTCTGTGCCTCAGTTTCCTCATCTGTAAAATAAGGGGGTTGGACTAGAGGGTCTCAGGTCCCTTCCAGCTCTAAGTCCATGATTCTGGGTTCTTAGAATGCTGCGTCCTCCTTCAATGGTAAAATGGAAGCCTGGGCTCCATCCCTTCCCAGCCACCACAGCTGACATCCTTCTGAGTCTCCCCAGGGCCTACCTGGATACTGCAGCGGGATATCGATCTTCGGCCCGATGACATAGTGCCCTTCCTCAAGGCTGTGGGCCGTCACCGTGGTCCACTGGCGGCAGGAGTGGATGAGCAGGACATCCTGTTGACTAACCCCCTCCACATACTCCCCTGGGCCAGGAAGAAGAGAGAGAAGGAACAGACTCAGCAAACGGCGATATTAACTCCCACCCTCCCCTAGGAGGGTCTCAGATTGAGCCTCCCTAGGGTCAGAACCCTCATTTGCCCAGCCCTCAGCCAGGCATTCAAGAATAACCCAAAATCCCAGGGGGACCGCTCCCCCACTCCCCCCACCACCACTCACTGTCCAGGCAGTCATGTTCCAAAGAGCACAAGCAGCACACAGGCTGCCAACAGAAACAGGCTGGATTCATGTGGTGAGGACCAGCCGTCCTCACTGTGGCTTTCTGCATCTCCAAAAGGGCCCTTCCCAGTAAGGGATCGGTCCCTCCCTTCCTCTGGGCCCATCCAGTAAACAACACCCTCAGCCACGCACCAGGCCGAGTTCTCTGGGAGGTGTCGGATGGGGTGAGCTGTCAGGACACCCCCCCTTCCCCGTCCCCTTTTTTATTAACCTGACTTGTGATTTCATCAGTATTTCATCAGGAGATCCCAAGGAGGAACTTGTACAGTCATCCCCTTCTTGGTAACTTATGGTCTTAGGAAGTTGCCTGGGGTACTTTGGAGGTTGTGACTTGCCCAGGGTCACATGGCTTTTATCTGAGAAGAGACAAGACTTGAAACCAGACCTTCCTGGTTCCAATGCCAGCTCTATCAACGATGCCAGGCTGCCTCAGAGGATATTGGCTTCAACTTGTACCATACACTTAGTGACAGGTGCCTTGAATTCCTATTCAATGCATTCATTCATTCAACAACTCCATTTCCAATTCACCCTTGAATTCTAAGAGAGGATACTCCCCAACTCCATTAGGACTTAGACTGGGGGGTGGAGGGCAGCTAGATGGCCCAGTGGATAAAGCAGTGGCCCTGGATTAAGGAAGACCTGAGTTCAAATCTGGCCTCAGACACTTAACACTTACTAGCTGTGTGACCCTGGGCAAGTCATTTAACCCTCACTGCCCAGGGTGGGGGTGGGGAAGGACTTAGACTTGGAAGGAGCCTTTGAGAACATCTAGTTCAACTCATTTATTCTACAGAAGAGGAAGCCAAGTCCTGAACCCCAGGAAAGGAAATGAACTGGCCTCCTTACGGTTACTAAATAGTAGCTCGTACTTAAACTCTAGTCTTGGACTTTAAGTCTAGAGCCCAGCACCTTGAGGAGCTCCTTCTCCCAAGACACCCCCCCCCAGTCCCTCCACGTTGCTCCCATTTTTCCTGGCCAGGAAGATACCAGTAAAGGGGGGAGGGGAGGAGGGAACAGAATTAAAGGAAAAGGAGAGAGGGAAAGAGGGAGGGAGGGAGGGAGGGAGAGAAGGAGACATTGGCCAAAGGTTGTTAAGAGAAGAGGGGTGTAGGGAGGGGCTTGGAGAGAATGGGTTCTCTAACCCCAGCAACTGTTACCAGGGCAGCAGGAGGGGCCTAGAATTTTCAATCTGAAGAGCTTCTCCTGGCAGCTATGGGCATAGTGGGGGGTGGGGAGGAGAAGGGGACACCCTCCTGATTGCTTCCTCACCAGGAACCAAAAGGCTCTGTCCCTTCCCTTACATCCTCACCAAAAGAATAACCACTGCCTAGCTAAATTCTACACCATTCAAGAAGTGTGAATGGACAAGCCTACATGGGAGAGCTGACCTTAAATGAAAGGCCCAGGAATTTAATTACAGTCCCCTGCCACCCATCCAGCTGCACAGGGTGGGAGAAGCTACATGGTACTGTGGAAAGAACACTGGATTTAGAGTCAGAAGTCCTGGGTTTGAATCCCATTTCTGTTACCTCTCACCTGCATGACCTTACTATAAGCAACTTCCTTCCTCTGGTCCTTCATCATCTAGGAAACAAACAGGAGGGCCTTTCTCTAGTCCCTTCTAGCTTTAAAGTCTGTGATTCTGGCCCTCCCTAGGAAGTTCCAGCTTCATCAGCTATCTGGGGCAAAGCTTCTTTCCCCAGAGCCACATGCAGACATTTCATTGGTAGGTCGATGCCTGCTCACTCTGATCCACAGGCCCATTGGTCCTGTGACACTCAGCCATACCTGACCTGCTGATGCATACTGCTGTGGGCATGTACAGGGGCCCAGAGGGTCACAGAGCTGGTCATTTAGCCTAACCCCTTCATTTTATAGATAAGGAAAATAAGGCCCAAATGATCTATCCAAGGCCACACAGAGAGTAAGCTTCAGAAATAGGATTTGAACCCAGGACCTCCGACTCTCTAGCTAGTGCTCTCTCCTCTGTACAGACCACCTCATACCTGATGCCCCACTTCCCAGCTACTGACACCCTCCCGGGACACACAGAACACACGCAACTTCACATTCCCTCTCTCCTTCCCACCTTTCTCAACTTCATCTCCAAGTGGTTGGGTAGGGCTGTCCTCAGCACAGAGCAGTGTGGGTTGGGAGGGAGGGGCTGGTGGGCCTCTCTGCCCCATTAGCATTCCGGGAAGCGAGTGTGCCAAGGCTGGCCAAACCCCTATTCTTCTCTTATACAAAACCCCCAGCCAGGCAGCCAGGCCCCATCCCTACTTCCCCTCCCCCTTCTCACCCCAGCCAGGCAGCCAGAACTCCCCTCTCAGGCAGGCATCCATCCCCTCCTATTTCTCTTTCTACAAAGTAGTTTCCCCCTCTCACCTCCTCAGGTTGGATGGGGTGTGTTGAGCCACTAGGAGAAGGAAGCAGTAGGAAGTGGGGGGAAGGGGAAGGGGGGAAGGGCCAGGGATAGGAGGCAGAAGGAGGAAGCATAGTAATTGCATAGGACAGGGGAGGCACAGGTGGCTGTGAACTGATTGTTGGGAGAAGAGGGTCAGGGAAGGATGCAGCAAAGGATGGGATGGGATAGGATGGGACTGGGAAAGTGGGAAGGGTCAGAGGGATGGGGATCGAGAGAAGAGGGGGCGGGCAGAGAAATGCGGAACTGAAAGGTGAAAGGACAGAGAGACAAAAGGACAAAGGGAGGCTGAGGGGGAGGCAGGAAGGATCCGAGGAGAAGAAAAGAGAGGGGCTCTGCTGGAAGCAGGGAGAGACGGCTCCCAGGATGCTCAGAAAGAGCGGAAAAACTTTCTCGGGACCCCACAAAGCCCAGCAGAATAGGGCACCCCCTCCCTTCTCCCCCAGGCCTCACCTGCTGCCAGGTCACCCTCAGGCTCCTCTTCCCGGCAGCCTGTCCCTCCTTTCTCTCTCCCCCTCCCTCCTCTCCCTCATTCCTCAATTCTGGCGCCCTTCGGTCACTCCCGATTTGCTCCTGTTCCTACATCTTGGTCCTGGCTCACCTGGTCCCCAGGACGTGCCCCTCCCTCTCTCCCCTCCCCTCCTCTACCTGGCCCCAGGCAGGCGAGAGTGGGCAGACGACAGCGGCTGACGATGAGGTCCAAGGGGAAAGCCCCCATGCTCCAGTGGAGACCAGCTAGCCCGGCAGCCAGCTTCTCCATAGCATTGCTCCAAAGGCTCAAGTCCGGGGGAGCTAGGGAAGCGGGGAGCAGCCAGGGGCTCAGCTGGCACAGTCCCAGGAGCTGCCCACCCACGCCCCCAGCTCTGGGAGGCCAAGGCCAGCCAGAAGCACCATGCTCCCCCCGCTGCCCTTGCCAGCACCTCCTCTAGCCCCCTGGCTGCTCAGCAAGCCCACCATCCCTTTGGGCCCCTCGTCTCCCCTCCCTTAATCATCCTCCTCCTGACCCAAGCCCCACCTCCCCTTCCCAAGGCCAGCCCTCTCCTCTACCCCACCCCCTCCTCCCTCTCAGCTTCCCTTCAATCTTCTCCCTTAGTTTCCTCTCCCCATCATCCCATCTCTCCATTCCCCCTCCCTCTGTCCTCACCCTTTCTCTTTAACCCTTCTCATTTCATTCCATCCCTCTACTTCTTTCTCTCATTCTATTTTCTTTCCTTCTACTTTCCTCCTCTAGTTCCTTCTTCTAAATCCTCCCCACCCAGCCCTAGAATACCTCCCCACTCTATCCTTCTCGCACTTTCCCCTGCCTCTTTTAGCCCCCTCCTCCCTTTCTCCTAGTGTTCCACGTTCACTCTCCGGTGTCTTCTCCTTGTTTCTCTTTCCCCTCCCCCATCCTACTCTGAACTGTTTCTCAGGTGTTACCCCTTGTGCTATTTCTCCCGCCATCCCCAATCTATATTCCGCTGAAATCAAGCTCCAGTGGCATCCAGAAGAGCCTTGAAGATGGAAAGAACAGCACTGGTGGATTTAGAACTGGAAAGGACCTCAGAAATCCAATTCCATTTGAGACCTTTGACTTCGTACCTGCTCGGTGTAAGGGTCTATTCTCGGCTCTAGGGATACAAAGAGAGATGAGAGCCTCCTTTTGATGAGCTTATGTTCTACCAGGTAGGGGGGGGGAGGGGGTAACAAAGTAAATAGGTAAGTAAATTCAAACCTTTTTTTTTTTTTTTTAAGCAGGGATAGAGTATTAACAACTGGGGAGAGCTAGGAAGACTTTTTTAGAGAAAGCGGCAAGTGCATAGAGCTTGGAGGGAAAAGGGACCAGAGATTTAGACGGGGAGGAAACCTTAGACGGCGTCTAGTTCAATCCCTTCATTTTATAGATGGGGAAACTGAGGCTCAGAAGGCAAGAGATTAGCAAGGGTCACACAGTTAACGTGTCAGAGGGGAGATTTGAGCCAAGGTCTATTCCTGACTTCAATTCCATTTCTCTGTCTACTACACCAAGGTAAGTATCTATCCCGATGAGGAAATGTACTTGTCCCAGACATGGGGACCCAACAGCTCTTGCCAATTGAATAGAATGAATGAAATACTTGATAATGTGCAGGTGGGGTAGAGGAGAGAGCTGGCCTTAGAAGGGGAGGGTTGGGTCACGAGGAGGATAATTAAGAGAGGGGAGGAGAGTGGCCCAGAGGGATTGGAGAGAGGGGGTTTGGAGCAGCTTGGGGGTGAGAGGGACTACCTAGGCTTGCTGTTGGGAGCTGAAGCCACGGGAAGCTTGGCACCAGAAAAGGTAGGTTCAAAGGAAGATCTGTGAGAGCTTTAAACGCCAAGCTGAGGAGTTTTTACCCTAGAGGCAGCGGGCGGTCATTGAAAGATTTTGCGTAGGGAAGTGATTTGGTTGGACCTGGGCTTTAAGATCACTTTGGAGAATAACAGAGGGAGGCAAAGGAGGAGAGAGTAGCTAAGAGGCGGAGAGGTAATCAACAAGCAAGGGTTCTGAACCAAGAGCCCATGAACTTCATTTCCCCCCCCATGGATTTTAAAAATAATAAACAAATAATTAAAAACCAAACAAATACGATAGCTATCTTTCAATATAATTGGTTTCCTTAATATACATTTTATTTTATGCACTTAAAAACATTATTGTGAGAAAAGGCACTTGGGCTTGACCTCACTGCCAAAGGGGTCCATGATACAAAAAGGACCTTCACTTTAGTGCATGTTTCTATGTGAACTGGATTCTCTGAAGTTGTTTGAGTTTGTCATGTAAAAGTGCTAAGTAAATGGTGCTATTAGTTCTTGGAGAATTGGAAAGTAGGAGATATCTGGGGTACCCCAGCTAAGAATATGAAGAAAGCCTTAGCTAGAATCAGAAACTTGGTCTTCAGAGAATTTCTGCTACTACCTGGTTTGATCAAATGAGGGATGATCTATCTGATCCCGTTAATAGAAGACTAAACTGTAAATTGGAAAATACATATTCTTGCCTTGACTGTGGTCATGGGTAAACTTTAGCTCGTGCCTCAGTTTCTTTTTTCTATAACCCTGATAAAATATTCATACTCCTGGCAATATACAATGTTAACGTGGTCACTTGAGCATGTATTTTCAGACTTTAAAATGGGGAACCTGGAAGTTCTAGGAATTCCAGTTAGAAAGTAGGATATAATGGGTTGAATCCTTCTCTGACTCCTCATCAAGGAGTGAAGGTGGCCCTGGGTTTCCTGGGACTATGTCAGTGAGGTACAAGCTCCAGCAGACCCTAGGGAGTCTTCCAGCACAAATTATGCCATGATGGATTAACCTATCTACTGACCAATGCTCTTTCTACAACTTGTTCTAGGCATGTCTCTGGTCCTCCCCAAAGGCTTCTCTGAAGTTTCTCCCTTTATTGTCTTCTCTCCACACAAGTACAAAGCAAGTGACTTTTCCCACCCTACTCTTCCCTAACCCATCCACCACCACCTTCCTCTGCTCTTTCTCACTATCTCTGCTGCTCAAAAACCACCCAACCTTCCTTGTTTTCCTTCCTTGCCTTCTGAATTCTTGATCCATTTCTATCCCCACTCTCCTCCAAATGCAAACTTCTACCCTCAGCTCAGGTGGACCCATACGTGGAAAGAGACTGAAGCAGAAAGTCAGAAAACCTAGGGAAATAGGAACAAGGTCTCCATACTGGAGGATGAAGCATCTCTCCCTAGCCCAATAGAAGCCTAATTATCTCTCAGCACGAGTGGGGTGCTCTCTACTGGTGACTGAGGATACTGTAAACAATTAAAAATAAGGTAGACTGAGGCATAGAGTTCCAAGCATGATCAATTTATTACTAAGGCATAAATTTACACACAATAAATAGGATCTCCACTTCTCCAGCAAAGGCAAGACCCCGAGGTGGGAAATAGCTACCCTTTTTGTGGTTTTAGGGAAGTACAAAACAAAGAAAAGTTCTTTATAGATGGGAAACAAGTTATGATTGGTCAGATATTGGGAATGAGAGGCTAGCAACAATTCCCTATTTCATGTGACTAATAGATATTGATTGTTTGAGTCCACCTACAAGGTTAGTGAACCAGGCTTCTTTGGGTAACAAATGAGATGTCCTTCAAGGGTGACGGATTTCTTTGACACAAGTATAGAACAGTGATTAACGAGAGAACTCGACTTCTAAACGTAATTTATTACAAGCCAGCTAAATTTCTGAACTAAGTTCAGAGACAAAGAATCATGACTTGGGCAGTTACAGGACAAAATCAATTAACTGTAAATAAGATCAATTTTTTAAAAGACACAGAATCAATCGGATTATTTCAATACATGGAGTGGCCACTCAAGCCAGGGTAGTTTGGCTCGGGATCAAACCACTTCCTTGGCTGTAGCCCTCAGTCTGAAGGATGTCTCTGTTGCTGTAAGAGAGAGGACTCAGAAGCAGAAAACCTCAGAGGCTCAGAGTCCTGAGCCAGAGAGGTGATCTGTCCAAAGTCACACAGCTAGTTGGGGGCATGCTGCATTCATCCATCCATCTTTGATTCCCCCGAGACTGTGAGATGAGCAGTACAAGCATTATCCCCATTTTCCAGATGAGCCCCATGAAAGTAGGGCTCAGAGCAAAGTAACCCACAGGATGCTAGGGTAAAAGGGATGCTAGAAAATACCTTAGGCCACTCACTACCTGCTCATCTCTCACCTCCTCTACTCCAGACAGATCCCAGCTGCTGCTTCCAAACCAAAGTCTCTTCCATGCTTCTGCCACAAAGAAACCCTCATTTTGCCAAATCTGTCACCAGTCTTGCCTAAGGAGGCCAGTCCTAGGAGATTGAAATTTCTTTTCCGTTATCTCTAGGAGGACCATGTGCGGTATGCCAAGGTGGAAGGAAGCCCTTAGGTGGTGGGAGGCAGTCAAGGCTTGAAGGGCCTCGTGCACAGAGCCCACAGCGGGAAGCCAAGGATTTCTCTCTCCCTCCTCCGCCCCATCAGGCAGCATGTCTAGCAATAGAGCAGGATATTCCATTCCAGTTCAAGGACTCTGAGACATTGCAATCTGAGAGCTGCCTGCGGAGGAGACCCCAGGCAGGAGGGGCAGGCAGAGAAAAGACCTATCTAACCCAGTGTCCTCGGCTTCACCCACCAACAGCCTGACCTGGTTCTCTCCAGTCGTCTGCCACCAAACCTGTTTGAGACACTCATGTATCCTATGATACATAAGAGGCACACTTATGTGCCTCACTACCACACACATCCTATGAGGCTCACTCATGTACCTTACTACCTCTGTGCTCTCAAGTTGGAGCTCACTCTTCCCATGATGATTGTATATATCTGTGGGAGAGTTCATTCCAGGTTTATGAAGGATGCTCTATAGTGATTGTTCTTACTAAACTATTTCAGTAAATGCTTGTGTCTTCTGGAATGCCAATTAATAGCATGCGTACCCATGGGGGCTCATGCACTATAATAGTAAGAGTAGCCACCCACGGGGTTACCCCTAAAATACAAATTAGAATATGATACAAAATACAATACCCTCTGGGGATCCAATATACAAGTTCAAGTGCAAGTTGGGAGAGTAGTCCGGAGAGGCTGCTATAAGGGGACCAAGGATCAAATGAAATAATATTTGATAATAATAATAATACTTATCATAGTGCCTGACAGATTATAGGAGCTACATAAATGCTTATTCCCTTCTCCTTTTCTCCTCATAACCTCCATGAAGCTTAATTAAACTCCGATATTTCATTGGCCCTACTTCTACCAGTGTGGATTTTTCCTTCTTAGTGGTAGATCCAAATCCAATCTTTTGTAGATGATTACCTAGGTTCAAAATCTTGGGGTCATCCTTGACTCCTCCCTCTCCCCTATATATTCAATCAGTTCCCAAGTCTTGTCAGTTCTACCCCCAAAATCTCTCTTCCATATGGCTCCTTTTCTCTACCCACATGGCCACTAACTCAGCATCACCACTGGCCTGGTCTGTTTCAGTAGCTTCCTAATTGGTCTTCTTGCCTTAAATATCTCCCCTCTCCAATCCATCTGCCAGCAGCCAGTGATTTTCTTTTTTGTGGGGCAATGAGGGTTAAGTGACTTGCCCAGGGTCACATAGCTAGTAAACAGCAAGTGTCTGAGGCTGGATTTGAACTCGGGTCCTCCTGAATCCAGGGCCAGTGCTTTATCCACTGCTCCACCTGGCCAGTGATTTTCCTAAAGCATGTCACTCCCCTGCTCAACATACTCCTGTGACTCCTCATTTCCCCCAGATACAAGCTTCCCTGGTATTTAAAGCTCTCCATAACCAGGTCCAGCCTTATTATATATCACTCCTCTTCAGGCAATCTTCAGTCCAGTCAAATTGACTTTCTTGCTCTTCCTCACACATACCATTCCATCTCCCATCTCCATATCTTGGCACCAACTGTCCCCAATACAGGGAATGTATAAATCATAATAATAGCTGCCATTTACACAGCACTCTGAGGTTTGCCAAATGCCTTACAGATACTCTCTTGTTTGATCCTCACAACAATCCTGTGAGGTGGGTGCTGATCCTCATTTTACAGGTGAGGAAACTGAGGCTGAGGGAGATTGAGTGACCTGCCCAGAGTTACACAATTAGCATGTGTCTATGGTGGGATTTGAACTCATCTTCCTGACTCCCAAGTCCAGTGCTGTTACCCCCACTATACCCCCCCTCCATTTTCCCTTAAAGCTTAACCCAAGTGAAATCAATACAGTCTTTCCAGATTCTTCTAGTGGTTTATGTTTTCCCCCACAAGTTACCATGCATTCATTCCACACCCATTTGCGTGTGCACATGTTGTCTCCTTCATAGACTATCAGCTCCTCAAGGCCATTGTTTCATTTTCTTCTTTTTATCTCCAGGCCCCGGCACAGTTCCCAGCAGGCACTTAGTAAATGCTTGCTGATTGATTGATTGGTCTTTCTGGGTTTCTGCAGCCAAAATATTAATCACCTGGCAAGCAGCCTCCGGGCCTGGAGATCTGCAAACTTAGCAAGATTGGTTCTCAGACAAGAGACAGATCCTCCATCACTGGGCCTGCACTTAAAGCCTTTGAGGTAGCTAGCTGGGTGGTACAGTGGGTAGATCACTGGGCCTGGAGTCAGGAAGACCTGAGTTCAAATCTCACTTCAGATACTCAACTAGTTCTATGACCCTGGGCAGGTCACAACTTCTACCTTTTACAGTTTTCTCAACTGTGTAAGGGGCTAAAATTCTAGCTATACTGTCTAAAATATCCAATGAGTGGTCACCAATAAATTATAAGCTTTAGCAAGAGTTAGACTTTTAAGCATTTATTAAGGAGAATAAGAATTTGGTAAAGAGAGAGAGAAAGGCCTACATTCATCTATCTATTAAAGGGAGAGCATATTTCTAGCTCCCTTCTCCACAGGAGTCCTCAGGAAAGAGAGTGAGTCAGAGCACCAGCCTCCCCCTTCTTCCTCCCACAAGCAAACGTCACTTCCTGACGCCAAAGAAAAGACGCATGGTCTTGCCCTCAGAGACCTTCACCTCATGGCGGAGCTTTTCTACAGTAAGTCTCCAGCAGGTGGTGTCATTCCAATCGTTACAACTGTAAAGTGGGGATGAAGATAATATCATCTACTTCCGAGGGTTGTCGTGAGGATCAAATTAGATGATATTTGTAAAGCCCTTCGCCCAGTGCCTGGAACCTAGCATGGGGCTGGATCAATGCTTGTTTCCCTGGCTTTCTAGCTTAGTGTAGGAGCTGCCAGAACTTATTGCTTTTCCTCATATAAAAGACTCAGTCCGATTTCTGCGATTTTGCATGGACTCCCCCATCACTTATCTGAAACTCTCTCTCCCTCACCTCTGTCTTTGAGAAGCCATATAAGGTCCCTCTTGGAAGAGGCTCTGACTGATTGCCTGAGTTGTCTGATAGTACTTACCCGTGTTCTGTCATTTCATTCATGCCCGACTCTTGGTCCCCCCATATGGGGGATTTTCTCGGCAAAGGTACTGGAGTTGTTTGCAATTTCCTCATCCAGTTCCTTTTACTGATGAAGAAACTGAGGCAAACAGGGTTAAGTGACTTGCCCAGGGTCACACAGCTAGTAGGTTTCTGAGGCTGGATTTAAACTCAAGTCTTCCTGACTCCAGGCCAGGAGTTATCAGCCCAGTCCAACTACTTTGCCATTATTTCTGTATGTTTTGTATTTAATTATTTGTGGAGAGGTTGTTTCAACCCAATCCTTGAGAGCAGGGACTGTTATTTCATCTTTGCATCCCCAGTGCTCTATGCAGCATTGGCCACATGATAGGTGCTTGATAAACATTCCTGGAATTGAATCATTGAGGAAGGGCACTGCCAGCCAGAAAGGAAATGGGGAAGGGGAGGAACCCCAAAGGAAAGAGGCTGGGATAGGTTTGGGACAAGAACTTTGGCTCTCAGTTTTGCTTCCTACCAACCCAAGGAGGGAGGAAGGGGCAGCCAAATGCCTCTGAACCGTGGCTCATGGTCAGGGGTGGGACAAGGACAGGGACCTTCAACCTGTAAATGCAGGAAAAGGGATCTCCTGCCAAAGAGAGCAGCTAGAGTCCTCTCCAAAGGTCCATCCTGCAGCCAGGGAGGATGGTGGGAGGAAGGTGCAGGAGATCTGACCTGTTGTTGTTGTTGTTTGTTATTGTTAGTCCTTCATCAAGCTCTCTCTGGGAAGAGTCTAGGCCTCGGAGTCTTGAAACAAAGGCTGTGTGATTCCTAGCCAAATGTATAAGATTCTCCTTCCAGGATGGGTTGGACCAAGTGCCCTCTGAAGTCCTTTGCGATTCACAGATTCCTGTGAGTCAGGAGTCCTGGCCTGGCCACTTACCTGTGTGAATTTGGGCAAATTGAGTCACCTCTGAGACAGTTTCCTAATCTGTAAAATGGGTGGGTGGATTAGAACCAGAGCAGAGGTGTCACATATGCCTGCAACATTCCCTAGTGTGGCCTGACCCAGAATAAAATGAAATTGGGAAATATTTAAGAAAGTAAAAACATAGATAACATTTCATTTTAAAACCAAATCACCATGCAGCCCACAGGGATCCTTATATATGGATTAGTGGCCTGGTTTCTATTTGAGTTGAATACCACCAGATTAGCAGACCTCTTACAGCTCCTCCTAGTTTGAAATCCCATGATCCATCAGATCAAACCTAAGGCTTCAGAGGGAAGGAGTCATAGTTATCACCTAGTCTTTCCCAGAGGTGTTTATATTTTTGCCTTCATCTCAAATTGGGCAATTAAAGGCTTTGTCTCCACTTGAAGGAATTTAGGCAACAGAAAGAAAGTAGGCTGGAATCAAAGGAATCATCTCCCTTCTGTTGGCTCAGCCTGTAGAGCCCACCTCCACAGTGTCCCATTTCACAAATCCATCCGCAGTGGACTGCGGAGGTAGTCTGCCAAACATGTGTCCCCTCCTCCATTCTCTTCCCTTTCAAACCCATCCTACTTACCACTGCCATGTAAATCTGACAGCACCATTCTGTCTGTGTCATTTCTGGGCTAAAAAGTCTTTACTAGCTCCCTATTGCCTCAGGATAAGTTCCAAGCATCGAAAGACCTCTACAATTTTCTTGTAACCTGCCTTTCCAGCCATATCTCCCCACTTTTTCCAGAACCCTATGAATGAATGAAAAAACATTGATTAAGTACCTATTATATGCCAAACCCTGTGCTAAGTGCTGGAGACACAAATAATAATGGCTAATACCTAACATTTATGTTGTGCTTACTAGGTGCTTTACAATTATTATCTTGTTTGATCCTTACAACCCTGGGAGGGAGGTACTGGGATTATCCCCATTTTACAGATGAGGAAACTGAGGAAAACAGAGTTTAAGGGATTTGCCCTGAGGTCATAATGGCTAGTAAGTGTTTGAGGCCAGATTTGAGTCAGGTCTTCCTGACTCGGGCCACCCAGCTGCAAAAGACAGTCCCAGACATCATGAAGATTACATTCTTTCTTTTTTTTTGTTTTTTTTGTTTTTTGACAGGGCAATGGGGGTTAAGTGACTTGCCCAGGGTCACACAACTAGTAATTGTCAAGTGTCTGAGGCCGGATTTGAACTCAGGTACTCCTGAATCCAGGGCCAGTGCTTATCCACTGCGCTACCTAGCCGCCCCCATTTGCTCAGGTTTTTTGTTTTTGTTTTTTTAGTGAGGCAATTGGGGTTAAGTGACTTGCCCGGGGTCACACAGCTAGTAAGTATTAAGTGTTTGAGGCAGGATTTGAACTCAGGTCCTCCTGACTCCAGGGCCAGTGCTCTATCCACTGTGCCACCTAGCTGCCCCCTGATTACATTCTTTCTAATGGAGGAGACAGCACCAGGGAAATTTAAGGGCATGGTGAGTTGGGCCATAGGGCATAAATTGACATACCCTATTCAGGGGCAAGGGTAACCCTAACTCTAGGTGTAGGTAGTACCGTGGATAGAATGCCAGGCCTGGAGTCTGAAAGAATCTGGCCTCAGACACTTACTAGCTGTGTGACCCTGAGCAAGTCACTTAATCCTGTTTGCCTCGGTTTCCTCATCCATAAAATGAGCTGGAGAAGGAAATGAAAAACCACTTTGCCAAGAAAATCCCAGATTCGGTCATGAAGAGTCAGCTATGTCTGAAATGACTGAATAGCAACAAAATCCAGGAGCAATGGTAGAGCTGGTTGAATTGTGATTCATAGTTGTAGAAGTAAAGGAAGAGAAGAAGAAAGGGCATGTATCCCCAGGGGAAAACCAGGTGACTTGCAGGCCATGGGGGAAATGAAACACTGAAGCCTGGTTGGGGCTTTCCTGGAACAGGGTTATGGGAGAAGCCGTCACCCATTCATCCTGAGAACAGGGCCCCAGGGCAGAAGTTCCTTCAAGGCAAGATCTCAGGTGTGGAAAAAGGGGACCAGAGAGAGAGCAGTGCTCTGACCATCTCTCCATGTCCTCTGAACTTAACCCATGCTTACTTGTCTCTGTGCCTTTTCTATTGCTGTTCCCTCTGCCCAGAATGCCTTCCTCCTCCATTTCCGCATGTTGAAATTCTACACAGCCTTCAAGGTTCCAATCGGAACACCACCTCTCTGCAGGCTTCTCTAGGATCCCCTCCCTTCTCAGAACCCAAACAGTATGGTACACATCACAATTGTTATTCAGTTGTTTCGGTTATGTCTCTTTGTGACCCCATTTGGAGTTTTCTTGGCAGAGATACTAGAATGTTTTGCCATGTCCTTCTCCAGCTCATTTTACAAATGAAGAACCGAGGCAAACAGGGTTAAGTGACTTGCCCAGGGTCACACAACTAGTAAGTGTCCAAGACTGGATTTGAACTCAGATCTTCTTAAAATAATAGCATTAGAAAGATGCCCCCAACCCCACCAGGGTTATCACTACAACCCTGAGAGGAAGATGGGGACAGCTGCCCTCTGGGGATCCAACTTGCCAGGACGAGTGGGAGTTGAGATAAGGATCCCAAACACCCCCTGAGTTATTACAAGCTACTAATCTCTTACTTCTCTCTCAGGGATAGGCAGATGATTTTTAATTGGTCTTCTGGAGTCATAATTGGTCGTTTCATTGATCAGAATTCTACAATCTTTCAAAATTGTTTTTCTTTGCAATCTTTTTGTTCTGGTATCAATGATCCTCAATCTTCTGCCCACTTTACTCTATATCAGGTCAATCAAGTCTCCCAAGATTTCATTGAAAGCCATTTCCTATGGGGCAAGAGTTCAATCACATTCATATACTATAATTTGTTCAGTCATTCCCTAATTGATGAGTACCCCTTTAATTTCCAGATCTTTGCCACTACAAGAAGGGTTGCTGTAAATATTTTTATGCATGTGGGTCCTTTTCCTCTTTCTTTGATCTCATTGAAATATAGGTCACATAGTGAATCGCATTTCTGGGTCCCCCCAAAGCACAGTTTAGTGACTTTGGGGGCATAGTTCTAAATTGCTTTCCAGAATGGCTGAACCATTCTACTGCTCCACTAACAAGCATCTACTAGGTTCAAATAAACATACTAGGCACCAGAGGTTCAAAGGTAAAAACCAGCAGGGTCCTGCCACCAAGGATTTTGCATTCTAGTGGAGGGGGAGGGGCATGCACGAACATGAATTAATTATAATACAATTTAGCTGTGTGACCCTGAGCACTTGCATAATTCCAGGTTGGAATTTCAAAAGAAACTGATCAATACAAGTTAGAATATGGTTAATTGGATGGAATGAGTCAAAGAAAGTGGCCCAGAAGTTCAAGGAGGAAGGGATCATATCTGGAAAATTACAGAATTAAAGAATTTCACAGTTGGGAGAGAATTCAAGAGCCAACTGGTCCAAGGCATAGGTGAAAGGAATTCCCATTACAGCACACCCAATCAGCTGTCAGCAACTTCAGGTTGAAGATTTCATTTTTCAAGACAGGCTACGAGTCCCATTTTAGGACAGTGTTGATTGTTTAGGAAACTTCTCTTGACATCAAACCTAAATTAGCCTCTTCGAAATGTCCACCCATTGTTCCTGGTTCTGCCCTCTGGGGCCAAATAGAACAACCTAATTCCTTCTCCACATGTTATCCTTTCAAATATTTGAACACACTAATCATATCCCCCTAAAGTTTTTTTCTTCTCCTTGAGGCTAATAATTCCTAAATCTTTGGATTAATCTCTCTGTGGGGGAAGACTTTATAGAGGATGTGACTACTGAACTGGACCTTGAAAGATTTCAACAAACTTGAAATTCTGGGCAAGGTTTAGGGCACTGGGGCTGTGCTTTAAGCATGAGGTAGGAGAGGTCAGGATGAGATGAAGGAAATGGCTACCAGTCCACTTTGACTAGAACATAGGGCTTTGTAACGATTGGAATGACGCCACCTGCTGGAGGTTTACCGTAGAAGAGTTCCGCCCATGAAGCGAAGGTCTTTGAGGGCAAGACCAGAAGTCTTTTCTTTGGCATCAGGAAGTGACGCGGGCTAGTGAGGGGAGGAAGGAAGAGACTGGCGCTCGGTCTCACTCTCTTTCCTGGGGACTGGCAGAGAAGGGAGCTAGAAACCTACTCTCCCTTTAATAGATAGATGATTGTAGGCCTTTCTCTCTCTTTACCAAATTCTTATTCTCCTTAATAAATGCCTAAAAGTCTAACTCTTGCTAAAGCTTATAATTTATTGGCGACCACTCATTAGATATTTTAGACAGTTTAGCTAGAATTTTAGCCCTTAACAGATGGCTGACCACAAAGAGGAAAGCTAAACCTCAGTCTTCTGATCTTCTGGTTGGGTAAGAAATTTCCCCTACCCTCTCCCTTTAACTGCTAAGTACTGGTGTACTGGCTGTGTTTTCCCTTTAAATTTTTTCAAATGGACCTTTTAAACTCCCTAATTACCCTATTTTTGATTTTAGTCTGTTTAACCAGACAAATGGGAGATAAGATCATGTTAATGCTTTGCTTTTGTGGATTTTCTATTTTTCTTTTTATTTTTGTTAAAAGAGCCAGCAACTTACTCACACAAGGAAATATCTCTCCCTCTCCCAACCATGCTTTTTCAGAGAAACCTGAAGAGATTCCCGCAGCTTTTCCCAGTTCTAACACTAACTGTTGCTCTAATTTTGCATGCCTGGAGGCAATGACCCACCCTCTAGAAGCTTTTAATCCCCTAGCCCCTGGAGGCAAAGTGGGGGTAGAGGAATCCAGGCCTGAGTTCAAAATCAAGTCTGATTCAAATTGCGCTGGTCCCTCCCCTCCTCTCCAAACCCCACCCTCTACTCCTCCCATGGCCAAGCCCATTGCTTCCCCAGCCTGGGAAGTCCAGAGATCTGATGCGCATGCTCAACTTTCTCTAACTACATTTGCAGCTTCAGGCTCAGCCCTTCCCCAGCCTGGCTGTGCTTCTGAGACAACCTTAGAAAACCCTTTAAATTCCAGATATGCTCGTTTTGTTCATAATTTTGCTAACCTGCTTTTGTCTTTAATTAGTAATCTTATAAAGCATTTGTATGGTGAAAAGACTGACAGAAAATATAGAGGGGTTAAAGAAGAAAAACTTAAGTTGAATAAGAATGACAACCATCAACATAGTTCAAGACTCTTCTCTTGCCATGGAAGGGTATATATTTTACAGAAATGTAGAAGTAAGCAGCAAGGTATTGATATGAGTATTGGGGATTTTAGATATCGGAATCAAAAGTGTTCTAAATTCACTCAGATTATTAATGTCAGTTCAGAGGTTACATAGGATTTCTATGCTATTACATATACATTTTGAAATTAATGATATGGGTTTATTTTCATAGAGATTTTCATGCTTTTGAGATTGTGTCTTATACTTAGTTTTTAAAACAAGGAGAATATTTGTAAAAGCTTTTTATAGTCATGTGATCAAGTTTATATTTTATAATACCCTTATTAATATTAAGTTCATATTCATTTAGATTTCCCTAGTTTGAATTTCATTGTCTTTTATTGTTCCATGTGTATTTTCTTCTATTCATTTGTCTATCTAATTTTGAAAAAATTGCAAGATGGTTTTGATTTCATAATACAATATTAATTCTAGGAATATTGTGCTCCCACATTCTGAGTTGTTTGTTTTTGTTATTTTTTTTCCTCAACTGATTATTTGATCAAACTCTTTAAAGCATTTCCCTGGCAAATTGGTTGCCATGGCAAGTGTAAAGAAGTATTATTTTTGATAAGCATATTCCAAAAAAAAAAAAAAAAGAGGGGAACATTTGTAAAAGTTTTCATTTTTCAAAAAAAAAAAGTTTTCTTTGAGATTGTGTTGTGCTTTAACTTGTATTTAAATGTTTTGATTTTTCACAAAAGTAATTGTATACTAAGTAAAAAAAAAGATATTATTTGAAATTGTTGCATAATTATATATTGTGTTCTGAGTCAAGATGTATTCACATTTTTTGCAATCATTTATTATCCTCAATTTTTAAATCCATATGAGACTTGGATTGGGAACTTATCTTTTTTTTTTTTTCCTTTAGTGAGGCAATTGGGGTTAAGTGACTTGCCCAGGGTCACACAGCTAGTAAATGTTAAGTGTCTGAGGCCGGATTTGAACTCAGGGACTCCTGACTCCAGGGCTGGTGCTCTATCCACTGCACCACCTAGCTGCCCCGGAACTTATCATTTAAGACATTAATTGCCGTTATTCTGAGTTATCAGATGCCAGCTGGCCAAGATGCCATCCAATCACAAGAGGAATACATGCAAGAGCAGACACTGAACTGTCACATGAGGGGAGACATGCATGAAGTCAAGGTATGGCCCAGGGAACAGCTTTTGACTAATGTTGAGGTTGGATTCTCTTGGTTTAATATTTTATTTTATTTTTCCCCACAATATTGTACAGATGGCTGGAAGTATTGATCCTACCCATATCACTTCTACACCTGGCTTCTATGCCCCCTCCTATATGCCTGATGCCATGGACATCTGAATCCCATGCATTTGATTAAGTCTGACTCAGTTTCCTCCAATATATTCGGTGGCATGGACATATATTCCATCCACCTATTTTAAGCCTGGCATACTGCATGGGTAGTACATATTGCTCAAGTGTGGGAATGCTCATATCCCATCATTTCTCTGTTCTTTTATGGTAACCCCCATAATTATCTCAGGTATTATGATAAATAAGTGTTGAATTTGGTCTTGACACCTGTTACCAATTATATTAGATTTTTTAATTTCTCATAATGGCATGAGGATAATTAGGCAAATGATGCAAAAAAGTGATGAAACAAAGATAAAACTTATTTTTAATAATTAATATTGCAGCAATTGTCTTCTCAATTACCCTCCATAAGGGGGGACTATAGTAATATTATAATTTTAAAGAATGTTTCAATTTTTGTTTTATTATATGTTTCATGTGTAACAACCCTTAGACATGTTTTTGAGAACTTTCATTGTTTAATTTGATTATCGATAAAGCTATTTTAAAGTTGTGTTAAGCTCAATTTTATAGGAAATTTTCCTGGCTAATTACCAGCACCCACACATCAACCCCTGAAAAGACTTCCATTCCGTGACTACACCTAGAGGACATCTGAGAAAAGACTTTCAGAGATTTTAAATGAAAAGTTTTGTTTTGTTTTTGTTGTTTTTTTCTTTTTCTCTTTCTGTTATATACACCATCTGTAATATGTACTCTCCGCAGAGGCCCTCCCTTTGCAAGACCAATGTCAAAGCATCAGTTCATGAGGACAAAAAATTGCCCCTCTGGACAAAAACTTTCCTCTCTTCCTTTTCTATATTGTTAGTTAGCATAGGTTATTATATTCTGTTATTTTTTAAATTTACAGCAGGATCTGGCCTCCATTACCTTTAAAGGCTTCCACACTGGTACAATATGTTGATGACTTACTTTTAGCCTCCCCTAATGCTGAAATTTGTCAGGAAGATAGCCATCACTTACTACTAGAGCTGCACAAGAGAGGCCACAAAGTGTCCAAGTCAAAGGTACAATGGTGCTTGCCCCAGGTGGAATATTTAGGATTTATTCTGGCTGCTGGAACTCCCTCTGTCTCTTCTAAGCGAGTCCAGGCCATTCAACAACTTTCTGCCCCCTCTACTAAGAAGCAATTAAGAGCCATTCTGGGAGCAGCTGGGTACTGTAGACAATGGATATCCTCTTTTGGTGAAATTACTAAACCTCTCATAGCTCTAACAAAAAGTTCTGTCCCAGACATTTTACAGTTGGATCCCCAGCATCTCTCAGCCATAAAAGAATTAAAAAGGGCCTTGTTATCAGCACCTGCCCTAGGACTACCAGATTATAGTAAGCCTTTCACTCTCTTTGTGCATGAACAAAGTGGGGTGGCTTCTGGAGTTCTGACTCAATCACTGGAGCCTAACCAACGCCCTATAGCCTATTATTCAACTCAGCTGGACCCTGCAGTGGCTGGAGTGCCACCTTGCCTTAGAGCAGTGGTGGCCACAGCCCTTTTGGTAGAAAAAGCCTCTGATTTGGTCCTAGGTAACCCTCTAACTGTGCAATGCCCTCACGAAGTGAAGGCTCTCTTACTACATCACAGGACACAAGCCTTTTCAGATCAAAGGCTGGCTAAGTATGAAATAACCCTGTTAGGTAATGAGAATATCACTTTAAAATGCTGCACAGTTCTCAATCCAGCAACGCTACTCCCTAACTTACCATTCTCGGGGGAACTATTGCACGACTGTGCTTCTTTAGTTGATATGGCTGAAAAACCCCGTGATGATCTTTTTGATACACCTTTAGAAAACCCTGATCTTGTCCTCTATACAGATGGTTCCTCATTTATGAGAGAGGGAACCCGTTTTACTGGAGCTGCTGTAGTTTCTGATTATGACACCCTCTGGGCAGCTTCTCTGCCTTCCCATTTTAGTGCACAGGCTACTGAACTTGTGGCTCTTACACAGGCCTGTAATATAGCCAAAGGTAAGAGTGCCACCATTTTTACTGACTTGAAATATGGCTTTGGCATATGCCACTTTATTGGTATGATTTGGCTTCAACGAGGCTTCCTAACATCCTCGGGCAAGGCTATTGCCAATGGGGACCTTATCAAGGACCTCTTAGATGCCCTGAAACTGCCTTCTTTCCTAGCTGTTGTACATTGCCCTGCCCACACAGGTAATAGTGATCCTGTTTCAAAGGGGAATGCAAGAGCTGATTCTGCAGCCAAGCTTGCTGCATTAGAAGCTCCTGAACATGTATTTAACCTTTCACCTTCTGAGGATATTCCTTCCAACCTAACCTATGACGATTCTGAAGTAGAAAAGTGGAAAAAGAAATTTAAGGCGAAACAGATCAATGGCATCTGGGTGTCTCCGGAAGGTAAGCCATTTCTTCCCCGGAAATTCTACCACCAGGTATGCCTCTCTGTTCACAGAAAAGGCCATTTTGGTACACAAGGCATTGTAGATTCTATTAAGAGAACCTGGATAGCACCAGGTGTGACTAATATAGCATCTCGAATCTGCTCGGGCTGCTCCACATGTCAATCTTATAATCAGTATGCTTTTAAGGCCAAAGCTTATGGAGGGCATCCTCTAGTATATACACCTTTTGAGTACTTACAAATTGATTATATTACGATGCCAAAAGCAGGACATTATAAATTTTGCCTTGTTATAGTTGATCAACTCACTCGGTGGGTGGAGGCATTTCCCAGCCCCCCCCCCCAGCCACAGCTGCCTTTGTTGCCAAAATTCTTCTTAAAGAGATAGTACCTCGTTTTGGCCCACCAGCCCGCATCGATTCTGACAAAGGCACACATTTCACTGATTCGATTTTATCCCAAATCTACTCTTTCTTGGGAGTGACTCCAAAATTCCACACGCCCTACCATCCACAAAGTTCAGGCCAAGTTGAACGTATGAATAAAGAGCTTAAGAGTATGATTGGCAAATTATGTACTGAAACCCATTTGAAATGGCCTGATGTTCTACCATTGGCATTATTCTATCTACACAGTAGACCAAGAGGAGAACTTCATATATCTCCTTATGAAATGCTTTTTGGTCACCCACCTATCCAAGCTAAAACTTTTTCCCCAGTTTATACATCACTGGTGGGAGGTGATACTTCTGTTGCCTCCTATATACAAGAATTACAGACCAGGCTACGTGAACTCCATGAGGCAGGAGCTGTGGTCCAGGCAGGCCCATTAGACTTTTCATTGCATAACTTCAACCCAGGAGATAAAATATATGTAAAGAATTTTCAGAGAACCAGTGGAACCCAACCTGTCTGGGAAGGACCTTTTCAGGTATTATTGACAGCTCCTACTGCCATTAAAATTGGTGAAAAAGACTCATGGATTCATTGCTCTCATGTAAAGCCTGCACCATTCATAGGTAAAGAGATTTCAGATAAAACTGAAGTAGACAATAAAGAGCAAAAAACCCTGACAATAGCAACTGTTAAAGAGCAAAGAGAGCCCAGAGGAAATAGGCAGTTCCCATTTGATAGTCCCACTGATCAGTTAAATGCTTTGGGACTCAGTCTTCCTAAAGTATCAGGAGATGGAAATTGCCTTTTTAGGGCTTTAGCAGACCAGCTAGAAGGTCACTGCAGGAATCATCTCAGACAGAGACAAGAAGCTGCTTCTTATATGATTAACCATAGACAAGAGTTTGAGTCTTTTAGAGTAAATGACCCCCCTTTTGAAGAATATGTTGATGAATTAAAGAAATTTGGAAAGTGGGGAGGAAATGATACGATTGTAGCATTTGCTAAACAGCATCAGCTGAATGTGGTAGTTCATCAGTTAAATCAGCCTTTATTGAAAATCAGTGGCACAGACAAGACTGATGCTAGAGAACTCCACATTTTCTACCATAAAGAACATTATGACAGTATTAGAAAGATCAATGATAATTCAGAAACCCCTGCCACTTAGGCATGCAGAGAATTGGGGAACCAGTTAAAACAATGTGGCATACCCCAAATTCTAGCAGCTTAAATACCTTAAAATTTAACAAGCATTTCCTTCTACAGGCAAAGCACTGAAGCACATGGCCTAGTTTTCTGGCCCACCTCAATTTTCCCCCCACCCTTTCCCTACCCTATATCTATTTTTTTTTTAATCCTTTTTGTTTTTGTTTTGTTTTGACTTTTGAAAGGCACTGAAGACCTGGAATTCACCACACCTTTAAGTTCTTTAAGAGCACAAAATGGTGCTTAGCGAATCTTTTGCTTTTTATTTTTGGTTTTGTTTTGTTTTTTGACTTTTGTTTCTTTTGCTTTTCTTTAAAACTCAATTTTGTAAACTAAGTGACTTTTCAAAGACATTTTAAGTATATGCTGTGGGCGAGGCCTTCCTCAGAAGCTACCAGAATTCTTTTTTTTTTTTTACTCTTTCTTTTTGAAAGAACCATGAGTTCTAATGAGTTTTTATTTTTTCTTCTCTTTTCTCTTTTATGGTGTTCTACTAAAAAAAAAAAAAGACCAGAAAGGGTTATTGAACCCTATTGCTTGATACCTCACTGAAAACATTGAATATTGAATCTTGCTAATTGAAGTCTTGTTTCTTTTTGATAAATTGATCACCACTTTAAGTATCTGCTACTGTTATACTAGAGAATTCATGTATAAGATGATGTGGTTTACTTGCTAAAAGAAGATTATATAATAATGTCTAATATGATCAGCTATTTACATTCGTTTATTATTTATGTCATTATACTCTGGGTATGGTTTGGAATTATTGTATATATCACTAATATATTCTCAGTTATGCAGCATAGCATGCATTTTTACCGTCATACTGTCTTTGGTGAAATTAATATGAGATTTCGGAAGTATGGAAACTTAGCATTTCAGAGACTAACTTGATGTGAACTTTGATGAAGGCCCTGGAGAGAATATATGTGCAACAAAAGGAGAGACAGGTATACATAAGTTTGCTTATGATGGTGACTATGTAGAGCACAATTACTAGGCACAGTCCAGTATTCATCCTCTCTCCTTCCTAATTTAACCTAACTTAACTGAACTTATTTTTCTTTTTATCTCACTCAGTCGAACTCACCTGTGGCCTAGCATAATCACTGGCTGTCTAGGAACCATAAGATATAGTATGATAACCTTTCCATAACATTTTTCAGGTGTCATGAACACATACTAAATTTGGCTTTGATCCAGACACATGGTGGTAAAAAGTGTTACAGATTGCATAACTACCTCAACCCTCTATTAGAAGTCTAAGGATATAAAGGAGGGAATGTAATGGAATTTATTAATTTGATCATTGACAATGCTATGCTACGGTTTAGTAAAAATCCAGCTTTCCAGACCAGAGTCCAGAATCCAGTTTTCCAGACCAGAATCCAGCTTCCTCCTGATGACATCTTACCACTTCAAGAAGACAAGAGGAATCAGAGACTATGAACTGTTTTGTTAGTTTTTACTATCTCCTTTCTGTTATAATATACACCATCTGTAACATGTACCCTCTGCAGAGGCCCTCCCTTTGCAAGACTAATGTCTGTAACGATTGGAATAACGCCACCTGCTGGATACTTACTGTAGAAGAGTTCTGCCCATGAAGGGAAGGTCTTTGAGGGCAAGACCAGGAGTCAGGAAGTGACGCGAGCTAGTGGGAGGAGGAAGGAAGAGACTGGCGCTCGCTCTCGCGCTCTTTCATCTGGACTCTGGTGGAGAGCGGAGCTAGAAATGTGCTCTCCCTTTAATAGATAGGAATCTAGGCCTTTCTCTCTCTTTACCAAATTCTTATTCTCCTTAATAAATGCTTAAAAGTCTAACTCTTGCTAAAGCTTATAATTTATTGGCGACCACTCATTAAATATTTTAGACAGACTAGCTAGAATTTTAACCCTTAACATGTCAAAGCGTCGGTTCATGAGGACAAAAAACCGCCCCTCTGGACAAAATTTTCCTCTCTTCCTTTTCTATATTGTTATTTACATATTGTTAGCTAGCATAGGATACTATTTTTGGTTGTTTCATTGAGCAAACGCATTTGTTTTTCAAATGAAACAAAAGGGGGGACTGTAATGATTAGAATGATGCCACCTACTGGAGACTTGCTGTGGGAAAGCTCCGCCATGAGGAAAATGCCTCAGAGGCATTGTGGCTTTTCCTTGGCGTCAGGAAATGACGTTTACTCATGGGTGCTGTCTATCAAGGCTACCAGCCAATCAACTTGAGGAGCCTCCTATTTTCTGGGAGGAGACAGGAAGGAGGAAAGGAAGCCTGCACAGAGAGCTCTCTCTGTTTTAGGTTCCTGACTTAATGGTGGTGGTGGCGGCGGCAGAGGACTTCACAGGAAATTTGAGGAAAGATAGGAATGCCAGGCTGATGGAATTCTGTTCTCAATCTTTTTCTTTCTATTTTCCAATAAACCCTTAAAAACCTAAACTCGTTTTATCAGTGATTTTAGTCAGTTTCCCCCAAAACTGGGGGAACAGATTAGAATCCACATTTAGAATCTTTAATTACACAGCTTATAAAGCATAGTAGTATATAAAATAAGGCTAAAAAGGTACCTACCTAAAGTTAGATTATATGAGAGGGGCCTTGATGCCAGGCTAAAGAATTTAAGTTTTATCCTATAAGTGACAGGGAGCTACTGAAGTCCTTTGAGAAGTGGAGTGACATATTTAGATAGCAATGGGAAAGATGTATTGTAGAGGGGAAAGACTTGGAAACAGGAAAACTAGTTGGGAAGTTATTGTAAAACTCTAGATGAGGAGTGGTGAGGGGCTGAACTAGGGTCAGTACAGTGGGAATAAAGAGAAAGTGAGGGCACAGCTAGGTGGTACAGTGGTAAAGCACGGGGTCTGGATTCAGGAGGACCTGAGTTCAAATTTGACCTCAGACCCTTGATACTTACTAGCTGTGTGACCCTGGGCAAGTCACTTAACCCTCATTGCCCAGCAAGGAGGGGACCAGTGGGAAGAAATGACCTGGAGGTATTTCCAGAATTTGATGTCTGATTGGATGTGGTTGTACTTCGATCTTCCCCCAAGAAGGTAAAATGGTAGCCAGAATGACCCTCTTTCTAGCTTTCTCCTTCCTTTCCTTACCTGCCCAACCAGAGGTTCTCCCCTTTACCCTTCTCCTTCTCCTTTCCCTTCACCCTATCCTTGTCCAAGAGTTCCAGGGGCTGGGGATCCAAAATTGTTAGAGCCTGAGAGGACCTTGGACATTATCAAGCTTGTTGAGTTATTCAAACAATTATTTGTTGATCATCTGATATTGGGAAATACAAAGAAGAATAATGTGATGTGTATGGACTATACATTCAATCTTGTGGGTTTCTCATATGACACTATACTATAAACAGTTCATACCAAGTCATTTGCTGCCTTTCTTAAGCTTACAGAAAGACAGGGTGCCACTATATTAATCAACCAGTTAGGGACAGTGCCAGGAACATGGTAAGCACTATAAAAATGTTAGTTATTAATATCATTATTAATATGTCCACCAGATGATGCTGTACTCAAGCCACCAGGCTAGTGGCCTCATTAAGGTCGTTGTTGCTTGTACAAGATTTACCACCACCACCAAAACCAACTCCTGTCATGCTGAGCCGTAGGGTTGGGTAGGTTTTTTTTTAAGTCCACACTGGTCACATTCAAAATTTATTTAGAATATATTATAGCATATGGCTCTAAAATGACTAAAAAGGAGGGGAAGGGAATAAGCATTTATTAAGCACTTACTATGTGCTGGGCATTGTGCTAGATGTTGTGAGAAAAAATAGGATTTGGCAGATATTCAAAGGCCCACTTGGAGATTAATCTAAACTGATTGAATTAAGTGAGAGTGATTGACTTTGCTGATTAGCCTACTTCAAGTTAATTAGATTGTAACCACACCTGGCTGGCCCTTAAGGAGGTATTGTTCTCAGAAGCTAAGGACTTGGAACTCAACTGGAGACCACCTTCAAGTCCAGTGAACCAATGGATTTGGATGATGCCTACCAATCAGCTTGAAGCAGTGTGTAAGGACCGCCTCTGCTCCAGACCTATAAAAAGCTTCCACACTCAGTTTGAGAGGAGTTCGTGGTTGAAGCAGGCTCCTTTTCTAATACCTACTATGCTTTCATAAATGCTTAATGCTAGGGCAGCTAGGTGGCGCAGTGGATAAAGCACCGGCCCTGGAGTCAGGAGTACCTGGGTTTAAATCCAGCCTCAGACACTTAACACTTACTAGCTGTGTGACCCTGGGCAAGTCACTTAACCCCATTTGCCTCACTTAAAAATAAATAAATAAATGCTTAATGCCCAAAGACTGGTGCTAAAGCTTCTAATTTAAGGCAACCACACATTTAGATTTTAAACATCACAGTGTTTTACAAATATCATCTCATTTGATCTTTGCATCAACCTTGGAAGGCAAGTGCTATTATGATCTCCATCTTACACTTGAGTAAACTGAGACAGAGATATTAAGTAACTTGCCCAGGGTCACACAGCTAATAAACGCATCGAGCCGGATTTGAACTCTCTATCCACTGCACTAGGAAAATTTCTGGCTTATTTCACTCCCCCCCCCCCCGCCCCCTCCCACCACACACATACATTTGGAATTTACCTTTTCGGTCTCTACTCCCAAATTCATAGAAAACAATCAGCATTCTGTGAGCACATCGCTTATTGCATATAAGGAAAATGCAAAGAAAACAATTTCTCACCATCTACAAAAGCTGAGACCTCCTGTTGGTTCTCCCAGATTTCTAGGACTGTAAAAGGTTTAGGGGAGGGAATTGTGCCTGATTCTTCTTAGAGTCAGGGATTTATGATAGATGGAAAGCAGAGACCATGTGGTGAGAGGTAGCTGTCATATCCCTCCATCTCACCAGATGATGAGGTTTTCAAAAGCTACTAGCTGCTACCTGGTGTTCTGAAATTCCCTCCACCACAGATCCTAACCATAATCCCTGTGCTCTGAGGCCTCGATCTCAGCCTCCTGTTTCTCTAAGAAGATGTTGGAGGATGTGATGATGGTGACTCCATCTATGATGTCAGTCTGGCTGCTTTGGTCCCTCCTCTTTTTGGCCAACTTGACACACAGGGAGTCCTAGTCAAAATGGTCAACCTGTAGTATTTCTCCTTGATCCCCAAAATATTACAGAAGTCTCTCCAGAGCAAAAGAAGAGGAAAATCAGGAACCTTGGGCTCTGCATACCTGAGTACACCCCCTCAGGATCTCAGCAATCTGTTTCTCCTTGGCTGCTGCATTGATGATCCTAGAAACTTCCAACCTGGAGCCCTCCCCTCCTCATAGGTGACTCCCTCCCCAGGACCCCAGCCATGCTTCAGTTCACTCCTGCAGAGCCTCTTGATGCTCCTCTACACCCCTGCTGCATTATTTCCTTGTTACCCTTTCTTTACCTCCCCTCCCACTTTCCAGACCCTTATTTGTTGTTTCCCCCCACTAGAATATAAACTTCTTAAGGGTAAAGATTGTCTTGCTTGCTTATATTTGTAACCCCAATGCCTAGAATAGTTCTATCCATTCATCCATCCACCCCATCCATCTCATCCATCCATCCATTAACTGTGTATCTATCTCTTTGTCAGGAATTCTGTGACCTACCTTTGTGCCCTGAAACTTGTTGAAGAAACACCTGCTATAATAAGAAGATATTTTTCTAGCCCTCT
Source organism: Dromiciops gliroides (assembly GCF_019393635.1). Taxonomy (NCBI): domain Eukaryota; kingdom Metazoa; phylum Chordata; class Mammalia; order Microbiotheria; family Microbiotheriidae; genus Dromiciops; species Dromiciops gliroides. Next base: position 469,934,391 of record NC_057862.1, on the reverse strand, counting down.
GAGGTTAACAATTTTATATATGTGTATGTATGTATATATACATATGTATACATACATACACACATACATATAATTTGATTTGAGCCATAGAACAACTCTGTAAGATGAGTATTACAGGTATCATTATTTCTATGTTATAAATTTAAAACCTGAGGCTCAGAGGTTAAATAACTTGCCTATGGTTGATAAGACATGGATCCTGCCCTCATGAAGTTTACAATCTAGTATAGGAAATAAGATGGGTTCATAAATAATTACACTATAAGGTAGACTGTGATAAATGAAAGAGGAAAGAAGGAAGATACCATCCCCCTCCCAGACCTTGTATTTTACAGATGGGGAAACTGAGGGCAGAAATGAAGTAGCTTCCTGATAATCATATGGTGAGGCAAAGCTTTCTGACCAGAGACTGGCCTGCTTCTCACCCCACCAGGATTCTTCCCTCTTACTATGCCTGCTTCTCAACACACTTGTGCTTCTTCCTCCTCCCAGACCTTTGTTGTTCAGTCATTTTTCAATTGTATCTGAGTTTCCATGACCCCATTTGGGGTTTTCTTGGCAAAGATACTGGGATGGTTTACCATTTCCTTCTCCAGCTCATTTGACAGATGAGGAACCTGAGGCAAACAGAGATAAGTGACTTGCCCAGGTCACATAGCTAGTAAGTGTCTGAAGCCAGATTTGAACTCAGGAAAGATGAGTCTTCCTGACTCCAAGCCCAGCACTCTATCCACTGTGTCACCTAGCTGCCCAGATCTTTACCTATTTCCCCCAAAGCCCTGGATTCTGAGTCAGAGAGAGGAAGGTCAATCTTTATGGTCCTCCTATTTCCCTCCTCCTACAGACCTGGCCCAAGGGCCCAGTAGGAGAAAGGGCATTAAGTTGCTCTCTCCCTCCCCAGGCCAAGTGCTGGGTATCAAGGACACAGCCCTCTCTTCCAAGATCTGCCTGTGTTGATCATCCAGCCCCCTAGCTCCCCACCCCTCTGACCTCATACTTTCCAGCCTTCCCTTCCAGTTGGAGGCTCCCCAAGCCTGTGAATCTCCTTTCTTGGACTACAGATGACCTTGTCCAGATGTTCCACACCTGCCACACTCAGGCCTTTGGGAGCCAAGGCTGATGTTAATGTGCCCCACAATCAGCCTGATCTTGAGCTCAGGGCTTGTCCCTCAGCACCCCACCCTAGGCCTGACCCCCACCCCATCCCAAATTCTGCCATCCTCGATTTCCTGATTCTGTGCCATGGCCAAAACGTATCATGGACATTACCTTGCCTGAGAAATGGGATTGGGAAGGGGAACTATTCTGGCAATGAAAGAAAGGTGATAAATAGAATTGGAGACTGGAGACAAGGTACAGCAGAAAAAGGACTGGATTTCTATTCAGAAGACCTGGGTTCTGATTCTGACTCTGCTATCTATGAGCTGTGTGACCTTGGGCAAGTCATTTCCCCTCCTCTTGGCCTCAGCTTATCTGTAAAATGAGAGGGCAGAAGTAGATGACCCAGTTTTCCTTCCACCTTCTTGCTCTAAGTTTATGAGTCAAATATAATTTTCTACTAGGAACAATGTTGTAATGTGTACTAAGTAAAGGCCTGAGGACCAGTTTTTGTATAAATTATTAACTGGATAGGCAAGAGGCCAGGAGCTGATTGGTACCTTCTCTGCGATTCATAGTTGTAGGCAGCTGGCTAGAACACAGATCACACAGGGTCACGCAGCCTGTACGTGTCAAAGGCCAAGGACTTGAACACAGGTCTTCTTCCTGACTCTGAGGCCAGTTCTTAGAGTGGAGACACTATACTATGCTGCTCCTGTAGTAGAGGCCCGAGGCCCAATTTTTATAATGTCATTGTTCAGTCATTTTCAATCATATTTGACTCTTCGTGGCCTCATTTGGGGTTTTCTTTCTTTATGTTTCTAATGAACATTTTTATTTAAAGCGTTGAGTCCAGCTTCTATTCCATTCCTCACTCCCTCTCCTCCCCCTTCCCTGAGGCAGTAAGCAATCAGATATCGATTATACATGTGCAATTATGTAAAACATTATCATATTAGTCATTTTGTATAAGAAAACTTGAACAAAAGAAAAAAATGAAAGTGAAAAAGAGCACACTTCAGTCTATGCTCAATCAATATCAGTTCTTTCTTTGGAGGTGAATTATCTTAGATCACTGTATTGCTGAGAACAGTTAAGTCATTCACAGTTCTTCATTAAACAATATTGCTGTCTCTGTGTACATTGTTCCCCTGGTTCTGCTCACTTCACTATACATCAGTTCATATAAGTCTTTCCAGGCCTTTCTGAAATCATCCTGCTTATCATTTCTTACAGCACAATAATATTCCATCACCATTATATACCACAGCTTGTTTAGCCATTCCCCAATTGATGGGCATTCCTTTGATTTCCAATTCTTAGTCACCACAAAAAGAGCTGCTATAAGTATATAACTAGATCTTTTTCTCTTTTTGGGGATGTCTTTGGGATATAAACCTGGCAGTTGTATCATTGGATTAAAGGGTATGCATAGTTTTATAGTCCTTTGGGATTAATTCCAAATGCCCTGCAGAATGGTTGGATCAGTTCACAACTGCACCAACAGCGGATTAGCATTCCAGTTTTCCATTTGGGGTTTTCTTGGCAAAGACACTGGAATGAGCCTTCTCTGGCTCATTTTACAGATGAGGAAACTGAGGCAAGCAGGGTTAAGTGACTTGCCCATGGTCACAAAATAAGTGTGGGCCAGATTTAAATACAGGAAGAGGAGTCCTGACCCAGCTGCCCCTAATTTATATATAATTGATCACAAACAAGATAGGATAGGTAGGAGACTACAGGTATGGAAAGGTGTATACATTATCAGACAAGAGTCACTGTATTGGTTGCTTTTATGGAGCTATTTTTCTTTTTTATTCCCTAAGGGAGGACTTCTTTTGGAAAGAGGAATATTAAAATAACTGTGACATAAAACCAAAAGGCATCAATATAATTTTTTAAAAAGTCATTGCTTAATCAACTATAAATGAAATTGACCTATCCATACAGAGTAAATGGATAGGAATTCCTCAAGCACAGCAATATAGTAATAGATGACACACAATTCTACCAGTAATGCTTCACTGCCTGGTCTCCCAGGCAACCCAGAAGCTTACTGAAGCTCCCCAAACATTCTAAGGACCTTCAAGATGGGTAGAGCCCATGCCACCAGAAAGGCCAACCCTCTTTCTCTGAGAGAAAAGCTGTTGGGCCAGACCTTCCTCAGGACAATGTAAGTTCCTTTGTGTCCTGTTTTAAGTAAGTTCCTTGAGTAATAATAATGGGGGGGGGCAACTGGGGAAGGGAACATTTATTAAGTGACTACTATGTGCCAGGCACTGTGCTGAGCAATTTACAATTAATGTCTCATTAGATCCCTTTAATAATCCTGGGAGGGAGATGCTATGATGATCCCCACTTTGCAAATGGGGAAACTGAGGCAAACAGTGGCTAAGTGACTTGCTTAGGATCACCCAGCTAGTGAGTATCTGAGGCTGGATTTAAACTCAAGTCTATCCTGACTCCAGGCCCAGCTCTCTATCTCCTGAGCCACCTAGATGGTTGAAATTTCCTAATAATTAGAGCTGTCCAAAATTGAAATGGGTGGATTCAAGAGGTACTGAGTTCCCTAACTGGAAGTCTTCAAGTAGTCATTGTATGACCACTGGTCATAGATGTTAGAGAAGGGATTCCTGTTCAGCTACAGGTGGGACTAGATGGTCTTTGAGGTCCTTCCCAACTCTGAGATTCTACAGTTCAATCAGATAGGCCTTCTTGTTGTTTTTCACACTTTATATTCTCCATCTCCCTCCTCCTTGCCTTTGCCCAGGCTGTGTCCTCCATTTTTGGAATGCACATCCCCCTCACCTCCTCTTCTTAGGATCCCTTCTTTCCCTCCAATTCTGCTCAAGTGACACCACCTACATGAAGCCTTTCCTAATCCCTTCAGCTTCTAGTGCTCTCCCCCTGCCCCCTCCCAACAAGTCAAGTCAACAAGCATTTATTGCATCCTTACTATGTTCCAGACACAGTGCTAAGCACTAGGGACAGAAAGAAAGGCAAAATGATCCCCAGTCTAATCAGGAGAGACAGTGTTTCAGCCATACAAAGAGTGATGGCCACACAAGCTATACATGGGGGTAAAGGAGGTAATCTCAGAGGGAAGGGGGACCAGGGAAGGCTTCTTATAGAAAGGGAAAATTTACCTGAAAACTTGAAGGAAACCAGGCAGAGCAGGAGATGGAGGTAGAGATGGCAGGGGAGAGAATTCTAGACATGGGAACAACCAGGATACATGCCTGGAGTCAGGAGATGAAGTATCTTGTGTGAGGAATAATAGCAAGGACACCAGTGTCACTGGTGCTAAGAGTAATGGAGGGAATTCGGGTGTAAAAAGATTAGAAATGCAGGAAGACATCAGACTATGAATCTGGCTTTAAAATTCAAAGAGAGGATAGTCTATTTGATTCCTTCTTTCTTTCTTCTTCTTTTTTTCTTTTTTTGCGGGGCAATGAGGGTTAAGTGACTTGCCCAGGGTCACACAGCTAGTGTCAAGTGTCTGAGGTTGGATTTGAACTCAGGTCCTCCTGAATGCAGGCCTGGGCCACCTAGCTGCCCTCTCTATTTGATTCTAGAGGCAATAGGGAGCCACTGGAATTTATTGGGTAGGGGGTGATGTGGTCACTTAGGAAAATTAATTTGACGGTTAAGTGGAGAATCAACATGCGGGGTTAGACTTGTGACAAGCAGCCATCCAGAGGGTGACTGCAATCATCCCGGTGTGAGGTGATTTGGGCCTGCACTAGAGGGGAGCAGCATCAGAGGAGGGAAGGGAATGTCTCATATGAAAAATAATCAACAGAACTTGGCAACAGATTGGATATAGGAGGTGAAAGACTGCTGTTGTCCGTACTTCCTTCTAGAAGAGGACCGATGACATCATGGCGATGTCTTGACTTGTGTGTCCATTGGATTTAAGTGAGGCAGAGCTGCATAAAGTCACCAGCCTCCCTCAGGAGTCAGGGATGACCCCTAGGCTGTGGACCTGAGGGACAGGGAGGGAGGATGGTGTTGTCCTTTACAGTGATAGGGAAGATAGGAGGCAGGGGCGGTTTGGAGGGATGAATCCAGTTTGGGACATGTTGAGTTTAAGATGTGTACAGGGTGGGGCAGCTAGATGGTGCAGTGGATAGAGCACCGGCCCTGGAGTCAGGAGTACCTGAGTTCAAATCCAACGTCAGACACTTAACACTTACTAGCTGTGTGACCCTGGGCAAGTCACTTAATCCCAATTGCCTCACTAAAAAAAAAAAAAAAATGTGTACAGGGGGGCAGCTAGGTGGTGCAGTGGATAAAGCACCGGCCCTGGATTCAGGAGGACCTGAGTTCAAATCCGACGTCAGACACTTGACACATACTAGCTGTGTGACTCTGGGCAAGTCATTTAACCTTCATTGCCCTGCCTCCCCCCTCAAAAAAAAGGTGTGTATGGGACATTCAGTTCAAGATGTCTATTATACAGCTGGAGATTGGAGGTCAGGAAATAGGGGTGGACAAATCAATCTGAGAATCATCATGAAGGTGATAACTAAATCGATGGGAGTTGATGAGATTACCAAGTGAAATAGTATTATTGTTTGTTCTTTGTTCTGAAGAGGATCATGGCATCGAAGTGATATCATAACTTACAGTGAATTGGATTTAAGTGAGGGAAGGCTATGCAAGGTCACCAACCTCACTCCTCCAGAGCCATCTGAGTCCAGTGTCAGGATATACATCAGGACGAATGGAGATGGCCTAGATGTTTGAGGTAATTGGCGTTATGTGACTTGTCCAGAGTCACATAGTTAGCAAGTGCCCCAGGTGAGATTTGAACTCAGGTCCTCCCAACTTCAGGACCAGCGCTCTATCTACTTCACCTCCTAAAGAGATAAGAAAAGAGGGGAGCCATGATAGACTCCCGTGGGACACCCATTATTAGTGGGCATGACAAGCTAAAAGACCCACTTTACTTTGTATTTGTTTTGTATTCTGTATTTATTTATGGGCTCATCTCCTTCAATAGAATGTAAGTATCTTGAAGACAAGGATTTTTTTCATTTTTTTACTTTGTATATCCAGCACCTAGCACAGTCCATAGTAGGTGTTTGTAAATGCTTCTTGATTGACTGAAAAAACCTGGGTATAGCTATTAGAATATCACTGGAATTATCAACATTATGTGTTGATCAACTGTTATAGACTAGATTCTTCTCACCAATACAATGGTACAAGAAAGTTTCAAAGGACTCATGATGGAAGAGGATCTCCAAATCCAGAAAAAAAAGAACTGTGGAATATGGATGCTGAGTGGACCATACTATTTCTTTTGTTTTGGGTGCTGTTGTTTTTCTTTTTTGAGGTTTTTCCTTTTTGCTCTGATTCTTCTCTTATAACATGACTAATGCAGAAATATGTTTAATGTTATTGTACATATATAACCTATATCAGATTACCTGCTGTCTTGGGGAGGAGAGGGAGGGAGAAAAATTTGAAATTGGTGTTCTTTTTTTGGGAGGGTGAGGCAATTGGGGTTAAGTAACTTGCCCAGGGTCACACAGCTAGTTAGTGTCAAGTGTCTGAGGCCGGATTTGAACTCAGGTCCTCCTGACTCCAGGGCTGGTGCTCTACCCACTGAGCCACCTAGCTGCCCCAAAAATTTGAAATTGGAAATCTTATAAAAATAAATGTTGAAAACTATCTCTACATATAACTGGAAGATAATAAAATGCTTTAAAAAAAAGAATATCACTGGAGCTGGGGCCCATAGGCAGATGCCTGAGGCTCATCCCATGGGGTTTAAGAGTAGGCCCCTTTTTTAAAAAATGCAAACTTTTAATGTCAGAAAATTCCTGTCTCCCTGATGTACAGGTATTATTACAATGAAGGCTCAAAGCCTCCAGAAGTCAGTAAAATTCAGGGCCTGAAATGAGCCAGGTGGATTGGGCAGGTTCTGATGCCCAGTACTTACTCACTACAGTTCCTGCCATGTCCTTGTCCTGTATTAAGTATTCAATATTCAGGAAGGACAAAGAGGTACCAGATAAGGCCCTTCCACAATATGAAAATATGTTTTGAATGATTTCACATGTATAATTGACATCATATCGCTTGCCTTCTAATTGGTTTGGGAAGGAATGGGCAGCATGAAGAAGAAGAGAAACGGGAGCTCAAAATTTAAAAACAAAAGAAGATTAAAAATAAATTTACTGGGGCAGCTAGGTGGCACAGTAGATGGAGCACCGGCCCTGGAGTCAGGAGGACCTGAGTTCAAATCCGGCCCCAGACATTTGACACTTATTAGCTGTGTGACCCATGGCAAGTCACTTAACCCCAATTGCCTCACACACAAAAAAAATTATTAATTTTTTTAAAAACACGGGAGAAAAAGATAAGGCCCTTGTACTCATTTGTTCTCAAGGAGCTCATGATAGGAAAGGGCATGAATTCCATCTCGTCATCACCTCATTGCCCCTAGAATCATTGCTATGCTGTCTTTTGGGGTGACCTTGAGTGGCCTCCCATGATTTTTTTTTGAGGCAATTAGGGTTAAGTGACTTGCCCAAGGTCACACAGCCAGTGGTAAGTGTCTGCGGCCAGATTTGAACTCAGGTCCTCCTGAATCCAGGGCCAGTGCTCTATCCACTGCGCCACCTAGCTGCCCCTCGGCCTCCCCTGATTTTGCATCACTATCTTTAGCTTTTGCTGTTGCTGGAACTAAATGGTTTTTCCACTTACCTTCCCAGCTCCTCTTGTTTGTCTTGTTCCCATTGCTCAACTTGGTGTTGGCTCAATGCCAGGGCTAGGTCCCAGCTCCTTTATTTTTCTTTCACTTTCAGATTTATTTTTTTTTAAGTTAAGTCACTTTGAATGTTTATAAGATCATAGACTTGGAACTGGAAGGAAGTTAGAGGTCATTGAGTTGGCCTGAGCAAAATAAGGGTAGCAAAGTAACTCACCCAGGACCACACAACTAAGACAGGACTAAGACAGGAGTTAAACCCGGGTCTTCCTGGCTTCCAAGCAAATGCTCTATCCAATTCACCACACTGCCTCTTATAATGAGAGGACTCAGATTAAAATACTAAGTCACTTAACTTGTCTGGGTCTCAGTTTCCTCATATGTAAAATTAAGGGGTTGGACCCAATGACTTCTTTTTTTTTTTTGTGAGGCAATTGGGGTTAAATGACTTGCCCAGGGTCACAGAACTAGTAATTGTTAAGTGTCTGAGGCTGGATTTGAACTCAGGTCCTCCTGAATCCAGGGCCGGTGCTTTATCCACTGTGCCACCTAGCTGCCCCTGGACCTAATGACTTCTAAAGTCTCCTCTGGGCAGGGGGCGGGGGTTGGGGGGGGGCACTAGCTCTGGATTCAGGAAGACCTGAGCTCAAATCCAGCCTCAGACACTTGACACTTACTGGTTGTGTGACCCTGGGCAAGTCACTTAACCCTCACTGTCCCCGCAAAAATAAATAAATAAATAAATAAAATTAAATCTCCTCTGACTATAAGATGAGGATATTGTCTGCATCATAGAAGTGGAGGATGGGAAGTTTCAAGAAGAAAATGGTGACCCACAGTATCTAATACTGTCAAAATGTCTAGGAGAATTAGGACTAATGTAACCTGGGCTTGTTTGAGCCTGCCCTGTCCTCCTCACATGGAGGCTTCTGAAGGGGCCTTTGGGGGATATCCAGATCGCCTAACATAGAGGACTGTCACCATGGGGGTAGGCTGAGTCTCTAAAGCCAGTGTGACTGAGACAATCGCTCTCTTCTGGGCCTCTCTGCTCCTTGCTTTCTGTCTCTAGGGATGGTGATCACAGCTCACTCACAGCACCGGTGAGAGGGGAAAGACTTCCTTCTCTTGTTCCCTCTTTTCCTCCAGTTCAGAGAAATGGGCCTGGGAGTGTTGTTGCTATGGGGTCCAGTGGGGACCATTGCTAGCACCTGAGACCAAGAAGGACTAAAAAGACAGAACAGAAACAAAAGAAAGTGACCATGTCAGTCCTGCCGATTTTAGAGACTTGGCCTGACTGCTTACACAGCCAATCAAAGGAAGCTATGCCCAGTCACATAATAAGGGCCTCCACAATTGGCAATCTGAACATGTTCCAAAGGCCCCTCATTGAGCTGCCATGTTAGGAGGACTGGGCATTCCCAGACAAGCCTGGATCACACTAAGGAAAAGACATTTGGAAAGGGCAAAAACAAAAAAACAACTATGGCAAATGTGAAGGAGAGAAACTCAATATCTAAAAGAGGGAAGGGAATAAGCATTTATTAAGGGCTTACTATGTACCAACTGTTGTTATTGTTCATTTGTTTCAGTCATGTCTGACTCTTTGTGACCCTATTTGGGGTTTTCTTGGCAAAGATATTGGAGTGGTTTGTCACTTCCTTCTCTAGCTCATTTTACATATGAGGAGGGGGCAGCTAGGTAGTGGATTAAGCACTGGCCCTGGATTCAGGAGGACCTGAGTTCAAATCTGACCCCAGACACTTGACACTTACTGGCTGTGTGACCCTGGGCAAGTCACTTAACCCTCATTGTTCTGTGGCCCGCCCCCGCCCCTGCCAAATACATATGAAGAAATTTAGGTAATCTGGATTAAGTGATTTGCCCAGGGTCACATAGCTAGTGTCTCTGATCAGATTTGAACTCAGGAAGATTGTTCTAAATGCTTTACAAATATTATCTCCTTTGGTCCTCCCAACAACCTTTGGAGGTAAATGCTATCTAAAATATGTATGAAAATGTTAAAAGTTTACAAAGGCAACTCTATGTCCATCATTGATAAATGGCCAAAAGATGGAGAAAAGATGATTTATGAAAGAGGAAATAAATTGTTTATGATCCCTTGAAAAAATACTCAACCTCACTAATAAAGGGATGCAAATAAAAACTAACCTGGGGTGCTACTGCACTTCTAGTTGGCACACAATTAAAAGCAACAAAATTCAATAGCAAAGTTGTAGAGAAACTGGTAGGTTCATACATTGTTGGTGAAATTGCAAACTAGTAGAATCTTTCTGGAGAGAAACCTGGCAATACACAGTAAAAGTTACCTGTCACCCAATAATTGCATTGTTAGTAGTATACACTGAAAATTTTGTGGGGGAGGGGCAGGGAAGAGTTATCTTTTCCAAACTTTTTGTAGCAACATTCTTTGTAATTGCCCCCAAATCTAAAGGTAGGGTAATAGTTAAATACAATTAAAGGCATATTGCAATTGAGATAACAATCAAAACTACGTGATGAAGAATCAAAAGGAGGAAGAAGAATGTTATGACATTTTCTACATTGAAATGAATTTACTTAAATATAGTTTCAAAGTATGTTTTATTGGGTATTTTGATACTTGCAACAATGCACAGTGCTAGGCATATGGTAGGTAGTTAATACGTTTGTTGATGGATGAATATGATATTGAAAATAAATCATTACAAGGAAAGTACAAATCAAAACAACCCTGATGTTTTACCTCACACCCAGCAAATTGTCAAAGACGACAAAAAAGGGAAATAATAAAAGTTGGAGGGGTTGGTGCAAAGACAAGCAGACTAATGCACTGTTGATGAAGATGAGAATTAGTACAACTATTCCAGAAAGCAATTTGGAATGATGCAAATAAAGTGATTAAAGTGTCCCTCCTCTTTCACCCAGAGTTTCCACAGCTAGACACGTTCCCCAAGAAAGCATCATTGACAAAAAAGCAAGGTTCCATATGCATGAAAATATTTATAGCAGCACTTTTTGTGGTAGCAAAAAAACTGGAAACAAAGCAGATGCCCATCTGGTTGGGCAATGGCTAAACAAATTGTGGTACATGAATGTCATGGAATGTTATTGTTCTATACGAAAAGACCAACATGATGGATACAAAGCATGATGGAAGGACAGATGTCCATGAACTGATGCAGAGTGAAGTGAGCAGGGCCAAGAAAATTATGTACACAGTGACTCCATTGGTAGAAATAGGAAGAACAAGCAGGAAAAAAAATCAAAAGAGAATATTGCAAAAGTACAAACAAACATGAGTCTAAAGAAGAGAGAAAAGGATATACCCCCACCCCTTTTTCCCCCAAGCTGGGAGTCCCCAAGTATGCTTCAAATTTTCAGACACAAATTTTCAGATTTTTCTGATGCACAAATCAGGTATGTTGATTTCTTTCTTTGTCATCATCATCATCTTTTTTTTTCCCCTGGGGCAATGAGGGGAAAGTGACTTGCCCAGGGTCACACAGCTAGTGTCAAGTTTCTGAGGCCAGATTTTAACTCAGGTCCTCCTGAATCTAGGGCCAGTACTTTATCCACTAAGCCACCAAGTTTCCCCTTTTTTCTTTAATATTATTTGTTATATGGGGCAGCTCCCTGGGAGGGGTGGTAAACTGAGGGAAATTATGGTGATGTAAAAAACAAATAACATGGATAAAAACTTTCTTTAAAAAATTTGCTTGGGGGCAGCTAGGTGGTGCAGTGGATAGAGCACCGACCCTGGAGTCAGGAGTACCTGAGTTCAAATCTGGCCTCAGACACTTAACACTTACTAGCTGTGTGACCCTGGGCAAGTCACTTAACCCCAATTGCCTCACTAAAAAATAAATAAGTAAAAAAATTTGCTTAATCTTCTCCCCCCCGAAAGGAGACATAAGAAGTTGCCCTTTCCTTTAGAAGTACTGGTAGGGAGTAGAGGTTGGGTTCATGGGTATACAATATTGCATATAATATTTTTTGTATGTATTAGTCAGTTTTGTTAAGGGTTTTTTTTTCTATTTTAAACAATTTTCTATTCTAAGGAATGGCTCTCTGGAAGTGGAGAAGGGAAAGGACACAGGAAGATATCTAGGCAACACATAAACAAAAAACATCAATAAAAATCTATTTTTAAAAAGAAAAAAGGAGAGGCCACTAGATTTGGTTAGGACAACATGAAAACAGCAGTTTCAATAGAATGGTGGGCGTAAATATCACTCTGTAGTTTGGGGAGGAGACAGGGTCTGTAAACATGTGGACCTTGTTTTTCAAATCCCATATCGTGCCATGTGGTCTGATATTCCATAGGTCAAACCTCATTAAAAGCATATTTTATTTCTTGAAATGTGGGATTTCGTGGATAAAGCACCAACCCTGGATTCAGGAGTACCTGAGTTCAAATCCGGCCTCAGACACTTGACACTTACTAGCTGTGTGACCCTGGGCAAGTCACTTAACCCCAATTGCCCAGTAAAAAAAAAAAAAAGAAAGAAATGTGGAATTTCATCAATAACAACCTTCCTTCCAACAATGCAGATCCCAATCCATTCATGCCTATCAAAGCTATGCTACTCTTGCTTACATCCTCCCATAAACCTTCCATAGAGGGCCCACCCTAGAGATGTTTTTGATATTGGGGTTGTTGGCTTTTTTCAAGATCGTGATAAATATGCCTCAAAGGAGGCCTCAGACGTTTTGTTACTGAGGAGAGAAAGTGATCCTTGGATTCAGGGAGACCTGGGTTTAAGTCCTATGTGTAAACCATACTGGCATAATTCAGTATTAAGTGCCTACTATGTGCCAGGCACTGTGTTCGGAGCTGGGGACACAAATATAAAAGTGACACTGTCTTTGCCTTGAACTTACATTTGATCAGGGAAGGCAACATGTACATATGTGAGTAGCAGAGGGGCCAGACTCAGTCTCTCAACTTCTGTTTGCTTTGGCAGGTTGAATTCCCAGAGCCTGGCTATTTTTCCCCTTGAAATTCTAGGGGTAACCCTGAAGAATCCTTCAGGGAATATCTTACTAAGGCCTCACAAGCCCCAACCAGTGTACTCTTCCCCAATGATTACCAGTTGATATCAATTAGCTAGACAGAATTAATTAGCTTTTTTTTTTACTTAACAAAAATTTATTTTATTTTCCTTCCACTCCCCTCACCATTGTGGGGGGGGGGGGACACTTAACAAATATTCAGTCAAGCAAAACAAATTCCCGTATTTGCCATGTCCAAATATATATTTCTCAATATGCTCCCTGAGGCCATCAGTTGTGAGGAAGTAGGTAGCATGTCTTACCATTGGTCCTCTGGAGTCATGGTTGGTCATCATATTGATGAGAGTTCTTAAGTATTTCAAAGTTGTTGTTCTTTACACTGTTGCAGTTATTGTATAAATTATTTTCCTGGTTCTACTCACTTCACTTTGTATCAGTTCATACAAGTCTTCTTGGGATTTCTCTGAAAACATCTTTCTTCATTTCTTATAGCACAGTAGTATGCCATTATGTCCCTAACTGATGAATATTTCCTTAGTTTCCAGTTCTTTGTCACTATGAAAAGAGCCACTATACTTTTGTACATATGGGTTCTTTGCCTTTTTATTTGGTTTCTTTGGGTTTTCAGTTGGTCGAAGAGTAACTTTAGTTTAATTTACAGTTTAGTAATGTTGGGGGTAAATTTTCATATTGTTTTCAATAATGGATGAACCAATTCACAGCTCCACTAACAATGCATTAAAATGCCTGGTTTCTAGGGGGCAGCTAGGTGGCACAGTGGATAAAGCACTGGCCCTGGATTCAAGAGGACCCGAGTTCAAATCCGGCCTCAGACACTTGACACTTACTAGCTATGTGACCCTAGGCAAGTCACTTAACCTTCATTGCCCCACCACCCAAAAAAGTGCCCGGTTTCCTATAGCCCTTCCAATGTTTGTTATTTTCCTTTTTTTTTTTTTTTTTTGGTCTTATTTTGACAATAAAAAGAAGCTAAGTGGCACAGTGGATACAGTGATAGGCCTGGTGTCAGGAAGACCTGAGCTAAAACATGGCCTCAGACACTTACTAGCTGTCTGACTCTGGGCAAGCCACTTAACATTTGTTTGACTCAGTTTCCTCAACTGTAAAATGGGGTTAATAATAGCACCAATCTCCCAGGGTTGTTGTGAGGACCAAGTGAGAGAATAATTGTGAAGCATTTAGTGCCATGCCTGGCACAAAGTAGGTGCTGTGTATAATGTGATGGGTATGAGGCGGAACCTCAGAGTTGCTTTAATTTGCACTTCTCTAAGTACTTGTGATTTTGAAACATTTTCATGCAGTGGTCGCTAGCTTCTTCCTCTGGAAATTTCCTGCTTATTTTGGAGTTAGTTTTTATAAATGCATATTTCATTTCACCTTGTTGGCATAGAAAGAATAGTTATTACAAAACACCTCCCCCCCTAAAAAAAAAGTCAACATTATTCTCTCCTCTCAAAACACAGAGAATCCAGAGGCAGGTGAGCTAACATAGAGAATACATAAGGCAGTGGGATAATCTCAGAGCTTCTAGAGTCAGGAAGTCCTTTTCCCTCCTTCATGGGGTCTTCATGAGGTAGTTTCCCTGATTCATGGCATCACTTTTTTTCTGGACTGTTAGTAGAGCCCCAAAGTTGCCTTTCTCCAGGCTGTCCCTGGAGCACCCAAGGCAGATGAAGCTGTCGGCCTCTGCTGTTCTGAAAGCCCTGTCAGGAGACGAACTGGGAAGTCCAAAAGCTTGCAGCCTTCCAAAGGTCAGGACATCCTCTAGTGGGAGATGGGGGTGGGGGGAGTGTAAAGAAAAGGAGAGGAAGGAGATAACAGTTCTCACCTCCCTGCACTAGAGATCTCCTCTCTGGCTAGAACTGCTTCCGTTGCTAGTCCTATTCTCCACTTGTATGCTGGATTCTAAATTTCATCTGAATATCACAGGGCAGGACTTACCCTTCACCCAATCACAGTACAAGCCCCGCATTGTGTTAACTCCTTACATCTAGAGGTTGGGAGCATTCAGTTCCACCAAAATTGACTAAGAACTTCTCATATCTAGTCTAATGCTTTTAGTTAATCGAGTGTTCTCACCTAATACAGGCTTCAGAGTATAGAGCATCTTGAAAGTTGTTACATGGAGGGACTGATTGAATTGACCCTTACCCTTACAGACAGGCAAAACAGATACAAAATCCTTCTGAGCTAAGCCAGTCACACTTTGTGGCTCAGTTCCTCCCAAGGAATGTCATTAATCTGGGAGTCTGTGACCATGGAACAGATAATTGCTCTAGGTGAAGCTAATTGAACCTTTACTGGGCTTCAAGAGTGAAGGCAAATACTAGACCAAGAAGGATAGCAAGGAAGGAAACAAGCATTTATTGTACCTACTATATGCCAGGTTGGGCAGCTGGATGGTGAGATTAATAGAGTACTAGAGGGACAGCTAGGTGGCGCAGTGGATAGAGCACTGGCTCTGGATTCAGGAGTACCTGAGTTCAAATCCAGCCTCAGACACTTAACACTTACTAGCTGTGTAACCCTGGGCAAGTCACTTAACCCCAATTGCCTCACTAAAAAAATAGAGTACTAGGACTAGATTCATCTTCCTGTTTTCAAATCCAGCTTCTTACTGGCTATGTGACCCTGGACAAGTCAGTTAACTCTGTTTGCCTCCATTCCCTCATATGTAAAATGACCTAGAAAAGGAATGGCAAACCACTCTGGCATCTTTGCCAAGAAAACCCTAAATGGGGTCAGGAAGGGTTGGGCACGACTGAAAGGACTTAACAACAACAAAATACACCAGGCACTGTGTTAAACACTTTACAAATATTGTCTCATTTGATTCTTGCAATAATATTATAATCCCCAGTTGAAGAAACTGAAATAGACAGAGGTTAAGTGATTTGTCCAGGGTCAGCTAATAAGTGCCTGAGGCTGCATTTGCACTCTGGTCTTCCTGTTTAATGCTCAATCAACTGCACTGTTTTGCTACCTCAGTTTTTGGAATTCGCCTGGGAAGGGGTATCCTTAGCTCACATGTCCCATACCCAGACCATGGGTGGGGGAGTAGCAAGGAAGCAGAACCACCATCAGCAGAGTTAGTTTGTTTTTTGTTTTTTGTTTTTGTTTTTTGCGGGGCAATGGGGGTTAAGTGACTTGCCCAGGGTCACACAGCTAGTAAGTGTTAAGTGTCTGAGGCCGGATTTGAACTCAGGTACTCCTGAATCCAGGGCCGGTGCTCTATCCACTGCACCACCTAGCCACTCCCTTGTTTGTTTGTTTGTTTTTGTTTGGGTTTTTTTTTTTTGCGCATCGGCAGAGTTGGAAAGGGTGCTGCCTTCACCCCCCCCCCCCCGGCCCTCAAAGCTGCATCACCCACCTACGATTATGAAGCTACTGTGCAATGGTTGGGCATCCCAACTGTGTTTCATTCCATATTCTCTGGGCCTGAGTAGGGGTGGAGCTTAGGGCTTTGGGAAATGGGGAGACAATCTCTCCAAGGACACCAGGCGTGTGATGGAGGTGCAGTTTCTACATGTGGTCACAAGGGGGCAGCATGAATCTATACACAAATAATCCTTGAGCCCCATGTCATGAAGATTCTGGGATGAATTTTAAAAGGTGTATGGGTTGAGAGTGACTATTCTGGTCACCGTTTTCTGGATGTTTTCCAACTTATCAATAGCCTTTCAAAAATATGATGTCCATAAATGAACACAAGACTCCATATGTGATCTGATCAAGGAAGAGGGAACGATCATTTGCCATGTCTTAAATACTGTGCTTCTCTCACGAGGTGTTGGGATGTGCAGGGAGGGCTACCACCTCTGGTGTGAGGGCTGCTTATCCACCTTTGGGGTCTACCTAGCACCCAACTCTCACCTGGGGCTCCAAGAAGCTGTAGTGTGGGGGAATAGCCACACCCAGTAAATCCGTCTCAGCATTTGGGCTGACCAAGTTGAAAGTAACTGACAGGCCTCAAACCCCTTGGTGAGTTAGGGAGGTATCTTACCCCAAGCATGTGAAGACTTTCCCTGGTACAATGGGCAGCTGTTTGAATAATTTGTCCCAACGGGCATGAAGGTGGCTGCCACTGGACTTCAATGATTCAGGAGGACAGTGAGGCTGATGACTTTATTCAACCCTTCCTTACTTAAATCTAATTTACACATGAGTCAGGAAATAGACACCCCACAATGTCATTGGTCTGTGAAAACAAAGGACAAACAACAACAGCAACAACAACTACTCACTATATGTGGGATGGTGAACCATGTTGCACATGGGACTATCCTATTATAGTAAAGTAACCCTTTTATACATATATACACAGTGTGAATGCCTGTCACATATGGGGAGTTGCACCCATTAGCTTCCCATTTATGTTAAGAATAATGTTAAGGCTAAAATTCTAGCTAGTCTATCTAAAATATCTAATGAGGGGTCACCAATAAATTATAAGCTTTAGCAAGAGTTAGACTTTTAAGCATTTATTAAGGAGAATAAGAATTTGGTAAAGAGAGAGAGAAAGGCCTACATTCATCTATCTATTAAAGGGAGAGCACATTCATAGCTCCACTCTCTGCTTGAGTCCACACGAAAGAGAGTGAGAAGAGCACCAGGCTCCCCCTTCCTCCTCCCACAAGCAAATGTCACTTCCTGACACCAAAGAAAAGACGCGTGGTCTTGCCTTCAGAGACCTTTACCTCACGGCAGAGCTTTTCTACAGTAAGTCTCCAGGAGGTGGCATCATTCCAATCATTACAATAATGAGAGATTATTTTAAATTCTTTGATAAAATTAATATTCTGGGAGCCCTCCTTGCTATTTCTTGACATTGCAAATATAGCAGTGGAAATCTCAGACTGCCCACAAATTATCTCTCAATCTCACCATGTGACCAGGCTTATTCTTTTTTTTTATCCAGTCACTGTACTTCCTTTGATGTCAACCTTTATTATCTTATTATGCAACTTCTTTGTAGTCCCTTGCTTGTGTTGTAGCCTGCTCATGCCCACCAGGTGACTGTCCTTTGGATCATTCTCATTTTTAATTCTTCCAAAACTGCAGTATCCTGTGACTTTGAGGCATATAATAGAAAACTGGTATTAAAAAGATGGGCCTGGGGGCAGCTAGGTGGCACAGTAGATAAAGCACCAGCCCTGGATTCAGGAGGACATGAATTCAAATCCAACCTCAGACGCTTAACACTTACTAGCTGTGTGACCCTGAGCAAGTCATTTAACCCTCATTGCCCTGCCCCCCCAAAAAAAGATGGGCCTTTGTTTCAGGGAGAAGCTTGGGGTCATTCAAAGAACCTTGCAATTTCACAAAGGCTATCCAGTCCATTCTCAAACACCTGTTCAGTTCTAGACCCAACTTATAGTCCATTTGTGGTATCTAAGATATCTATACTGCTAGATTAATTCTCTAGGTTAAGTGACTTGTCCAAGGTCATCCCAACTGGTTATCATGACAGCTTTGATACTAGGCATTTTTCCATATATGTGGCTTTTTTCCAGTATGGATAGTTAGGCTGAATGAACTCTCTTGAATGATTATGAACTCAGGAGGCTCTGGGGGCAGTCAGCATGTCATCCATAAATAAAGCACCAGGAAGACTTCGTCATTTATGGGGAATCATTCTAACTTGGACCCTAAATCTGATCTCCTCTAGGACCGTGGTGAACACCATTGGCAAGAATATGTCTCCCTGTTTTATGTTTTATCTGATATTAATGATATGGCTGTTGAACAAGATTAAAAATCTTGTAGAATTGCCACAAAATATATCACTATATACATATATGTACATACATATTTTGCTGAAAAGTAAATATGTAATATATAATAGAATGTGTAACATAATAGAGTGATAGGCTGAAAATCAGGAAGAGGTGAGTTCAAATCATACCTCTGACACTTACTAGCTGTGTGACCATGGGCAAGTCATTTAATTTCTCTGAGCCTCAGTTTCCTCATCTTTAAAGTAAGAGAAATAATACTTGAAATACCTACTTTAAAGGACTGTTGTGAGAATCAAATAAGATACCATATGTAAAGTGTATATAGCATGTATATAACATGAGTTCATTCATTTTTTTCAATTGGATCTGACTCTTCATGTTCCCCTTTGGGGTTTTCTTGGCTAAGATACTAGAGTGGTTTGCCAATTCCTTCTTCAGCTCATTTAACAGACGAGGGAATGGAGGCAAACAGTTAAGTGACTTGCCCAGGGTCATACAGTTAATAAGTATCTGTAGGTGGATTTGAACTGAGGAAGATGAATCTTCCTGATTCCAAGCCCAGCGTTCCATCCAAACCTAGTTGCCCTGTCATATTGGTTATTATTATTTTAACAATTTTCTCATTCTTCTATCTTTACATGGTATTCAGAGAAAAACAGTCCAAGCACATCATTATCCTGATATTATTCTTTTGTATTTAACATTCTTCAGATTATTGTGTAGGCATATAAAAGGTCTACCATTTGTAATTAAATAAGACTATTTCTGTCACATCTCTGGAAGCATTTTGGGGACAACTCCAGTAGCCTACAGAACACCAGGGCTGGTATACCATATCTTGTTATCACATGATATTAATTTCTTCTGCTTCCTATATTTTGAAATTTTTGAAAGCTTTTCGTTTCATGCTGTTTAGACATTATGAATATTTGGCAAGGTAACATCTACTAAAAATATTGTCCATAGTCCAGGCAACATACCTGATTATAATGATTCTTCCACTCTGGTACTGTTTACTTGCTAAAATACTCAAGGATATTTTGGGGTTTGTATTAGTAGTATGGGGATCTGTTGTCTGTTAGCTTTTCATTATCCTTCTAAGACAATCAATTTGTAGGATACAATGGTAGCCATCTAATTGTGTCTAGATCTCAGCTAGGTTTCAGTTGCACAGTAGATAGAGTGCTGGGCCTAGAGTTAGGAAGACTTGAGTTCAAATCTTGTTTCAGACACTTCCTAGCTGGCAGACAAGTCATTTAACTCTTTGTCTCAGTTTCCTCATCTGTAAAATGAGCTGGAGAAGGAAATGGCAAACCACTCTAGTATCTTTGCGAATAAAACCAAAATGGGGTCATGAAGAGTCAGACACAACTGAGGTATCAACAGATACTAGATTTTTGAATTCTAAAACCATTCTAAAACCACTCATTTTCTACCATTTCACTGCTTAATCTGATGGATCAACAAATCTAGCTCATTAAGGGGAACTTTTTCTATAATATCTAGTGGCAAAGACTGATCCAGAATCCCCACCACAAGCTCCTCCATTTCTATAAACAATTGTTCATGATTCAGCCACTGGTTTGACATTTCTGTCAACATCTTGTTGCTTGAGTTCCTGTGAATGTCATCCATGTAGCATGCCTTTTGGTTCCAGGCTCAGATCTGTCCAGGTTACTACTGGTTCCTTACAGAGATAAACCACCTGTAATTATATTACACACATCCAGTGGTGGCATATACCTGTTGTCATCCTTTACCGTGGCATTGTGTATGCAGTGAGGTCTTTTTGTTCCAAAAGCATTCCTGACATTTAAAAAATCTGTTTGTCATGTGCTCTGAAAACATCTATTGATTTTCTTCCTCCCTTGTGATGAAGGAAATATTCATCTTTCTAATGATTCCTGGGGTAATAATGATCCTTGTAGGTTGACTATTGTGTGGGGTTTTGATTGGACATTTTTGGGGGGCAGGGCAATGGGGGTTAAGTGACTTGCCCAGGGTCACACAGCTAGTAAGTGTCAAATGTCTGAGGCCGGATTTGAACTCAGGTCCTCCTGAATCCAAGACCAGTGCTTTATCCACTGCGCCACCTAGCTGCCCCCAATTGGACATCTTTTAGATGCATTATTTTCTATTTTGCCATGTGCCGGCTTTATTGTTATTCTTTCATTCTTCCTATCTTGTTTGATAGAGTTCAGATAAAAACAGCTCCAGAACCATCTAGTGGCTAACTCCCATCCTGCTTTTATTCCTTTCTGGTTAATATTGTATAGACAATATTGAACAGGAGAATAAAATAACTGCTCTCTGTAGCTGGATAAAAGCATTAAGGTAGAGGTGGTTCTTCTGTAAGCTCACTGAAAGCCATTTCAGTTCAACTCCAGTGACAGGATGGAAGGGGTGATGAGTAGAGTTGTTGTTGTTGTTGTTTAATCATTTTCAGTTTTGTTCAATTCTTTGTAACCTTATTTTAGGTTTTCTTGGCAGAAATACTGGAGTGGTTTGCCATTTTCTTTTCCAGCTCATTTAAAAGATGAGGAACCTGAGGCAAACAGGGATAAGGGACTTGCCCAGGGTCACACAGCTAGGAAGTGTCTGAAGCCAGATTTGAACTCAGGAGAATGGGTCCTTCTGACTCCGATCCCAGTGCTCTATCTACTATACCACTTGCTTGCCCATTGAGCTATATGTACATCATCATCAGCTGAGGTTGAACTGAGACTGCTATATGATTTTTGCTTCTGCTAGATGTCGATATTTAAAGGTTTTTCATTTGATGAAGATTGGAAATCATAAGTTTTTCACATGGCATCCTGTGCTAAAAACATTGTTCTTAAATTTTTACAGATCAATGTTGTATCCAGGTAATTGTGGGTGGAAGTTCAATCTGTGAGAATGTACCAGTTTTAGTTCATCTTTTTGGCTGAGTCCTCAAGGATATTTTGAGAATTTTGGAAGGTCTGTGGAAAAATAGATACATTCATGCCATTGGTGGAGCTATGAATTGGTCATGTCATTCTGGAAAGTAATTTGGAACTATGCCTCAAAAGTTATTAAAATTTACATTCACTTTGACCCAGCAATACCATTAAGAGACCTATATCCTGAAGAGATCAAAGAAGAGGGAAAAGGCATATATGTACAGGGTATTTTGAGGTCTATATTTGTAATCCAATGTAGTAGACCAGGGTGGGTTGACACCTCAGGTTTGAGACTGAAACAGAACTAAACACTTGTATTTCATCTAACAGTTGACAAAAGGAGGTTTACTTAGCCATAGAAGGACATTTAGAGTAAGGGAAGGCTACCAATAGAAGATACAGTGTTGATTCAGCTGAGCACAGATTTTCAGTTTTGGTCACTATGCTTTATAGCATTCCAGTCACTAGATTGTTTTGCTAGATATTCATTAGGGGGTCAATTTTTGAAGATAGCAATGATATGTTGCAGTTTCTATTTCCTTGCATAATCTATGTTTATCATTAAGTTCAAACTCCTTAAAGAATAACCCTTATGTAATTTCTGCTGGTGAATACCTGATCCTGAATTACCATCTTGAATCCCTTCATTTCTACAATGTAAGGGGCTAAAATTCTAGCTAGTCTGTCTAAAATATCTAATGAGTGGTCGCCAATAAATTATAAGCTTTAGCAAGAGTTAGACGTTTAAGCATTTATTGGGTTTTTTTGGGGTTTTTTTGTGGGGCAATGGGGGTTAAGTGACTTGCCCAGGGTCATACAGCTAGTAAGTGTCAAGTGTCCGAGGCCGGATTTGAACTCAGGTACTCCTGAATCCAGGGCCGGTGCTTTATCCACTGCGCCACCTAGCTGCCCCCCGTTTAAGCATTTATTAAGGAGAATAAGAATTTGGTAAAGAGCGAGAGAAAGGCCTAGATTCGTCTATGTATTAAAGGGAGAGCACATTTCTCACTCCCCCTCCACCAGAGTCCTGACGAAAGAGAGCGAGAGCACCAGCCTCGCCCCCTCTTTCTCCCACAAGCAAACTTCCTGATGCCAAAGAAAATCCACATGGCCTTGCCCTCAGAGGCCTCCTCCCCATGGCGGAGCTTTCCTACAGTAAGTCTCCAGCAGGTGGCATCAATCCAATTGTTACAAGAAACTGACTCAGCCATTTATTCAGTGCTTCTCTGGTGAAGCATATTGTCGGCATGCAGATGTTTACCCACTTTGGGCCTTTTAACTCCATTCGTAGATTTTAGCCATTTTCTAGTCTCTATCCAGAGGTATATGCTATTTAGTTACAGTCACTCAGTGGAATGAGGTCTGTTTGTTCTAAAATTATTTCTTTGGGTTTTGTTTTTTAAACCTAAATTATATATCGTGTGCTCTGAAGCTGCCTATCAACCCTTTCCCTCCTTTTTGTTGAAGAAGTGATAATCTTCCTATAGAGGTGATAGGACTATGTTTTGTTAATATTGTATAGGTTTTTGTTAGTCAAGTTTTCATTGTCTTTCTTTTACACTCCATTTTAACATTCTGCAATTGTACATTAGGAATTGTAATCTGTAAAAGTAATTTGCTCTAAACATGTTTTGTTTTGGTTTTTTACATTGTGTTTTGATTTTAGTATTTAGTCACAGTTTTACCCCTGGGTAGATTTCTGCTTAATGTGTTTTACCTGGAGGCTAAAATATCTATAGGTTTCACCTTTATCCATTGGTTCACTATCTTTCCTTGGTGTACAATAGGAATTTGACACTCATTGAGTCTAATGATATTTTTGTTTGTTTGTTTGTTTTTGTTTTTTGTGGGACAATGGGGGTTAAGTGACTTGCCCAGGGTCACACAGCTGGTAAGTGTCAAGTGCCTGAGGTCGGATTTGAACTCAGGTCCTCCTGAATCCAGGGCCAGTGCTTTATCCACTGTGCCACCTAGCCGCCCCCGAATCTAATGATATTTTAATACTATTGGAGAAAGATTATATGAAGAAGTTATTTAATGTAGCTTTTGGTGAAACCATTTAGGTTAATGTCACTCATGTGTAGCACTGCACTGAAGACCAACTCTTTCTATTTTTATTTTTTTATTTTATTTTATTTTATTTTAGTGAGGCAATTGGGGTTAAGTGACTTGCCCAGGGTCACACAGCTAGTAAGTGTTAAGTGTCTGAGGCCGGATTTGAACTCAGGTACTCCTGACTCCAGGGCCGGTGCTCTATCCACTGCGCCACCTAGCTGCCCTGCCAACTCTTTCTAAACAGAAAGGTTCTTAGTACTTGGACAGAGGACTCTTGGGCGATGAAGGAACTGAGTGAATTTTAAAGGAAAAATATTATTTCCCCCCACCTCCCACCCCACCCCTTTCAGGGGTGGGAAAACATCTTGAGAAATGGAATCCATGACTTTGAATATAATTTGGTGGGTTGTTTGTTTGTTTGTTTGTTTTGCGGGGCAATGAAGGTTAAGTGACTTGCCCAGGGTCACATAGCTAGTAAGTGTCAAGTGTCTGAGGCCAGATTTGAACTCAGGTTCTCCTGAATCCAGTTCCAGTGCTTTATCCACTGTGCTACCTAGCTGCCTCCTCGAATATAATTTGGAAGAAAAGTTTGGAGTGATTGAAGCATGAAAGACAGTGGGAACATTTATTGCACTTTGCTGCTGCAACTATTACAAGAGGCTTAAACTATACAGATATCCCCAGGGCAGAGATAAGAGACTATGACCATTTAAGTTTTCTAGGAAAGATGGAGACACTTTCTCCCCTTCCTCTCATATTTTCTGTGTCTCTCTATTTCTCTCTCTCTCTCCCCCCTCCCCCCAGTTAGACTAAGTTCCTTTTCCATAGTTTTCCTGTCCTTTCCCATTCTAATTAGTACCCTTGCCAGCTTAACTACTGAAATGATCAACCATAACTGATCTATCTATATTTCCAAGAAGATATAAACTCATTGAGGGCAGGGATTGTTTTGTTTTTATCTTCATATCTTCAGTACTTGGCACAATGCCATGGACATAGTAGGAATTTAATAAATGCTTGTTGAATTGAATTTTGTTCTCATTATGTCATTTGATTTACATCTGTTACATTTCAGCATGACCTTGTAGTTGGTGTTATATCTTTTCATCTCTTGATGACCTTTTTGGGCATCAATAATTTGGTCAGGGTGGAATTGTTTTGATTAAAATACTATAGCTTTTTATCATTTTTAATCTTTCTTCTAGCTTTGTATTCATTTCTTTGCTCTAACAAGTTGGACAAGTTGGTGGTTTAAGAACACAGCTGATTCAGGAATGACTCCCACATCAGTGATGTCATTTCATTTCTGTTAAAATATAATTAATTTTAAAAATAATGTTATTTGGTACTTACCTATCTGGAATCTTCTGATTCTTTTATCAAAGAAACTATTCAGGATATATAATTGTTTTGGCTTTTTTGTGGTTCTAAAAGTCTTTGGCTTCTCAAATTTCTTATTCCTAAGCTATATTTTCTTCTATTTTTTTTTTAGTATGTGAAACTATTTTTTAATTTAAAAATTGTTAAGGAACAAAAATCTATTTTTTCTTTCACCCCCCCCCCATGAAGAAAAAGAAAAGAAAAAAAAAACTCCATGTAACAAATATATAGCGTCAAGCAAAAAAAATTACCATATTGACCACGGACCAAAAAAATCTCTCATTCTACTGCCTGAATCAATCTCCTCTCTGTCAGGTGGGTAACAAACATACTTTGTTATTAGTCATTCTGAGCCATGTTTTCCACCTCATTTTTTAGTGTCCTTGCCTATCCTCACACTTTTCATTCATATAATCAAATATCGAAGTATATCTTGATTTAATTTGGAGGATCTTATCAAGTTCCTCTTAGAATTCCTCTGCCTCTTCATTCTCTGTAACATATGCTACAATAATTTTCACAGAAGTCTGTTTAAATACTTATCATACAATATGAGATTACCAAACATTGTGTCTCTTATTGCCTTTGTATTTGCAGTAAAAACATTATCTGTCAACTCCTTTCTGTCCTTCACCAAGAACCTGAAAACCATTCTATTCAACTCTAACTTCCTTTTGTCTTCTGGTCTCAGTTGTACTGAGAATATCAAGACTGATATGATTGAGTTTCTCTAGTAATATGTGTGTATGTGTGTGTGTGTGTGTGTGTGTGTGTGTGTGTGTATGTGTCTCTCTCTCTCTCTCTCTCTCTCTCTCTCTCTCTCGAGAGAGAGAGAGAGAGAGAGAGAGAGAGAGAGAGAGAGAGAGAGAGAGAGAGATACACACACACATCCAAGGACAAGGACTTTCATTGCTAACTCTTTTCTTAAATTTTATCTCATGGGCATTTCTGGCCATCTCTACTATTATTTTCATTCCAACATTGTAGAGCTTCTTTTTGGTAACTAGCTTGGTGGGTGTATGAAGGTTTTGCTTTCCCCTTCCTTTCAGTTTACAAATTTCTTTTCTTTTTCTTCTTTTTTTTTTTTTGCAGGGCAATGGGGGTTAAGTGACTTGCCCAGGGTCACACAGCCAGTAAGTGTCAAGTGTCTGAGGCCGGATTTGAACTCAGGAACTCCTGAATCCAGGGCCGATGCTTTATCCACTGCGCCACCTAGCCGCCCCCAGTTTACAAATTTCTTGAAGAATTCTTATTATTAGATTTAGAGCTAGAAGGGACCTCAAAGTCATTTCATCCAACCCCTTCCTTTGGGAGAAGCGTTTTTTTGGCCAAAGTCTTAACCAAGTGGGAAATAGCCAAGCTGATACTATGATCCCTTTACACTTTTTCATTCTGTGACTAGTTTCAATCTCTCCATAAATCCTACATAATCTGTCCAATGCATAGGCATCCTTTTAATGTTTCCTGGGCAACAGTACAACACTTGGAACTTATATCTCATCTACTTTTGTGGCCATACATGTCTTGATAGTGTCTTTAATTTCTTGCGCTTGTACTTGCGCCTTCCCAACATCAATAGTAGCCAACATTTATAACAGTGCTTTAATGTTAGCAAAGCACTTTTTCCTCTCATTTTATTCTCAGAACAATCCTGCGACATAGGTGCTCTGATCCTCACGCTACAAACGAAGGCTGAGAGGTTGTGATTTGCTCCGGATCACATAGTTAGTTAAATGCAGGATTTGGGTCCAAGTCTGGCATTCTATCTATTACACTGGCCTATTTCATTGCCGTTTGGGTCTTCTGCAATACAGACTCTTTTGAGATTGGGATATTCAAATGCATCACGGATACAGTTTGACTAAGTTGAAAAAAGGACTTTCAATGAGAAGCTGTTTGGTCTCATTGAAAATGTTGTTTCCCAAATGGAGTTCATCCAGTTTCCTTCCTCCTCAATTTTGAATCCCACCCATCCATCTGCAGTGCTTATTCATGTACAGATGGGTGGGACTAATTCAATAGGCTGCCCATTCAGCACACACACATATACCTCACAGAGTTAAATTATTTTACAAGGTGATTCAATGTCAGATGAGCGTTACAAACACGAAGTGCACTCCATGGGGTTAACACCTAGTGCAGTGTCCTGCCCATAATGGACACTTAATAAATGATGGGTTGGAGATCAATGGAGGAAAAACATCACAAAAGGTGGGAGTACTAAAGGAAGGCTTCATGAAAGAGGTGAGACAAGTTGGATCTCAAAAGAGAATTGGAATCTAGCCCAATCCAACAAGCTTACTATATGTCTGAGACACTGGGCTTGGCAATTAGGATACAAAGATCAAGTCTGTACCCTCAAGGAGCTTACCTACACTCTAGAATTTGCCTGAACTAGTTAAGTATTTTGTGTGTGTGTGTGTGTGCGGGAAATGAGGGTTAAGTGACTTGCCCAGGGTCACACAGCTAGTGTCAAGTGTCTGAGGCTGGGTTTGAACTCAGGCCCTTCTGAATCCAAGACCAGTGCTTTATCCACTGCACAACCTAGCTGCCCCCTGAATTAGTTAAGTAACCAAGGAGCTGGGTGCACTGAAGAAGAGGAAAGAGGTGAGCCAGGAACATGACATCCAACAATGGGGTCACTGTTCCATAAATCTTCCAGAGAGAATCTACCCAATGTACAGCAGACTTTCTTTTGGTTCTTTCAGTATTTCATGGATTTAGGTGACAATCCCACCTCCTTTTCTGGTAATACTTATGTTGGTGTCTTTTATGTCATTTCTTTCAATTGCATTTGACAGTGAAAGAGGCCACTTCATTTCCTCATCAGTAAAAGAACATTATAACAGGTAATTGCTAAGGTCCCTCCTACATCTGAAATTTTAGGGTTTTTTGGCAGACAATGAATAGATTAATTTGACCAGGGAATAAAGGTCATATGGGAGAATATGTAGAAAGGTCATTTGGGACTTGCATACAGAAGACCTTGAATGTCTAGTTGAAAAGCTTGGGGTTTTCCATGAAAGCCAGGATTTATCTGCCTTAAGTTTTTTGAGTGGTTGGGTTTATAGGAAAGTTACTGGTAGCATATACTACTTTCTGAATACCCAAATGGTAGCTTTGGGTATTCTCCTCCCATAATACTAAGGGAATGGAGAAGAAATTTTATTTGTTGGAGAATATTGTTGAATAGGCCAGTGGGGAGGTATTGAAGGTTTCTGAGCAGATTAATTGTTTTGGGGATGACTGTCACAGTTGAGCTACAGGGCAGAGACTAAAGATAAGGAGACTCCATTTAGAGGAGACAATTACAAACATCCAAGTGTGACGTGGTGAGGGCTCAGACTAGTGGTGAGAGGGAAATGAAGGAAAAGGAGTAAAGGAATAGATTTTGAGCCTTGGCTACCAGTAGGAAAAATGCAATTCAGTAAAAGCTTTCATGGAAGTAGCCTCTGACTTAAAAGAATTCGTTTGAAAGCTTCTCAACTAGAAATCATGAGCAATTGCTACCCCAGAAATGTAATCTGTAGCCAGAGTTAGGGGTTTAAGTCACTATTTACCTCCACCCCAATCTTTCAGGGACTTCAACTTTATCTAAAGGGAGACAAATAATGTTAACTACACACGAGTTAGTAATCTGGAAGTTCAAAAGGTGGTGTACAAGGTGCTGCCCTCCAGTGGTAATTTGAGCATTTGCACCTAAGCATAGGGCAGTAGCTTCTACTACATTTGAAAGAATCTAAGCATAGCAAAAATAGAATTATGGACCTTAGAGATCATCTATTCAGTTTACAAATGAGGAAAATTATTACTCTGGTGATCTGTCTATGGGGAGCTAAAATCCTGGCCTGACTTTCCAGCTGAAAGTTCTTATTACTTGGTACTGTCTCTGCTTCTTCATATTGGTCACCCAGGCCCCACCAATTAGGGTAGAGAAATATGCTGGGCCTGTATGTCAGCATCGGTGAATGCTTGTACCCTTCCAATGTAGAACAGAACTCCTCTCCAACCTACCAACTAGAGGTTTGGAAGACTCAAGAGCATGATAGATGAGGTAGATAGACACCTGTTCAAGTTGAAACAGAGAGACAGAGAGAGAGAGAGAGAGAGACAGAACACAGAAAAACACAGCGAGACGGGGGTGGGGATTACCTCTTCAGTTGAAACAAAAAGGATCTAAACCTAAAGGTTTGAGGCTCCTATGGGAGGGGGAAAACATATAGAGGAAAGACAAAAGGATAAACACAAGAGAAATCTGGGTTAGGCATTACTTGCCTGGGGCATTTTTTACATACCAGTTACACTAGTCACATCAGTTTCATGGCCAATTTTACTTGTGTCCTCTTAAATGTTGTGCTATTCTCCTAGTACTAAAGTGGCACTATTTTATACACTCCAAACCAGTTGTTTTCAGATAGCTTAGCTAAAGAAGCATAAGCACACCAATACCTCAGATTCATCCCCTATCCTCTACTCCCACTGCCAATAAAGATCAGGTCCTGCATAAGCTGAAACCAAGCCCTCCTATCTAGCCTATTCTATACATAATACATAATAATAACTCATTTATCTAACTCTTTGACACTGGGCTTAGGTGTTTTGCCAATTGAACCTCTCAACAGCCCTAAAGTGATAGGTATTCTCTCCTTTACGGAGGAACCAGGACTCAGGTGAAGTGATTTGCCTAGTATCCACTCAGCTTGTATGTGTGTGTGTGTGTGTGTGTGGGGGGTGGTGGTGAATGATTTGATCCCATGTAGTACCAATTCAAAAATCCAACACAATTCATTGCTCCCTCTCATATAATTGACTGGATATTATTTCTAAGAGGCTCTGATTCCTTTGCTTTACTGGCCTCCTACTGTCCATAGAGTCTAACATGGCTTTCAAACAAATCACTTAGGTAGTTTTCTGATTATATGGAATGTCTCTCATGCTATCTTTTTGGCCAAGATGAAAAGAACTGGACTATACAAAACCAGAGGGAAATATAACTGATTAGAATTGGGATTAATCAATAGATGATGTCATTCTAGAGAAGCCTCTCTAGTGGCATGTCCTAAGAACTCGTGCCCTATTATGTTTAACTTATAACCAATAACTTGGGGAAAAGCATAGATGACATGCTAATAATAAAATGTGCAGTTTGAGTGAAACTTAGAAGGGAGAGCTAACATGGAAAAGCTCCACAACAAGCCAGAATATACTACCAAATCTAATAGGGATGTCATCTATTTTTGTTTTAAAAAACATAAAGTCACAAGTACAAGAGGAGGGAGACAGTGTGTCTTATGAAAAAGAGTTGAGGCTTTTTAGCGGGCTCCAAGCTCAAGGCAGCAGTGATGCAGTTAGCCAGACAATGGACCACTATCCAAAACAAAGGAGGTGATAACCTCCCTCTACACTGGTTATAATGCTTACTTTGGGGTACATTTTAGTGAAACGAACAAAGAATGATCAGTGATTTTAACATTAGTTGGCCAATTTTTCCATCAATTTATAACCTGAGGTAATGAATTTCTATAATAGATTTTGAGCTCAAAAGACCCTTAAATAGCTAATCCAGCTTCTTTATTTTTGTAGATGAAGAAATAAGCCCTGAACAAGGTTGTGACTTTTCTACGATCACAAAGGAAAGGAGTGGAGTGTTGGTTTCAACTCTAAACCTTGTGCCTTCCCACTACAACACAACGCCTCACTCAAGGTCTTCTGGATGACCACTTTGTTGGACTGCCAAAGACACAGGTTAGCCTAGATCTCCAAGGTTCTGAAATGCTATGAGTTTTATGAGGTTGGACACAAGAGCTTAGATGTTTCTAGTTCTAATTGTCTTTGTAAGAAACAATGGAAAAATCACCTAAACTTTTGCATTCAACTTGTTTTAGTCAAAGTAATTTATTAGTTTTGAACTGAAGGCTTTCTACTTCTTAAGGGAATCTATACCATATTCTCTATAAATAAATGAAGGCCAAACCAGAATTCAAAATCAAGTTATTGTTTTTATATGAACAGAAGTAGACCATCTAGAAATATTTCAGTTTATTTAAATTGTTAAGTAGAATATGAAACCGAATCTGTAGCTAGTGCTGTACCAGAGGATGGACAAATGGGTCGGTGTTTGATGAAAACAGCATCTACACAGGAGCCCAATAGACTTACAGAAAAGGGGCTAAGCCCTAATATTAAGCAAATAAAAGCTCATGTTTTAAACAAAGATTATACAAAAATTGATTTATACTCCATTTTCCCTTTTTCGATATTTAGAAAGTGCAGATTTAACAAAAGGTAGCCACATCCTGCCTATTTACAATGCCGATTATAATTGTTATGCAATGAAACTGTTAGTCTATCACCCAAAATCCCAGTGTTTTATTTCTCACCTTAAGTCACCCAATTAAGTAGGTTTAGCCAAGTGAAGATGGCAAAAAAAAAAAAAAGAAAAAAAAAAAAGCAACCTCCCTACCTCCACTTCCCACAAAACAAAAAACCATAAAACAACTTTACATTCCAGAGAAAAGGGAAACAAAAAATTCAAATGAAATTACTATGCTAACAGCAGGTCAAACCTAGAGCTTGAAGAAGGCTTTATATTGCCCTTTCAGTATATTTTAAAAAAAAAAAAGAATATTTGGCAAGGCTGCTTTTAGTTGGAAGTATGATTAAACTGAGAAGAGAAAAAAAAAAGATACTAACGCCCACCTCTGAGGCTCAGAAAGGTACATTTTAGGGTGCTACTTGGAAAATCCATGGATTTTCATGGCAGAAATCCTCCCTTGTTTGCATGAGCCAAAAGGGCATTAATATGCTGTTCACGAAAAGGCAAAACTCATTTCAATGGGAGCTGCTGTCCTAAACTCAGCCTCTGCTAGAAATGAATCATGCTATTCAATAATTTCAACAAAGGTATCATCTTAGGATGCCAGCAGTAGAAGGAACTTAACTTGTGCTATTCTAATAAGCAAAGCAGCAAAACAACTGGAAGCATAAGAAAAAATAGGAGCAGGGCTAAAGATGGCTAGTGACTTTATATTTACATGAGTACTTTTTGCTGTCAGTTTTCCAATCCATGTTAATTCAATTATCCAAAAGGTTTTACAATTAAGAGAGAGAAAACTAATTACAGCTGAGGTTCTGAATCTTAAGGTAAACAATCTTAACACTGGAAAAAAAGTTTTGGGGAGGCCAAAGCTTAATAACTGGCAATTTGTGGTGTTCAATTTGACCCATGACCTATTAAAAAAAATTTTTTTAAGTTCATAAACCTTTTCCTGGGCTACCAACCTGCTAGAGGAGTTGCCAAAATGGAGACCGTGTAAATTTAGGCTAACTGATACATTGGGGAACTGAATACTCTATACACATAATTAGAAAGACAAACCACATCACCCTCCATTGAAACACTAGTGCATGCAAATAACTCTTCCGTTCTCAACGGATACATAGGAGAACAAGGAGAGGAAGAGGTTAGGGAAAGGAAGGTAGGGGGAGGAGAGGAATAAGGAGAGTTGGGAGAGAGCAGATAAGGGAAAGACACCAGTGAACTGACATTTGCTAGTGGGAAGTAGTTAGTAGGTATATTTGAGTTTACCTTGCAAGTTAAATCAGTGCTTTGTGTTAAACTTAGCAAACATTGGTTTGCCCCCCTCCCCTTTTTTCAATTAAAAAAAAAATTATACCATGAAGAAAAAAAAAAAAAAGCAAATAAAGCACTATGCAGGCAATGAGGTGGGGTGGGGTAAGTGGCCAAGGAGAAGTAAAGATATCAGGAGCAGTTTTGAATTGCAAGGCCACTTTATAAAAGGAGACTCAGCAAATGAAAGTTACCGTTTTCTGCATTATCTGTTGTCCTCAATTCATTACATTGACAATCACAGCCAAGCAAACCACAAAAATTTTATATTTAAAAATGGTTACATTTGGATATGTCTCCTGCACATGCGTCCACCAAAACAAAAAGGAAAAAAGAAACAAAAAACAAAAAGTTTCTTTCCACATAAGGCACAGGACAAAATTAACCCCATTTAAACGTTCAAGGCGGAAATGAGTGTTTTCCTGTTTTTTTTTTTCCTTTTCTTTTGCTTATGCATGTCTACAGATTATAGGGACTCAAGCACATTATCCATAACAGAAATTCCACTGTTGTACAAAATAAAATTGTTAATTCTAACTTTTATTCTTATACAATTTGCAGAATAGAATCAAAATGATTGCTATAGGTTTTAATGTTGATAAGAACTGGACTATAATACAACCAAAACATAGTGGTGAGCTGAGCAAGTACATTTAAAAATGAAGTCACAGACATGATTCTTTTATACACTTTTGTTTGGAGAAAATTATATAGTCAGCAAGCAGTCATAAGATGGAAGAACAAAGAGAGGGCAGATAGTTGTTAAGATGTGGAAAAAAATGTTTGTTTAGGTTAAAAACGGACAGAGTGGTTTATTTTGCAGCAAGAAGAGAAAACGGTTGGTGGATGGCAATTGATGGAACAGGAGAACGCTCAGCAACATTTGCTCTTCCAGCCTGTTACTCCTCCTCCGCTGCTGATATCTACATTTTCACTGTTGGGCTCTTTTACAGGGGTCTGGAATAAACATACACAAGAAATTAACTGATAACCAAAATGCCAACAGAAGGCAAAATTAATGTAAACAGGAGTATTTCTGAAAATGTAAATTTTTTCAGTAAGATAATACCATAGTTCAAGTAGGTATGTATATGCAAATGCAAACCTAGTGGGGTAAAGCAATAAATCAGGGAACTTGGATATACTTCATTTTAAGAAAGGTCTGGAAGACTGAAGACTAGATCATCTACCTAGCTGACTCTACCAAAGGCCTTTGAAATACCCTCTCCTCTATGAAGAATGCTTGAACTGATTAGTAGACAAAGGAATGGCATCACCTAGCCATGGCCACTGAATACCTATTGATATTTTCTATCCTAAGAAGTTCAGAGGACTGTTGTGAGGAAAAATTTGTGAACTTTAGTTACAGAAATGTGATTTTTGTACTGATCAATATTTTCACTACTTGCATGGCCTTTCCTATATTTGTCCCTATTTTTGTTATATGTTCAATTATAAGCTCCTCAAGAGAGAGGAATCACATCACAGTACTGGCCTATGATCATCCAGTTACCTGTCAGTCTTGAATGATAACCTCAAGACAGGTTAAATAGGTTACATCCCAAAAGGTTAGAAATCAATTGTTTCCCTGGGAATGTGCATTTTGAGTGCCAAACAACATAGTCACTAGTGCTTAAGTCCCCAGTTAAACTGGAAAAATCTTAAAGTCTAAAGTAGCTACAATGAATTTTTACTTCCTACCTAATGTCATCTCTCCACCCATAATGGATGTATGAAATACCTTCCTCCATCACCAAGGAGAAACTATCCGTGAGGGGGAAAAAAAAAAAATCAGCTGTTCTACTAATGGGTATTTTAAAGTTGGAATTTCTTAATCCTCATAGCCAGACTTTTCTTTTACTTGCTTTCTATTCCAGAGCTCCTGAGAACTTGTTTTCTAAAAGGAAAGGTGCATTTTAAAGGGAACAAAAGTTTTAAAATGAATCTTGACAAAGGTATTTAATCAGACATGTACCCTGGTTTCAGGGCTAACATTCAAGTGCCCTCCTCCTCTAAGACCCCAAGATAAAGCAGGCATGTCTGTCAAATGCCTGATAGCAGTCAGGCAATAATGACAGTGCTGAGACCCTGAGCAGCCTCTGCTACAAAGGAAGCAGGGCCAACTGTATAGAATATTCTCAAATATAGGATGGATTTTGCTTTATTTTTTTGATTTTCATTAAATAACCAACAAAAAACTGCCTTGAGGTGTTTACATTCTCCTAAGGAGAGGGGATCTATGACCTGCACACAGATGAGTATATACATGTCAATTTGAGGAAGGAAAAAAGATTAACAAGGGGGAAAGAGGCAGGACTCAGGAAGGCCTTCTTCTGAAGATAGAAGGTACCAGGCCAAGCTTAATGTAATAAGCTAGAGATTCTGAAAGATGGAGATGAGCAGGGACAGCATTTGAAGCATGGGAAACAGCTTTATGCAAAGGCATGGAATGCTGAGTTCTGGAAACAGGAAGGTGAGTTTGGGATCTGGTAACAGATTGTTTGAAAGGGATGAATTTTTAAAATAAGCCTGGAAGGCTGAAGCTAGACTATGTGAGGTGTCTGAATCTTAATCTTAAAGGAGAGAAGTATCTACTGAAGGTTACTGAACATGAGAGGGACAAAGTTAGAGGTTTATACTTTAGGAAGGTTGAAAGCACTGTGGAGAATGGATAGTGGTCCCTAGAGGTGTCACTCTTGTCCCACCCACTAATGAGAGGCCAACTCCTTCCTGTCCTCCTCTGAATGGAAATATAACTGAAGCAGCAAGAGTCATATATGTACAGAGATAAACGAACTCATGGGAGTGACATGGACAGAGGAAAAAGAAGGGAGAAAATGGACAGGGGAGAAGAGGGCTTGGGGCAGAAGCTCAGAGGATTCCCATGATGAGGGTACAGATCACTCTAAGGGCCTCAGGTTTTTTAGAAGATGTGAGGTGGAACTAAAGTCATTTCCAGTTCTAACACTGATTATGACACCAATTCCATAAACCTCACACACAAAAACATTCTATTACATTTTGTATGCATAAATCACCAAAAAAAAACCCCTTCACTTATATTTGGGTCAGTCTCAATATAGTAAAGGTAAACCTCAAAAAAAATCAGTTTACTGGATGTATTTTGAATAACAGAATACTTTTAAAGGGGCCAAACATCCAAACGAATTATTTTGGGTATTAGTTATATTAAGTTAAACAAAAAATCCCAAACTTACCTTTCGAAGTATGTCTTCTGCTAATGTGAGGAATGCCTTCTCAATGTTTATATTTGCTTTTGCACTAGTCTCAAAAAACCTAATACCATGCTCCCTTGCAATCTAAAATAGGAAGAAGCAAAACAACCATCAGAGAAAGAACAAGCTACCATCAACTCTCCACTGACAGGTCTACAATGAGCAGCTTCTTAAAGGTGTTAATATTTAGGGTTGGCCCAAAGGGAAATTGCTCTTTTAGGATGCCATTATAAAAAGGCCGAGGGCAGAAGGACATAATTATATTTCAACTCTACTGTGAGGTGAACTTAAGCAGGACATGGGGGCAGCTAGGTGGCACAGTGGATAAAGCACCGGCCCTGGATTCAGGAGGACCTGAGTTCAAATCTGTTCTCAGACACTTGACACTCACTAGCTGTGTGACCCTGGGCAAGTCACTTAACCCCCATTGCCCCACCAAAAAAAAAAAAAAAAAAGCAGGGCACGCTTAATCGTATTATGCCCCAGTTAGCTTTGCATTAATAATAGCTGCCCTTATAGCACAAACAAAAGTATTTAGTGGGATGAACAATATCAAACAGATCTTTAGTCACAAAGATATCCTATGTATATGTGAATGGTTTGGCATCATCTATTACCACTACTGTACTAACAACTGAAAGCACATTTTCTGACACTGAACCAGTAATATTGTCTGCATAAAAGATAGTGGGGGATGATGTTGTATTCCTTGAAGTCTGGAAGATATATTGCGAAAACAGAAGAACTGAGAGTCAGGGCAAGTACTGAGGCCAAGTATAGGCAACCATGACTAACTAAGTCTTTGATCTAAGTGAATGATGGCATATTTGTTCTTTCTCCTGAATGCAGTCCTGCATCAGCAGCTGATTTCCACATTCTCTTGTGCATATCCTGTTCTTAGTATCCTGAAGTTATTATCTATATTACTCTATCTTGTACATAATCAAATATCTTCTATTTAGTTAGCTCCTGGAGTATAGCACACTCCAGTGACTTATTACTTTGTAGTAGTATAACATAACTATTTATGAATCAATAAATCACGCTGACCAGAACAGAAGAAGAAATCTACTCTTCCTACTGGCCTAAAAATCACATATAAACATAGGCTTAAAATGGAATTAACATAAAGACCTGTAGGTCAGGACTGAGGTCAACCTGGAAACTGACCAACTGCCACTCCAAGAAATCTGATCTAGCTGATGTGGCCCGTCATGGATACATGATACTGAAAAAGGAGGGTGGTGGACAACAAAAGGAGGCAGACTACCTCAGTCCCGTCCTTCTGCTAGACAAAAGGTGGGATTAATCTCAAATGGTTGAACAAACATGTTTCATTTAGCTATGTGGCTCATGTGGAGAACCTCTCTTAATCATCTGTATTAAATGAGTCTACCTTTCCAGTACATGCTAAAGTTTCTCCTCAAAATTCTGAAAAATGAGATATCATTCAAGAATCATTACCTGTTCTCCTTTTGCTTTAGATACAACTCTTTTATCTTCCATGTCACACTTGTTTCCTAGCAGCATCCT
Source organism: Dromiciops gliroides (assembly GCF_019393635.1). Lineage (NCBI taxonomy): Eukaryota > Metazoa > Chordata > Mammalia > Microbiotheria > Microbiotheriidae > Dromiciops > Dromiciops gliroides. The sequence continues at coordinate 469,897,042 of NC_057862.1, read as the reverse complement.
TTCCACATCTTCATTGGCATGCTACAACAGAACAAAATATTACTTTTCTAAAATGTATTTTCCAAGTTTTGACTCATTCTTTTTCAGAATAATTACTACAGCTTCAGTTTAATGTGTTTGTTAATATACTAATATTTTATTTATACAGCACCTTTGAGTCTCACAACAAACCTGAAATAGGTGTACAAATATTATCATGCCTGTCTACCAGAAAGATGAAGAAACCCTCAGAAGTTAAACTGACTTATTTAAGGTCATATATGATGACCTTTTTTGTTAAGTGAATGCATGCCATCTTTGAATTAGAAGAGGGCATCTTCATCAATTGGGGAATGGCTAGACAAGTTGTGGTATATGAATACAATGGAATACTATCGTGCTGTAAGAAACGATGAGCAGGAGGAATTCAGAGAAACCTGGAGGGTCTTGCATGAGCTGATGATGAGTGAGATGAGCAGAACCAGAAGAACATTGTACACAGTATCATCAACACTGAGTGTTGATCTACTGTGACGGATTATATTCTTCTCACCAATGCAATGGTACAGAAGAGTTCCAGGGAACTCATGATGGAAGAGGATCTCCAAATCCAGGAAAAAAAAAAAAAAAAAAAGAACTGTGGAGTAGATGCTGAATGAACCATACTACTTCTTTTGGTTTTGGTGCTGATGTTTTTCTATTTTGAGGTTTGTCGTCATTGCTCTGATTTTTTTTCTTATAACATGACTAATGCAAAAATATGTTTAATGTCATTGTGTGTGTGTATATGTGTGTGTGTGTGTGTATATATATATATATATATATATATATATATATATATATATAAAACCTATATCAGATTACCTGCTGTCTAGGGGAGGGGGGAGGGAGGGAGAAAAATCTGAAATTGGAAAGCTTGTATAAACAAAAGTTGAGAACTATCTTTACATGTAATGGGAAAAAAATATATACTTTATTAATTAAAAAAAAAGAGGGCATCTTGGAACTGTTGCATCTAAATAATATGTTATAAGGCTATGAATTAAGTTGCCACAAACTCCTCTGTTACCTTAGGGGGAAAAAAACCAAAAGACCTACATGGATATCCCTGACATAGCAGGTACTTAATAAATGTTTACTGATTGATTTGAGTAATGAAAGTGGGGAAAAAAACATTGAACTTGGTGACAGAAATCCTACTTTTGAGCCTCTGTTTCCTTATCTATGGAGTAAATATTTGTACTAACCATCTCACAGGGCTGTTGTAAGGATAAAGTGAGAAAATATATGAAAAGTACTTCATAAACCTTAAAGTATTATCCATAAATCATGATACAGTAGAAAGCTGAATTTGGAGTCAGAAGACAGTTCAAATTCTGGTTGTCATTTATTACTTGGATCCCCTTGTTGAAGTACCTTAAATTCCCTGGACCTCACAGTTTCCACATCTGTAAAATGAGGGAGTTAGACTAGACTGACCTTTAATTTGTAAAGTTATGACTCATCCCTTCCTTCAGCTCTAGATCAACAGTACTATAAATGTGAACCTCTATTACTTTCTAGATATTCTTACCAAAATATGCCACAGTGTGGAAACTAAGGCTGAATACATCAGCCATCTTGAAGACTGTCCAATCTCAAGCTTTTGTGGTAAAAATTATTTGTGGTAAAGATTAATATTCCCGTTTTTAGCTAACTCATTTGGGAGGGGCCACACCTGGTCCAGCTAGAGGTTATGAAGGCAGCTTTTTGAAGGACCTCTCCTTTGGGGGGGAGGGGAGATTGGACGCCCCCAGAAGGGAGACAGGCTGCTTCCGGAACACAAGGGTTTTTCCGGAACTTGGCTTTTCAGCTTGGGCCCTTGTGGTGGTGGTGCACAGCGCATGTTTGTGCTCTGTCTCAGGAGAGACTGCTGTCTCTGGTCAGCAACTGTAAACTTTCAGGTTTGGTGAGTTACTTACGGAAAACCCTAAATTCCTTTGAACTAGTTAAATTGGAAAGGGTCTGGGTTAAGCTTAGAGTTAAGAAAATCTATCTGTATTTCTATTTTCCTATTTCCTTATCTTTGATTTTTATTAGTTTTACTTTTGTTGCTTAATTAATTCCCAAGTAATAAAATTTGATCCTTTTGTGAACTAAAGCTTAGAGACTCCTTTCTTATTAGCCTGGGAGAAATATTTAAAAAGGGCAGTTCAGAGGGGAGGGTTAAACCTAAAAGGTCCCTCATATTTCCGGGACCGCATTATTAAGGCGAGTCACCCAAATAACACTCCATATATCAAATTTTGGCCTTCACACTTTTAATTTTGCAGATTAGAAAACTGAGATCCAGAGTGATTTAAATAACTTACTTGCTTCTCAACAGAGGTAGAAAGTTGGTAAAACCAGTCCTCTGACTCAATTCTAATGTTCTGGATAGAAGTAAAAACCCCATGTGGCAGCATCAAAATTCGCATTTAGGGAGTGTTAATTTTCTTATTCTGGATGTAACACTAAAAAGAAAAGCACTTCCAAATACAAGCAAAACACACAAAAGATGATTGTATTTGAAACTGCATATCTCCTTTATACATAGCTTGCTTTCTTTTTGTGTTTTTACATTTACAAAGTGTTTTTCTCAAACACATGATGGAAAACGTTCTCCACATCCAGAAAAAAGAATTGTGGATTCTGAATGCAGATTGAACCATACTGTTTCTACTTTTTTGTTTTTTATTTTTTCTTCTTTGAGGCTTTTCCTTTTTGTTCTGATTCTTCTTTCATAACATGACTAATGCAGAAATATGTTTAATGTGACTATACATATATAACCTATATCAGATTGCTTTCTGTCTTGGGGAGAGGGAAGGGAAGGGAGGGAGAAAGATTTGCAACTAAAAAATCTTATGAAAACAAATGTCGAAAACTATCTTTACATGTAACCGAAAAATAATAAAATACTTTTATGATTAAAAAATCCCCAGTGTTTTTCTCAAAATAACCTCTTCCCATGTGGTAGATAATGCAAATATTGTTCACATTTTAAAGATGAGGAATATGATGCTTAAGAGTTTAAGCAACTTGTCCAAAGTCACACAAGTAACAAAATGTGAGCACTTACAACCAGAGTTAGTGGTACAACATTTTTCACTTTCATAACTGAATTATGCCCATCCTTAGAAGATTAAGAATTGGAATGCTTAGGGACTACTTAGAGTCAGTGTGGCTTCAAACAATCAAGCTTCCTTGGAAACATTTTTCAAATCATTAAATAGAAAAAAAGGGAAGAAAACAAGGTTGATGAGTGCAAAGCAAAGACTACATAGAGGTATTCCCAATTTCAGCAGAGATGTATTCTACCATGACCAAACAGTGGTAAAAACAAGCAGGATGTGAAAGTAACAAAAGCGGTGGGCAGTGCTCTTATCACAGGCAAGTATATGTATCCTGTACTTAAAAGAATTATAATTTAAGGGATTAAATAATTAAACCACATTTATATTAAGGAAAAATTATTCCATACTACAGTTTTATTCCTGTTAACATCATTAAATGGAATATACCAATCTATTCCTAACATGCTATAGCTAACCTGGAGATGAACTACCATGGGGACGGAGACAAGCCAGTAAAATGCTGATGGTTGGGGAATATTGACAATTTAACAACTATATTCCAGGAGATGGAGATAAGCCTGCACTGTTAAACAAAGATGGCTACATCAGCCCATAACTCAATGTGTTATCTCCTTTTCACAGGTACTGGTAAAGTAAACAGGGATCAACATGGATTGACAGTTGTGTGTAGCTGAAGACATTCAAATGAAACAAGGCAAATTCAAGTGGTGAGAATGGTACAAAAAGGTAAAATAATTACACTGGATGTTGAGTTCTAAGTGTTAAGGCCATCTTTGGCTTGGGGGGGGGGGGAGAGAACAACTAGCTAAATTGCTAAAGTCTCATTTTTAGGGGAAAATTAATCAAGACAAATTAAACAGATAACAATACTACCAGAGTTGGAAGTACAATATTTCTTTCAAATTTTGTTTTATAAAATTGATAGGGGCAGCTAGATGGCGCAGTGGATAGAGCACTGGCCTTGGAGTCAGGAGTACCTGAGTTCAAATCCGGCCTCAGACACTTAACACTTACTAGCTGTGTGACCCTGGGCAAGTCACTTAACCCCAACTGCCTCACTAAAAAAAAAAAAAAATTGATAGCCCAGCATTATTCAAAGCCTCATCAGAAAGTTGTAGCCATTACTGGATTGTCTTTATAGTAGTACAAATCAGTATCATAAGTCATGCATGATACTATTCACAAGGTATTCAGCTAGATAAAATGTGTTTTGACACTAAGGAAATAAATTATGATTCTTGTTTAAATTCCACATCAAGACAGAAGTGCTTTGTAATGTGTCTATTGAATAACACAGAGCTTCCTTTTAGCTCACTGATTAAGGCATTCTCCAAACGGCCACTATGGTAATTATTCAGACTCTGAGTATATCCTAACCTGTCTTTGGAGCATGAGCCCTGCCTGCTGGCTTGAGCAAAGGATATAAACTGCCAATCGTGTTAATGTATTTTCCATATTCATTCCCATGTCCAAAACCTTACATTTTTCTTGGCACGGTTTTAAATTGTTTACAACATAAGAACCCTAGGTATTCATAATCTAATATCCAGCTATCGCTTCCTCTCCTTAATGCAAGTAAGTACCATGGGCCTACCACAAGTGAGTTTCCAGTGACACAATTTTATTCTAAATTTGGGGCACAAAGCCATAGTAATTGGATCTGAATACTCTTATAAAATGACCTCAAATCCCATGTTTTTACTCAATTACGGGCCTTTTTGCACGTGTCCTGGGGTTTCTCAGCTACTGGAAGGCGATATCTAGTTCCTGAAACAGCCAAGATTTTAAGTTTTCTACTAAGGGTGACTGAGTTAGTTTTACATGCACAGGTACTGGGACTGATCACCGATTTATGCCCTGGAACACTGTTAGCATTTCCCAAAGGATAAGTACCTTTGGATACAGGCATACACAAACTTATAAGAGTATATGTAGGTGACATAGTGAATGGGAAAACAAAAGGATGAGAAGATAGGGGCTGAAAGGAAGAACACAATTAAATGTACAACTAGTGCACAAATAAGAATAAAAAGGATCACAGTAATGACAGGCTGCTAGTTCCAACAGAAATTCTTAGTGACAGTTTTTCTGCCAACTGGCATCTACAAAAACCCAAGTTTGATTAACTTGAGTTCTCAAATTTAACTTTAAAATATGTGTAATTTAGAGAAGATTAACTCTTCTAATATAAACCTCAAGATAGCTTATGTTTGTATTTCAGAAATCCATGACTTTATTGGTGTGTACACTGTCCTCCACCAGATCACGGCCCTCTTCACATTTTAGCAGGTGGTCTTCAGGAGTAACTGTTGAGACTCTCTTCCAAATCACCACATAGTGGGCTAGCCTCCTCTTGATAAGCCTCTCTGAAATACAACTCTGTTAATCTTCACATAATAGATAAAATCCATTGCTAGGCCTGTTCTTGGTATGACTTATTTGACTTGAGATTGAAACAAAAGCAATGGTTTTTCAAGGTGAGTATTAAATCTTTGAAATTGGGCTCTTAAGCATTCTAGGGGGAAAAAAAATATTTTTTTTTTAGTGAGGCAATTGGGGTTAAGTGACTTGCCCAGGGTCACACAGCTAGTAAGTGTTAAGTGTCTGAGGCCAGATTTGAACTCAGGTACTCCTGACTCCAGGGCCGGTGCTCTATCCACTGCGCCATCTAGCTGCCCCCAAAAAAATATTTTCAAAGAAAGCACTTGTTATGTAAATGGCATGATCATAGGGAAGAAACCAATGTTCCACAATCTCATGCTTACCTCTTCTACCTTTGCAAAATACCTAATATAAAAATGGGAATGGTGAAGGCCCAGACTTCCATTTTCCTTTTAATTTCAGAGTTAACTAGTTAACTAAAAAATTAGTCATGGATGGTTCAAACTCTCATAAGCTAGAAAACATAAATTTGTGTTGGCTGAGTTTAAGTGTTTACAATACATACTGGGAGAAGAAGTTCGGTTGATCTAGGCAAAATTAAGTCTAGAGGCCACTAAATAGGCTTTGCTATCTACTAATAAAACACAAGTTAAGAGAGTCAAACCTAGCAAAGAATACAAAATCAAAAGGAGTAATTTCTTGGTTCCATGTACTCTATGCTGAGTAAATTAAATTAAACTGCAAAAACGAACATCTTCCAGATTATTTTATTTTCTTCCAAAAAGCATTATCAGTTCCAGGTTAATACCTCTGAAACACTAGTCCCAGGTCACATTAGTCTGCTCATGCTGCCTTCAATTTATCAGCCTGAAATCTGCTTCAGTCTAGATAGCATTTAAATCTTAGAGGGCAACAGATATTATGAAAAACTGCATGGCTTGATGGCTCCATAGCCTATGTAGAAATTAAATGAGAACGTAATGATTTTTTGCCTTTAACACAGATTATCTTATAAAACATTTTGATGCCCAATAGATATTACTGTTATATTTGTCTTATTTTAGTGGATTATTTGACTTCTAAATTTTCTAAGCACCATAAGAAAATAGGAATATTCTTATCTCATAAAAATAAGTGACTTTATTGATGTTTTAACACTGTGAACTGATTGTCCAAAGAAGCTAAACTTATCTATTTTGTACTAAATATTTCTTCATTCAATATGAATCTGTTTAGAGAATACTTTAAAAATATGTAAAGATGCATAGCAAGTAAAAAAATTTACTAAGTGCCTACTATGAGATAAGCTCTGCAGATACAAAGAAAAGCAAAAAACAGTCTCTGTTCTTTAACAGATGTCACCAAAATGCTTAAGTATACTCAAGATATACATACAAGATAAACTAGAAATAATCAAGAGAGGGGAGGCACTTGTTTGTCCTTCATTCTCAGAGGACCATGACATCAGGGTGATGTCATGACTTGCAGTGATTTGGATTTAAGTGAACGGGCAATGTGCAAGGTCACCAACCTCACTCTCTCCTACAGAGCCATTTGGGTCCAGTGGCAAGATATATCAGGACAACTGGAGATGGTCCCAGATATTTAAGGCAATTGGGATTAAGTTATACTTGCCCACGGTCACACAGGTGAGATTTGAACTCAGGTCCTCCCAACTTCAGTCAGTGCTATAGCCACTCCATCACCTAGCTGCCCCAGGGAGGCACTAGAATCTAAAGGGGATCAAGAAAAGCTTTCTATAGAAGGTAGGATTTTAGCTGGGACTTGAAGAAAGCCAGGGGGCAGAGATGAGGAGGGAGAGCATTGTAGTAATGGGGGTTGGGGGGGGGGTCAGACAGTGAAAACACCCCAAATGAGAAAAGTATTTCATTCAATGAACAGCAAGGTGGCCAGTATGACTCATCACAGAATACCTGTGAGGGGTGCAAGAAGACTAGAAAGGGGAGTGAAGAGGGGGTAGGTCATGAAAAGCTTTGAGTGCCACATAGAAGATTTTATATTTGATCTTCCAGGTGAAAGGGAGTTATTAAGTTAATTGAGTAGGGGATGGTGACAAGGTCAGAACTATGCTTTAGGAGGATGCCTAGGGGAGAGATTTGTGTCAGACACATCAATCAGCAGACTATCGCAATAATCCAGGTGTGAAGTGATGAAGGCCTGCATCTGCATGCAAGGCAACGTCATAGGAGAAAAGAAGGCATATTTGAGAAAGGTTACAAAGGTAAAAGTGACAAGTCTTGGCAAGAGATGAGATATGAGGACTTGGAGAAAATAAGGAGTTGAGGATGCCATTGAGCTTGTGAGCTGGTGTGACTGGGAGGATGATAGTATTCTCAAACACCAATAACGAAGAAAAGAGTGTTTTGAGGAAAAGACAGCAAGTTCAATTTTGAACATGTTAAGTTTAAGATGTCTACCAGACACCTAATTTGATTCGATGTTCAATTACAACATCTAGTTCAAGACGTCTACCTCCAGTTGGAGCTATAAGACTAGATCTAGGTCAGCAGAAAAGTTAGGGATGTATAAGCACGTTGAGAATCATTAAGCATAAGATAAGCAGAGTGGTGATCATTGAATCCTTGGAAAGTGATGAAAATACCAAATGAAATGGTTAAGAGGGAGAAAAGGGTCAAGAACAGAATTCTGAGGGACATCCACTGTTCCGTGAGAAATGACCTGGAAGATCCAGTAAAGAAGACTGAGTAGGAGTAGAACCAGGAAAGAGAAATGTCAGGAAAACCTAAAGAGAACAGAGTATCAAGAGGGTGATTGGTAATTACAAAATTGGTAGTAACTTTTGAGAGAGCATTTTCTGTTGAATGATGAGGTCAGAAGACAGACTGTACAGAGTTATGAATAGAGTGAGAAGAAAATTGGAAAGATGTATTATAGACGGCCTTCTCAAGGAGTTTAGCTAGAGAAGGATGGAGAGATATAAGGTGATAGCTACCAGAGGATGGATGGATCAAGTGACACTTTTTTTTGAGGGTGGGGAAGACATGGGCATGTTCATAAATAGTAAGGAAGCAGCCAGTGGAAAGGGAAGAGATGGAAAATAAGTGAGAGTGGAAATGATAGAGGGTGTAATCTTCTGGAGAAGATGGATGGAATGGGATCACTTGTCCATGCAGAGAGGTTTGCCTTGACAAAGAGAAGGGGCACCTCAAGTAAGACAGGGGTGAAGGAAGAGATAATGGCACAGAGTATCTGGGTGGTGTGAGATGAAGAAGTTCTCAGAGAATGGTCTCAATAATTTTTTTAGTAAAATATAAAGGAAGGTTTTTAGATGAGAAAGGAGGAGACTGGGGGAGATACAAGAGGAATCAGGAGGTTTGAGGACAGATACAAAAAATGTGAAGGAGTTGCTGTGGTGAATGGGAGAGTGAATCAATTAGGAGGGCATAAAAGGACTGCCTTGCAGCAGTAAGGGCTCAAGTGCAATTATGTAACATAAATTTGCGGTGGACCCAATCAGAATAATTTCATGACTTTTCTCTAGCTTTTTTAAGTAGCACATGTGTAAAAGCAAAGACAGGGGATGGCAGCAATGTTCCAAGTGTGAAGTTTTCCAGGGAGCAAGAGACTCCAGTGAAGACCAACAGTGTAGAGTTGAACTGGTTCATCAAGAGGTCAAAATGGGGAAAGGAGAGAGGTACAGTAAATGTAGAGGTGATAGCCTGAGGAAGAACTGAGGGATTAAGGGACCGGAAGTCACAGTGAAGATAAAGAACAGTGTTTAGAGTTGTGAGGGAAAGGTGAAATAACAAGACTGCCAGAGTTAATCAGAATTAGAATATCATTATTCATAATCCATGAGGGAATTGAGGGGATTCGGACAGCAAGTTGGTTTATTGTGGGAATGGAGTGAACCACACTGACTCCATCTTTTAACTCAATTTTCAAGTTAGCTCACTTCCCTTTCTATTCGATTATGGGACTATTTCAAATTCTATCTTGTGAGAAAAGTTTATTCAACTGTGGGAACTGGAAAAAAAAAACCTTATTGCATTGTTTGAACCTAACTCCAAATAGCTGGGAAACTGGACCATCTCTATTTGCTGTTTAGGAGACCCTTAACCAAGGACCTACGTTATGCTGACAAGAAACTCAATCAGATCCTAAGACTGATGCAAAGAATTTTCTCATAATTATAGATCTCATGCAACCCATGTGACTTATGTGAAAACTAACCCCATACTGATCAGTTATTTTTCCATGCTCCTTTGATCATTCACAGACACTCAGGGGAGTGTGATATCTCCTTTCCTGATTTCAGGGAATTTCACTTGTTCACTCTCCCCCTCTCAACTTGGAAAGCCCCTAGTCTTTCATTCAGTTAGAAATCAGATTACCTGATGTTGTACTGTTTCTATTTAATTAAGTGATCTTATCTGATAAATTGTTTTTAATGTATAAAAGACTGTCTCCCCTGTGTTTGGGTTCCAGCTCTAAGCTGAGGAAGGGGCCTGGTCCTGATTGGTTAGGCAATTGGCATATACTGCTTAATAAACTGATAAGTTTGGAAGATTGAACCTTTGCTTCTTCATTTCATCTTTCACCTGTCACAAATAGTGGCAGTAGTAGACAAGAAGTTTTAACCAATAGGTAAAGCTGGTGTTTCAAGGCAATAAAGCAATAACATTTTTCCCTTGATGCTGTACTTCACTCTGGTAAAATATACAAAGAGCCCTTTTAATAAAATTGTTCAGCTTTTTTTTTTTTAAACCACAGGGCCACTTTAAATATGAATGCCATATAAAAGGTTAAGGAACTTCCCAGTAACTAAGCCTCCCCTTACTGAGAATCCAGACATTCACCTTAGTGTCCAAGGATGGTTCCAATGATCTATCAACACGGTCTAAAAAAAAACCCCAATGATTTAATAAGTTTTTTAAAAAGATGGCATACTTTCATGACATAGTTGGACGATACCACATAAAGCCTAGAAAAGATCAACCTGACTAGAATTCTTCCCAACCAAAAATGTGAATTTGTAAAGGAATCAAATACTTCTGTTTCTGTCTTACCTCATCTATGTTTCTAAGCCATTTGCTGATGTTTTCAAAACTTTTACCATTGGTGATGTCGTACACTAGCATGATTCCCATAGCTCCTCTGTAGTAGGAGGTGGTGATAGTGTGAAATCGCTCTTGTCCCGCTGTATCCCTGGGAATAAACACCCATAGTTAACATATCATGCATTTAAATAGCAATACATTAAAGAGAATTTTACACAGTATATATAAATTGACCATCTGTAAGGTAATATCTAAGTAGCAATGTGGAAATCACCATTCTCAGCACTTTAGATCATACAAAATCATCGGATCACAAATCTTTTCAGCTATCAGGCCCAACTGCCCATTTTAGAAAAGAGGAAGATCCAGGGAAGCCAAGTGACTTGCCCAGGGTTAAAACATAATAAGTAGCAGAGTATAGTATATAATCTCAACAAAAGGTGATTAACAGCAATCAGATATGTACCAAGAAGCAAACCAAGATCAAACTTAAAAGACTATCATTTCCCCCTTTTACTTAATTGCATATAGCAACTATAATTGGACCTCATTAGCAAATGGGGAATAGACTAATAGATATAAAAAACTTTGATAAAAGGATAGTGATAATTCTTGTGAAAGGGGCTTTTCTCCTGCTTGACCTAACTGGCATGCTGAAGCTCTCTGTCTACTAGCATGCAGCCTAGGACACATGTGGTGAATCCACTACTGGTCAAATACTGATAAATTAGTATAACCTTATCTAAAACTTGTGTCTATAGTAATTATTATTTTCAACATCACATTCTTGACTTATAACCTGATTTTGCTTACTGTCACTTTAAAAAGTTGGTAGGGTTTGGATATTTTGATCAGATCCTATCAGTCCTTAAAAAACAGCTTTGGTTTGGTTTGGTTTGTAGGAAGGGAGTGGGAGTGAGGGTAGACAGAATTTAGCTTTGTCCAGTCTTGTATACAACACATTGGTATCATAAACCATGTAAATGATCAAGGTAAAAAAGTAAATGTTAAGTGACTGTAGTTATTCTTATTACTAGATATAAATGATAGATGTATTCATTACAAATCAATAAAAAGAAATGAAACAACACTCCAATTTTTAACTTGCTCTACAACTTTAAAATGCAATATAGCTTTGGTACACATGTAGTTTTTAAAAAGTTACCTATGTACCCAAAAGTATACTAAATTAAGTATCTGCACCAAAACTGTAGTACCTATGTAAAAGATATTTAATAAAGTTTGTTCCATGTATTTGCTGAATCTAGGGCTGTATCAGTGTGTGCCTAAATCAGTATAGGCTAGTGCTACCAATTGACCTTAAGAAGCTTTAGTCAGCTAATTAACTTATAACACAGGAATCAGCAACCGTTGGAATAGGTTAAATCCCAGCCCCTTCTCTCTCACATGCCATTTTTCTAGGTACGATCCCAGGACCCTTTCTGTTGAATTTAGGCCATCCCCAAACACCAATTTAATAGGCACATGAGCTGTGTATTTAGCAGGACATGAAATTGTACTAACATTCTTAACTGCTGGTTCCTCCGGGTATTTTGGCCATCACGGGGGAAGGAAAGTAGGAAGGTTTAGGGTATCTCCAAATCATCTTCCTTACAGTTTGCTCATTAACAGAATCCTGGTACAGGTATTTTTGCCATTTGACAAGGATAAGGTACTTCTAAGCACAGAACTACTTTATAACCCAATAGTCAATGTGCTTAAGGTCAAGCTACAGTGTATTGGATACAAATGAAAACTTAAAAAAAAAAAAAAAAGCTCAACAATAGCAGAGTACAACAGCCACAGTGTAGGAGGATTAGAGGATCCACAGTTCAATTATCTTTAAAGTAATAGCTATTTAGGGGAAACATCTTCTAAAATGCCCTACATGTACACACCCACCACGACTTTCTGCATATTATCACAATTAGCAAATTATATACACAATTCTATGCCTATGGGTGACTAAATTCTTCACCAAGAAAACACTGCTAAAATGGATCATGAAGCTAAATTTGAATCTAAAGTACCTGTAAACTATCCTCCTGACCACCTCAACTTTCTGGATATGGTTCCCATTAACCCTCCAAAGGACTCTCATTTCTAAATGATCCTATCCCTATGAGCCGTATAGTCTACTGTGAATCTTCTTTTGGTGGCTATCTGCCAAATGTTTGTTGGGAAAAGAATTGTTTACATATAACCTATTAAAGCTTAATAAAAGTGACTCCTCCTCTTCCTCTACTACCTCCAAGACACCAAGCCTCCAAGATTCTAGCCTCCAGGATAAGAACTCACTCTTTGACAAAAACTTTTGGGAAAACTGAAAAATGACAGAAACTAGGCACAGACCAACATCTTACACTGTAAACCAAAATAAAGTCAAAATGGTACATGATCTAGACATAAAAGGCGATACCATAGGCAAATTAAAAAGGGAAGGATAGTTTATTTGCCAGATCTATGGGGAGGGGAAGAATTTATGACCAAAGATGAGATAGAGAACATTATGGAATACACAATGGATCATTTTGATTACATTAAAGAAGTTTTGCACAAACAAAACCAATGTAACCAAGATCAGAAGGAAAGCAGTAAGCTGGGAAACAACTTTTACAGCCAGTGTTTCTGATAAAGGCCTCATTTCTAAAACAGAGAACAGAATCAAATATGTAAGAATAAAAGTCATTCCCCAACTGAGAAACTGGCCAAAGGATATGAACAGTTTTCAGATGAAGAAATTAAAGCTATATAAAGCCATATGAAAAAATGTTCTCAATCACTACTGATTAGAGAAATGCAAACTAAAACTACTTTGAGGTACCACCTCACACCTATCCAATTGGCTAATATGACAAAAAAAGAAAAGGATAAATGTTGGAGAAGATGTAGGAAAATTGGAACACTAATACTCTCAGTGAAGTTGTGAACTGATCCAACCATTCTGGAGGGCAATTTAGAATCATGCCCATATAAAATAGTGTGTGTGTGTGTGTGTGTGTGTGTGTGTGTGTGTGTGTGTGTGTGTGTGTGTGTGTAAAACTTTGACCCAGCAAAACTACTACTAGGCCTATATCCCAAAGAGATCATAAAAAAGGGAAACATACTGTTGGGAAAATTTCTAAGTCCAACAGAGGATCAGAAACAACAAAGTCTCCAAGCCAAAGAAAATAGGTTTATTGAGAGAAGGACTCATCTCACAATAAAGCAGGTCATTCAGGGGTTGGACCTGAAAGACCCGGAGTTACAAAAATCAACAGGTTTTTATACCCCTCCAGAACTTGAATGCTTCTGTACAATATTAATTAAAAGTATCTAAAGCATCTTCTTAGGAAATAGAGAAACTGCCTACATGACAAATGTCAGCACTTTCCAATACTCTTATCATTCTTCTTGTGGCAACAGGGTCATAATTATGCTGCATGATCCCTTCTAGTAGTCAAGTATATCACTAGTGAGCTGCATGACCCCCTTGAAGCAAGAATAACACTTGTGGTTTCTAAAATATAGTATTGCTGACTATTGTGTTTTGTGATATCACTTAATGCTTGACATTAGAAAGTATCATCTGACATTATTAAGTAGTAAGAAGAGAGACTTAATCTACTACTACAATTAAAATAAGATATCTGAATATAATAAACCACAATTTTCAGTTAATATGCTGATTATTATAATAATTAAATCACTTATAGCTATATTAAATCTCTTATAACTAAGGGGTGGGGAAATCTCACTCACATTATCCACATGTACAAAAATATTTACAACTACTCTTTTTGTGGTGGCAAAGAATTGGAAATTGAGGGGATGACCATCAATTGGGGAATGGCTAAACAAGTTATGGTATATGAATGTAATGGAATTCCATTGTGCTGTAAGAAACTATGAGCAGGAGGAGTTCAGAGAAACCTGGAAGGACTTGCATGAACTGATGATGAGTGAGATGAGCAGAACCAGAAGAATATTATGTGTTGATTGTGAGAATAAAATTGGATATTAGATCATGATCAACAGTGATAGACTAGGTTCTTCTCACCAATCCAACGGTACAAGAAAGTTCCAAAGGACTCATGATGGAAAAGGCTCTCCAAATCCGGGGGTGGGGGTGGGGGTGGGGGTGGGGAAGAAGAGAAAGAAAGGAACTGTGGAATATGGATGCTGAGTGGACCATACTATTTCTTTTGGTTTTGGTGCTGTTGTTTTTCTTTTTTGAGGTTTTTCCTTTTTGCTCTGATTCTTCTCTTATAACATGACTAATGCAGAAATATGTTTAATGTTATTATATATATAAAAAACCTATATCAGATTACCTGCTGTCTAGGGGAGGGAGAAAAATTTGAAATTTGAAATCTTATCTAAACAAATGTTGAAAACTAAAAAAATAAACAAATTATAAAAAAAAGAAAAGAAATTATGAGCAGACAGATTTCAGAAAAACCTGGAAAGACCTACATCAATTGATGCTGGGTGAAATGAACAGAACGAGAACATTGTACACAGTATTAACAACATTGTGTGATGATCAACTGTAACAGACTTAGATCTTCTCAACGATACAATGACCCAAGACAATGCCAAAAGACTCATGATAGAAAATGCTCTCCACATTCAGAAAAAGAACTATGGAATTTGAATGCAGATTGAAGCATACCATTTTAATTCATGTTGTTGTTTCTTCTTTCTTGCATTTTCCCCCCTTTTGTTCTAATTCTTCTCTCACAATATGGCTAATTCGGAAATATGTTTAACATGAATGTAATGTATAATTTATATCAGACTGCTTGCTGGCTTAGGGAGGGGAGAAGGAAAGGAGGGTGGGAGAAAAATTAGGAACTCAAAATTTTACAAAAATGAATGTTGAAAATTATCTTTACATGTTAATGGAAAAAGAAAAAGATAGTATTTCACATAGCTTACAGAAAGGAAGGATAGGATTCTATAGCCTAAGTTTCTAAATGGGAAACTGGATCAGAAGAACAGTATGTTCAAGAATGAAATTCTGAAGACAATCACAATATGATTTTGATAAGAAATAAAAGGAGGATCTGGCAAAAGAGACAAAGAGAACTGCATAGGGCTATACCATACACAGTGCACAAACTATAGTCTGAAGACTCCAGTATAAATCCCAGCTTGGCTACTTCTTCTTATGATCTTGAACAAGTTATTTAATGTTGCTAGGCTGTTTTTTTTCCTTTACAAAATGGGGTGTGTGTGGACTAGGTGATCTCTGAGATCCCTTCTGATTCTAAGAGATTCTGTGAAATCAAATGCTTCTTCTGAGCCAAACTCAGATATTTCATTTGTAACCAAGTCCTACAACATGCTTAGAACAAATCTTAGATTCACCATAATCCAGGCTCCAATTCAATTCAAAACATTAAGTGCTTACTATGTTCAAGGCACTGTATTAGGGATAAAGTATAATGTATATTTCAAGGTGGCTAATCTTCCTACATTAGTTATGAAAGAGACTGAGAACTGTGAACCTATGCAGTATATAAGCAAGTTTTTGAAATGGAAAGAAGTAGGATTAGAATTTCAAATATATAAACATTCCATTAAACAAGAGCTTAATTTTGATTAGTAACCTTGAAAAGGAAATTCTATCAAATATTTTTTTCTACTCAAAGAGTGCTACATACCCTAAGTCCAAAACAGAGCTGAATAAGAATTGTCTCTACAACCTGATATGAACTCATTGTTTCACTTTTGGGTACACAATTCTAATTGTTAGGAGGTTTTTCCTAATACATCTAAATTTCTTTCTTTTAAACTTTCACCTATTCATCTCCTCTTGAAGAGACCAAGGAGTACAAATCTTATCTTTTTTCCAGATGATGGTCATTCAAATATTTCAACAGAATTAGCAAGTTCTCCCTTAAGCGTTCTCCAAGCTAAACATATTATTCCTTCAACTGATCCCCTCACATGACATAAATTCAAGGACCTAGTCTATCACCTTGGCAGTCCTCCTCTGGACTCTCTCCATTTTATCTATATCATTCTGAAAATTTGGGGCCTATAACTGAACACAATATTATTATCTGAACAGGATAGCATGCAGTGGGAGTGATCTTTTCCTAATACAGTTTAAAAATATTTGTTTTTGGGGGGTTCCTCATCATAGTATTAACTTGATAATGGCACCTACATTTGCCTTATCATATCTGAAAATGACACCAAGCTGGGAAAGAGAATTGACATGGTGAATAACAGAATCAAGATTCCAAGATACCTGGAGATGCTAGATTATTGGGCCAAATCTAGTAAGACTGACTTTGGTAGGAATACATGTAATGTCTCATATTTGGTTTCAAGATAGCAATGATACAAGTACAAGGTAGTAAAGCTAACCAAGTCCCCTCAGTACAGCTGAGCTCCTAACCACAACTCCTCCAAACATCTATAACATGCACCAGACTGAATCTTGATAGGGAAATCCAGAAAAATCACAGTGAATCCCTTTGTCTGACCCAGATCAAGAGCGGAAGACAGAGAAGTCTGTAGTCACTGGAGACAGGGTTGGGATAAGAATTGCTCTGATGGACAAAATACTCCAGTGCCCAGGGAAAAGGCTGTGAAAAAGTACAAAAGGAGGTTCTAGAACCATTCTGGGGCATCCCAGATCCATGCCAGGGCATTTCAAAGGGTGCCATCTAGCAGCTTTGTCACCCACTGACCAGTCCCTGATCTCAAGAGAAGGAGAACCTGCTCACAACAGTGGCATTCTTGGAAGGGAGGCCCTGAACAGCATACCAAGAAAGGAAGAAGCCAGCAGCAGCAGCAGTGGTGGTGGTATGGCTCAGACTCTAAGCCTCAGAGCAAAGTCTCACTTCCAACCTCTAGCCCAGCCTGCAGAAGAATAACCAAGGCAGGAAACCCAGACCAAAGGGGAGCCTTTGAACCAAAAAAATTTTCCCACAGGCTGATAGGGGTGGAGTTCAGCAGCAGTCTACTCTCGCACTGACCCAAACCTAGGTCAGGAACTTGCAGCACTCGGACCAAGAGGGCAAGCAATCAGACAATGCCTGAAGGAGACCCCTTTGGAAGCAATGAAAGTGGGCAAGTCCCCAGCTTGTTCCTGAGATCCTGGAATAATACAATGCTCAATACCCCTAAGAAGGCAGCAACAGGACCAGCCCAGAACTTCCCTCCAGAGGATTGGCAGAATTCAGCCCTAACACCAAATCCAAAGTCAGGAATCAGTTTAGAAGAATGGGCTAAACCCACCCCCAACCTCCATAATGAACTAGTATGGTGGAAGGAATGCTAAAGACACAAATGTAGAACAAAAGAATGTATCCATGAGAGAATGCCCATCAACTGGGAAATGACTGAACAAATTGTGGTATATGAATGTAATGGAATACTATTGTGCTGTAAGAAATGATGAGTAGACAGATTTCAGAAAAACCTGGTAAGACTTAAGTGGAGTGATGCTGAGTGAAGTGAGCAGAACCAGGAGAACATTGTACACAGTAACAGCAACATTGTGTGATGATCAAGTGTAACAGACTTAGCTCCTCAGCAATACAAATGATCCAAGACAATGATGGAAAATGCTCTCCACATCCAGAAAAAAGAACTGTGGAATCTGAATGCAGATAGAACCATACCGTTTCTACATTTTTTGGTGGGTTTTTTTTTGACGTTTTTCCCTTTTGTTCTGATTCTTCTTCTACAACACGACTAATGCAAAAATATGTTTAATGTGATTTTACATATATAACCTATATCAGTTGCTTTCTGTCTTGGGGAGGAGGGAGGGAAAAAAATTTGGAACTCAAAATCTCATAAAAACAAATATTGAAAACTATCTTCTCTTTACATGTAACTGGAAAATAATAAAATACTTTTATGATTAAAAAAAAAAGAATGGATCCAAAATATCTACAAGCAATACTTCAAACCCAATAAAAATTCCTAGAAGAGATGAAACAAGAGTTTAAAAAGACATTTTAAATAAATAGAATAAAAGTGTTTGAGGAAAAAACTGGAAAAGAAATGAGAGCTCCGGAAGAAAGAGTTGGAAGGCAAATTAACAGCTTGGCAGAAGAGGTACAAAACCTTGCCCAAGCAACAAGCTCCCTGAAAATTAGAATATACCAAATAGAAACTAATGACTTCATGAGGCAGCAAGAAATAGTAAAACAGGGGCAGCTAGGAGGCTCAGTGGATAGAGCACTGGCCCTCGAGTCAGGAGTACCTGAGTTCAAGTCAGGCCTCAGACACTTAACATTTACTAGCTGTGTGGCCCTGGGCAAGTCACTTAACCCCAATTGCCTCACCAAAAAAAAAAAAGAAAGAAAGAAAGAAATAGTAAAACAAAGTCGAAAGGCTGGAAAAAAGAAAGGAGGGAAGAAAATATAAAGTATCTCATGGCAAAAACAATTGACCTGGAAAACAGATCCAGGAGAGAAAATTTAGGAATCATTGGATTATCTGAACACCATGACCAAAAAAAGAGCCTAGACACCCTATTTCAAAAAATCTTAGAAGAAAATTGCCCAGATCTCTTACAACCACAAGGCAAAGTGGAAACAGAAAGAATCTACCTGTCGCCTCCTGAAAGAAACCCTAAAACAAAAGCTCCCAGTAACATCAAAGCCAAAATCCAAAACCTCCAGGTCCAAGGGGGAGAAAAAATACTGCAAGCAGTCAAAAAAAAAGAATTCAAGCACTAAAAAGCCAGAGTCAAAATTACATACAATTTAGCAGCCACCACTACAAGGCAACAAAGAACTTGGAATACAATATTCCAGAAGGCAAAGGAAATGGGCTTATAGTTAAGAATAACATATCCAGAGGGCAGCTAGGTGGCACAGTGGATAAAGCACCAGCCCTGGATTCAGAACGACCTGAGTTCAAATCCAGCCTCAGATACTTGACACTCACTAGCTGTGTGACCCTGGGCAAGTCACTTAACCCTCATTGTACCTCCCCCCTCCCCCCTCCCCCCAAAGAATAACATATCCAGCAAAAGTGAACATAATACTATGCAGGGGCAGGGGAGGTGGGCAGGGAGAAGGGAATGGACATATATTGAAATAGAAGAGTTCTAAGCATTCATGATTAAAAAAAAAAAGACTAAAACTGTGTAAAAACTCTTAAGTTCAAACATAGGAGTGAAGTATAAAAAGATAAAAATGAACATACAATGATAAAGGACTAAAAAAGGATAAAAGACTTACATTCAAATATGGGGAGGTAACATGTGTCCCTTATAACATCAACACAGGTCATAGAGGGAGTCCAATTAGATAAGGCCTGGGAGTGTCTCTGTTATGTCTTGATGATCTTAAGATTGGAAAGAGAAGGGGAATACAATCTGGGGGGGGGGGGTTAAGAAAAAAGGAAGGTATGGGAAAATTATCTCACTTAATGTAAGCGCACAAATAGAAACTTATATAAATGGGGGGGGGCAGAGAGAGAAGAAGGAAGCAACTGACACCTCTCATCTGAACTGGTAAAAAGAAAGAAGACCACCATGCCACCTGTGCCACGTCACCCCCAGCACTGGGTATAAAAATCCATTTCACTCTACAGGAAAACAGGAGGGAAAGTGAGGGTGGTATTAAAGAACAGAATAAGGGAGAAATTAATCCTAAAAGCAAAACAAACTCTGAGAACATACAAAAATATTTATAACTGTTGAGGTGGCAAAGTACAGAAAGCTGAGGAAGTGCCCATAAGTTGGAGAACAGATGAACAAGTTATGGTATACATAAATGTAATGGAATATTATTGCACTGAACTCTTATCAGCATGATGACCAGCCAGGATCCTAAAGGACTAATGATGAAACATGCTACCCACACCCCGAGATGGAAAGAACGCAAAATGCAACAAAAAATTTTGGGGCACAGCCAATGTAAAAATTTGTTTTGATTGACTATACATATCTGTTATGAATTTTATTTTTCTTGTGTTCTCAATTTGGGAAGGGGGGGTCAGGGTGGGAGGATGAGAAGATGGATCTTAGCTGATGAAAACAAATTTTTATACTCATTCACTCAGAAAAAGAATAGTCTGTACCTCTCTCTGCTTTCTCAACACTGAATATCAATCCTTAGTCCTCCTGCCAACTGGCTTTCAAATATACCACTTTACTGAAATTATTCTCTGCAATGCCACCTAAAATGCTTTACTATGTGCCATGAACTGAGCTACGGGCTCATCCCTGTTGTGGTTTTTTTGTTCGTTTGTTTGTTTGTTTTTTGCCGGGCAATGGGGGTTAAGTGGCTTGCCCAGGGTCACGCAGCTAGTGTCTGAGGCCGGATTTGAACTCAGGTCCTCCTGAATCCAGGGCTGGTGCTTTTATCCACTGCCCCACCTAGCTGCCCCCCTGTTGTGTTTTAAGGGAGGGGAAGGCAGAAGTGGGGGAGAGGTGCAGGCAGAGAAAACATGCAGAAAGTTACATATACAAAATATACAGATTGTAAATAGAACGGAAAATGATCTATCACCAGTGGGGTGGGTAGGCGGATTAGAAAAGTCCTCCTATAGAAATTGGAATTTCAGCAGAATCTTGAAGGAAGCCAGGGGATTGAGCAGGAAGATCAAGATCATTCCAGGTACTGGGGACAGCCAGTAAAAAGGCATGTGATAAGAGTGTCATGAAGGAGAACAGCAAAGCCAGTGTTGTGGATGTTAGAGTACATGAAGGGAGAAGCTAGGCTGAAAAGGTAGGAAGGGGACAGATACTAAAAGAAAAAGGAAGTTAGTGAAGTTTATTAAGGGGTGGGGATGTAGGAATGGTTCAGACACAGTATGTGGAAAGAAATTGCTTTGTTTCTTCCCAGCAGCATGTGGCAATAAAAGAATTGGTTGCCTCTAACTGGGCAACCAATCTTGAATGAGCAGGTCCTATTTGGCTCCATCCCTGCCCTCTGTAGTCTGGATGCCCCTGGCATTTTGGATACTAGGGCTAGGAATAGGCCACATCCTCTTCTACAGTCACAGGTTTCTTTTGCCTCTTGGCCCAATGTGGGTATTGGTTTTGGCCTATCTTTGGCTCCTTATTGCACAATCCTCAATCTGAAATTAATTCTGTGACCTGCTGTGGCCCTGACAGTCTCGAATTGGTCTCAGGCCTCCTTCAAGTCTCTCTAGTTCCTGTGTCTGACTGCTAAACTGGGAGGAACCCTAGAGGACAACCTCTAGTTGGCCTTGTTTTCTGCATCCCTGTGCAGTGACTTACTGAGTGTTGATCCTGTTCCCCTGCCTCTCATCTACACGGTTAACAAGAGGTCATATTGGCTGCTGGCTACTGCTTCTCCTTCCCCTGGAAGCCTGCAGGTTTTGCCTGTCTTCTTTGCAGTTCTGGAGTGTAGTCTTCTTGAATGCCGTTCCATCTGGTGGTGCCTTTTCAGTTCTTTGTTGGGTGTTCAAGGGAGAGCTGGACTTCTCTAGGCCCTTTTATGTCACTATATTAATCCAAAGTTCTATACATAATTTTAAAAGGTGCATTGGACATTCCCTATCTTGCTCTTTTAAAAACAAAAAACAAACTGTTTTGTGCTTGTGTTCAGCTTTAATTAATTTTCCCCCCTTGTGGATTAGAGGGCTCCCATCAGAAAAAGAATCCCCATTCTTGCATTAAATGGTTAACAACAATACTTTGAAAGATAGTTATCAAGAACAAGAACAAGTGGATGTTGGATAATATGCTCACTGCAAAAAGAAAGTCTGGGGAAAATTCTATTTAAAAGCAACAGAGCAAAGAAAAATATAATAAAGGAGAAATGCACAATGATATACCATAACTAAGAAACCACAGAACTGGGGAGTAAAAAACTCTACAAATCCTCAGCAATAAAAAAAGGGAATATAAGAATCACACTTAAAATACAGACTGGACAAGTTAAAAGTAATCACTAGTTGGGTAGAGATAATGACACACAATAGCTAAAAATAGTAACATAATAAAATTAGTGTTGTTACAGATGAAATTTGGTAAATAATTCATAAAAGGAACAAGTCATGTCCTTGACAATAAACTAAAAATCTGCATACTGATCACTAAGTTATAACCTTTTTTTTTTTTTTTTGGCGGGGCAATGGGGGTTAAGTGACTTGCCTGGGTCACACAGCTAGTAAGTGTCAAGTGTCTGAGGTCAGATTTGAACTCAGGTACTCCTGAATCCAGGGCCAGTGCTTTATCCACTGCGCCACCTAGCTGCCCCAAATTATAACCTTTTAAAGAGAGCCAAGAGTGTTATGTTCTAGAATAGTTCCAAACTTAAAGTCTACTGACCCATGGGGTACTGGGGTGTTATTACAAGGAGTCCTAAAATTCATACAAAAGCTAAGCATGTCATTTTGATATTTACTCAACTCTAACAAAATACACATTGTTTTATGTCAATGGTTTTCTATCTTCAATGCTTCATTTGCAGTGGACCGTGGATTTTTTGTTTTTAATTTTTATAATGCAACATGGACTTTCATTTTGCTGAGATTCCTCTCCTAGTGGAGGGGTGGTGGTAGGCCAGGTTTTCAGTTTTTAACTTTAAAAGGAGTTATACATTTAAACAATAGTAAGGAATTATGACACAATGGAAGGATCAGATGATCAAGTTCTCATAGGAGCACAGATTTAGAATTGGACACATATTTTTCTCAAATCAATGTTATAATCATAGTACATATAGTATAATAAAAAATTTAGAGCCGGAAGGGATCCAGGAGGTTGTTTATTCCAACTCCTTGTTTTACAGATGGTGAAACTGAAGTCAAGAAAGTTAAGTAACTTGCCCTAGGTTCCATAAGCATATGACAATGCCAAGACTGGAACCCAGGCTTCCTTACTCCAAAGATAGCACTACTTTAACTACTACTTTGTCTGTGTTGGGAAAGGTGGGGAGAGGGAGGAGAGAGGTGGTGAGTCTGGAACTGTTTGATATTAAAAAGAGAGCTGAATACTAAAAACTACTGGGAACCATGCATTGTCTAGGATAATAATTCTAAACTAATGATTACTGGAGTTGAACATTGAAGTGGAGAAAGGGAGAGGGGATTGGAATGTCTTGAAACAGATTTTTAAAAGAGGGAATTATAAAATCAGCCTAAAAAGTAAAGGAGAGGCAGCTAGACAGCGTAGTAGATAAAGCACTAGTCCTGGATTCAGGAGGACCTGAGTTCAAATCCAGCCTCAGACACTTGACACTAGCTGTGTGACCCTGGGCAAGTCACTTAACCCTCATTGCCCCGCCAAAAAAACCCCCAAAGACCAAACAAACAAAGTAAAGGATTCAGATCATAAAGGACTTTAAATGTCAGAAAGGAGTCTGTACATTATTCTAAAGGCAATGGGAAACCACTGAAGCTTCCTGAACTGAGAAATTCACATTTGTGCTTTAGGAATATTAATTTAGTAGCTGTATAGAGATTGGACTGGAGAGGTTACGATATAGAGGGACTAAAGAGGAGGCTTTTTCAATAATCCAGACAAGAGGTAAAGAGGGCTTGGAATAGTGTGGTTGTGGTGTGAGTAGAAAGAAGGGGGTGGGTAGGAGGGATGGTAACAGGTAAAATTAACAAATGATTAGATACAGAGGGTAAGAGTAGAGTTAAGGATAATTAGGTTGCAAGAATGGGTGACTAGAAGAATGTTGATACCCTCAAGGGAAATAGGGAAATTAGAAGAAGGAGTGGGTTTAGGGGCAAAGATAAAGAGTTTTTCTGGACATGTTTAGTTTGAGACACCTAACATCCCAGGGGAGAAGTCTAATAGACAGTTAGAAAGACAGAAATGAAGTTCAAGAGAGAAATAGGGGTTGGATTTGTACGTTTGTAAATCACTTTCATTGAGAAAATTGACTCCATGAAAGCTGATGAAATGAGGGAAAGGTTTGAGAAAGAAGAGAACAGGACAGAGCCATGGAGTATATGCACAACAATGGGGAAACGACATAGATGACAATCCTACAAAGGAAACTGAACAAGGAATAGTCAGATAAATTAGAGAACCAAGGAAAAAAAGCAGTATTGTGAAAGGGAAAGAGAATATTCAGGAAGAGGTGACTAACAATGTCAAATGTGTCATATAGGTCAAGAAAGATGAGAACAAAACTGAGAAATGATCACCTGGTTTAGTAATAAAGAGATCACTATCACAGATGACCATGAAGAGTTGTTTCCAAGGAAGACAGAATGCAAGACCTTGAAAAATAAGTGGGAAATGACACCATGGACAACAGGATTTTGGTAGTGAAAGAGTGCTATGTTTGAAAGGATGATGGGAGGATCGAGTGAAGTTTTTTGTTCAAGGATAAGAGAAACTGGGCAGGTTTGAAGGCATTAGGGAATGAGTCAGTGAACTAGATCTATATAGGAATAGCCTTTCCTATCCTTATACCAGATTTATATTTATGACTATGGATTTATGCCTTCTTTCTCATACTGACAGTCCCTGAATTATTTAGGGCTTATATCAGCCAGTCAATAAGTATTTATTAAGACCCACTACATGCTAGCCACTCTCCTAAGTACTGGGGATACAAAGAAAGGGGTAAATGATAGTCCCTAAACCCAAGGAGCTAACAATCTAAATTTATAGGAACTTATATAGAGGTAGCATGATCTAACATTGAGACAATAAGTTGCTATAGGAGTCAGAAATCAATAAAATATTTATTAAGCATCTACTTTATTCCAGGTACCATGTTAAGGTACTGAACATAATAAGGCAAAGAGCTTACATTCTAGTGGGAGAAAAGACTAGACACCATGAAGGAAAAGAAAAAAAGATAATGATGAGCTTTCAAATCTGGCTGACTAAAAAAAAATGTTGGTGTCACTAAAGGAAACAGAAAAGTTGGGAAAGAGTAAAGATAATGGGACTTGCTGTGATGTGATAGTAGTATCTCCAGGTGGAACTATCTTAAGAGGCAGCCAGATGCATAGAATTTGGATATGGGTGAGAAGGACAAAGACAAAAGAATATAAACGATTTAGAAATAACAAGCACAGTATACTGGAGGCTAGAGAGCCTACTGTTATATTTTCAGTGTGAACATTTATAACTCAGAAATCAGCAAATGCTACAAATCAGGAATTATTTGCCAGCACATCACTGCATAAGACAACACCCTCCCTTCCCACTCATACACATAACACTGAAGCCACGAAACAGGCTTTAGTTCAAGAAAGAACACAGAAAAGAGGGCCTTAGAGGACTTTGAGTTAATCAAAATATTTTACTCAGCTTTGGGGCATGAAGAGCAATATAAAGTACTAAGGAGGAGAAAAAAGAGGCTAAAAATGTTAAGTGAGAAGAAAACTGTGAGGCGGGAACAAAATAAGCTAGATATAAGTCAAACAAGCAACTGTTATTAAGTGCTTACTACATGTTAGGAACTGAAGAAACAAACACAAAGAGTAAAACAATCCCTACTCACAAATAAATTTTTAAGGAGATGGTCAAGAATGGAGAAACATTAAAGAAGCCACTGGATTTGGCAAGAGGGTAGACAGCAAGTCATTAAAAAAAATGTACTTTCATAAGAATGGCTAGGACAGAATCCAGATTCTGGATGCAGGTGACTGAAAAAAAATGGGAGCTGTGTTCAACAAATATGGCAGCAAAAGGAGAGAAATGGGTAGGTAGGTAAGTAGAAAGGGGGAAAGGGTCAAGCAATAAAATTGCATTAAAATGCATATGTGTGTGGGCACAGTGGATAAAGCACCAGCCTTGGATTCAGGAGAAGCTGAGTTCAAATCCGGCCTCAAACATTTGACACTTACTAGCTGTATGTCCCTGGGCAAGTCACTTAACCCTCATTGCCCTGTTCCCCCCAAGTGTGTGCATTATTTATATGTGTAGATATAAATATAGATGTATGTTTATTCTATAATTGGGATTTTTCACACATTCTAACTGCTTTTCTCTTTCCAATTAATCTATATGAATGAGGTTTTACTGTATTACTACATAACAAATATTTCTTTGCAATACCATTTCTTTGCACCACACTGGTTGATAACAGAAAATTACTTTATCTAAGGATAACAGATAACAACTGTTCTCTCTTTTAGACACAGGACTGTATAAAATACACATATACACACACAAATCTGAGTTTGCAGTTAGCTTCCTTAAAGTGCAATGCCAAACCTAAGCCGATCACTTGTCTGTGCCAGGGTATGAGAGTTATTTGCTTCCATTTGGAGCTTCAAGGAATGAAAGAGCAATTGAAATAATATCTAACATCTTGACAATTTTAGAAAGTTTTCCTGCTCCACTAAAAAGCAGAAATTGGTCTTGACTCCAAGAATTGTAAAGTGGGCTGAAAAACTAACACAAAATGTGGCTGATATATTGAAAACCTGGGTTTACAAATTATACAAATTATCAGTTTTAAAGAGATTTTCTCAAAGGGGAAAAACCAAGAATGCCTAAAATTGATTAGTAAAATATAGGCATCTTTTCAGTGGTCTGTGATATGGGTTAAATGGAGATGAAAGTTCTTAAGTGTGAACTTTCTTTTGCATGTTATATAATACAAAAGGATTACCTCTGGAGTTTAAATTGGTTGTTTAATTTTCAAAGTGACCTTAATATATACATTGTGATTTGGTCAGAACCACAAGCAAGTCTTAAGCTTATTATTAACAAGGTTTTGGGGCTAAAAACTAAACAACAGCCAAACAAGAAATAAAGTTAATGTCTGAGGAAAAGGAAGAAGAGGATGATTCACATCTGTGGAGAGCTTGCTTGTTTTCTTTATAGTATGTAAGTGTATTTTTTATTCATCCTGTGATAAATAAAATGTTAGATTTCATTTAATCCTGAAAAAGACTACAGAGAGGGACCATGTTTTCTTTCATAAACTAACACCTTCCCAAAAAAGTTGAAAATATGGGGGAAGTACACTTCTAAAGTCATATAAATATGTTTCTAATGATCAATTTATTTGTAGTTTCCTGTAAAAGATTCCCTTGTCATTTTATATAGAGAAGATACTTTAATTCTATTCTTTGAAAATCATTACAAACTATCACATTGAATGCTGTCCAATAATTCACCAAAATTGATGGCATCTACATATAAAGTAGTGCTTTTCTCTATTAGATCTATCACTAATATCCACAGTGAAAAAATATTAGCACCACTTACCAAATTTGTAGCTTGATCTTTTTTCCTTGTAATTCAACTGTTTTGATCTTAAAGTCAATTCCTACAACAGAGAAAACAAGGAAACTTTTAATAGTGACTTCATAAATAATTACAATTAAATTTTTATATATACATATATTTTTTTAAGTTTCTGGCCACTGAATCATAGCTCTGAGGAGATACATCCAATTTTTAATAAGTAAAACCAAAGATAAAATTAGAAGGGAGTTTCTCTTAGATAAGTAGTTCATGACAGAGGATAGCTGTCTACTTTTCTTTTTTTTAAGTCTGGACTTAAAATGGACATTTCCATATACACAGAACAGAAAAAGTATAACTATAGGTATCTATTATATACAGTTTGCTTTCTTAATGTTCAACCTGTAACTTTCAAAGCTTTTTTGCTTGTCTGTGTTCCTTTGTATGTTTTTCTCTCTGCATTTTAAAGAAAGATGTCTCAATAACTTTTTTCTTTTTGGCACCCTATCCATATCTTTGTTTTCCTACTTCCCCACTGGCAGAAAAAAAATTAACAAATACGTATAGTCAAGAAAAGTAAATCACCACACTGGTTGAGTATGAAAATGCATATCTTTTTGGTATCTTAAGTGCATGACCTCCCCCCATCAAGGTATATCTTTTGAAATTAGAATTTGGTTCCTGCATTGCTCAAAGTTCTCAAGTCTTCCAAAGTGTTTTTTTTTTAATGTTATTTTATCAATTGTTTTCCTTGTTCTGCTCATTTTACTCTGCATCAGCCCACCCTGGTTTTTTTTTCAAGTTTATCTGAAGCTTCATTTCTTACTGGGCAATAGTATTTCATTAACAATCATAAATCATAATTAGCCATTCCCCAATACAAGGGGATCCCACCTGAGTTTCCAGTTCTTTTCTACATCAACAAAAGTTTCCATTAATAATTGTATACGTATGGATTCTCTTTCCTTTTTCATCTCCTTGACATTTAATGGTACAGCTAGGTAAGTACAATTTAGTGACCTTTGGGGAACAGTTACAAATTGCTTTCAAGAACAGCTAGACCAACTCAGTTAACACCATCAGTGCACTGGTGTACCTGTTTTCTCATGGCCCCTCCAACATTTGTCATTATCCTTTTTTGTTATCTTTGCCAATCTGTTGTGTGTGAGATGGAACCTCAGAGTTGCTTTATTTTTCTTTTGTCTAGTTATTACTAATTTGGAACACTGCTTCTCATCTGCTTAAATTTTTCCCTTTGAAAACTGCTTCTTCATATCCTTTGACCATTTATCTACTGAAGACAGTAGTCTGCTTTTTTTTCCAGAGAAGGCTAAAAACACTGCTAGAAAAACAAATGTTGGAAAGATGGAGAGCAGGAGGTGATAATTAAAAGCAATAGATACTGTGTAAAGATTTGTTATGGTCTGGAAAACTTATTTCCTACACCTCACTCCCCAGCCTCACTTTTCTCTAACAGAGATTGTCTACTACTTAGCCCTGCTCTCTCCTACTTAGTATCCTCTTCCTTTCTACCCTGTCCCCTCCCTGGCTGCTCTAATTATAGGGTTGCCATGACTTCCAAAGAGGGACCCCAAAGTTCCCTGAACTTCTCTGAAGTATGGACCTTAAAGTTCCAGTGTGAATGTGGTAGAACCACATGCCAAGTCCTGGGAGCACCTTCTTGACAGACCACTCCCTTTATATGTGTGTTATCCCCCTCATTATAATGTAAGCTCCTAGAGGGCTTTTGTATTTGTATCCCCACCACTTAACATAGTGTTTGGCATATAGTAAAGGGCTTAAAAAAATAATTGCATTCACTCACTGCCAAAAGACTACTCTGTCTGAGGCTGCCAGATACCATCTCTAGTTGTATTTCCTCCTCACTCTCCCAGAACCCTTACAAGGGTGTCAATCCTTGTATTTTTAGTGTAAGAGTCTTACTGTATTGCACTAGTACTCTTTTCTTTGTGTGTCTCCAATTAAGGGAATGGGACTTCCTATTGGTTTCAGCATTGACTGGTATGTCTGATTTTCTGGGAAGTTCTTTTAGTTTCAGCAACAGACCCTGATGTAGAGGCTAATTTTTTTTTTCACAATAAAAAGAAAAAAAACCCACTCCCTCAAAAAAAAAAAAGTCCACTACAAACATTTTGCTAGAGTTAAAAAAAAAGTTCACAAACTCATGGAACTTGGGAACTAGAAGGGCCTTTAGAGGTCTCTGTTCATAAGATTATAAATTCTAAGGTGAAAGGAGGATACACAGATATCATCTACATTCAATATCTTTGTTTTAAAGATAAAGAAATGGAAACCCAGAAGTTAGATGATTTGCCCCCAAGGTTACATGAGAATGTAATAGCAGAGCCAAGACATTATTACCTCAGGTTTTGTAGCTCTAAGTCAGAGTTAACAGGCTCCTAAGGACTAGGATGAGATCGACTTGCATGAGTTCACCTAACAACTTAGTGGATGAATTGGTACAAGTATCCCAACAGCCTGGCTCTCATTTGGTAATATACACATTTCCTCTCTAGCTAATAAAAAATATTTTAACAACTACAATAGTTATAAGCAATTAAGTTGAACACTATTATTTTATTAATTTATTATTTTACCCAATGATTACATGATCAAATATACAGATAACATAAAACTGCTAAACCACTACAAAGTATAATAATAGAGGGAGTCCTTTTATATAGCTTACAAAGTATCTAAAATCAAAAGAAAGCACCATATATGCAATGGAAACACTTGAAGTGTTCCCAATAAATACAAGAGTAAAACAAGGACGCTCTCTTCTCCTCACTATTTAATAGTTCTAGAAATGTTAGTAATAGTGATAAGACAAAAGAAATAAAGTTGCAAAGACAGTCAAAGGGACAAGCCATCCCAATTAGTTTATGACATGATGCTTTTAATTAGAAAATCTAGAGAACTAGCAAAGAAAATTAATGGATTCATCAACATTGAAGGCTATAAAATAAACCGCAAAACCCAACAATAATCCAATATAACAATAAAATCCAAGGCAATAATGGAAAAGGTAATACTATTCGAAATAAGTACAAAACTCATAAAACTCAATCTACAAAAACACATTCAATAATTGCGTAGATTCAATTATAAAGTGTTACTTTAAGAAATAAAGAACTTAAATAACTATCCAGGGTAATTCACGGCTAGGTCATGTCAATATAATAATACTATGAAGGCGCTTGCATATTTAGTGCTAAACCAAATTATCAAAGGGATAGAGAGTTAGATAAAATAATAACAAAATTCATTTGGAGGAACAATGGGACTATCAAGGGAAATGATGGACAAAGATAGGCATGAAGGGGGGACTAGCACTCTAGACTTCAAATTGTTTTATAAAGTAACAATCATTAAAAACTATTTTGTATAGGTTAAAAATATAAAAGTTTATCAGTGGAACAGAACAGCCAAAGAAGAATAAGAAATAATGAAACTGAAGTACCCTAGTGTTTGATAAATCCCAAAACATAAACTATATAGGTTAGAACTCCTCACCTGATAAGACTTGCTGATAAAACTTTAAAACAGTCTGGCAGAAATGAGGCTTAGACCAACATCTTATATTCTTGCACATTACCATATTCCACAGTAAATTCAAAATGTACATGTCACCTGAACATTACAGATCATAATCTTAAAAAATCAGAATTCTTAACCAAACAAGGGATAGCACAGTAAAGCAATTAATTACAAAAGATAAAATATATAATCTGGATATCTTTGTATCTAAGCTATACCGACAACTAAGTACCTAAGACAAAAAACATTCCCTAGTAAGAAAAGTAGTCAGGGGGGGCAGCTAGATGGCGCAGTGGATAGAGCACTGGCCCTGGAGTCAGGAGTACCTGAGTTCAAATCCGGCCTCAGACACTTAACACTTACTAGCTGTGTGACCCTGGGCAAGTCACTTAACCCCAATTGCCTCACTTAAAAAAAAAAAAGTAGTCAGGGGCAGCTAGGTGGCACAGTGGATAAAGCACCGACCCTGCATCCAGGAGGACCTGAGTTCAAATCTGACCTCAGACACTTGGCACTTACTAGCTGTGTGACCCTGGGCAAGTCACTTGACCCCCATTGCTCGGAAGGTAGGAAGGAAAAGAAAAGAAAAAAGTGGTCAAAGGATATGAATAGGCATTTTTCAAAAAAAACTTCAAACTATAGACCATATGAAAGAATATTCCAAATCACTAACAATAAAGAAATGGAAATCAACATAAACCTGAATTTTCACCTCAGAAAATTGGCAAAGGTCACAACAGAGGGAAAAACAAATGTTGGAGTGCTGTGCAAAGATAGGAACACTAATGCATTATTAGTGGACCTATAAAGTAGTACCACAAACCTGGAAAGCAATTTGGAATTATACAAATAAAGTAGATAAAATGTCCTTATCCTTTGGCTTACAGATTCCTAGCTATGTACTTCTAGAAGGGTATTGACAAAACAACCCCAAATACATAAATCATTTATAGAAGCATTTGTTTGTGGTAGCAAACTAGAAACAAAGTAGAGGCCCATCATTTAGGAAATTGCTAAACAAACTGTGGTAAGGCTTACATGAACTGATGCAAAGTGAAGTAACCAGAGCCAGGAAAAAAATATACACAATTATAACAAAGCAAATGAAAAAAAAAACCACCATAAAACCAAAACTGAGTATTGTGAAATTTAAAAAACAAAACAAAATAAGTTTGGCCCCAAGAAAGAGATATATATCTCCCCAAATTCCTTTGCTGAGGGAGGGTGGGGTGGAGGAAAGGCATGGTACCACAGTTGTAAGATATAATGTAAGTTTTCAATTTTTAAAAAACCTTCATGTTTTCCTTTCTCCATTTTTTGTCATAAGGGAAGTTCTCAGGAAAGGACATGGATATGGGAGAAATCCAAGTGATGCAAAAACAAAAGATATCAATAATAATCTATTTTTAAAAACTGATGTGTTAGAAGTTCATATCGCTGAGGAAACAGAAATGTCCTTTTCCATCCCTTTCTTGTCCTCTGGTGTAATATAGATTTATGACATTTTGATGATTTTTGTTTCCCTCTTTTTCTTTTACCAGAAATAATGAGATTATATTAGTCCCACTGTCTTATGCCCCAGTCAGACTTCATCTGGATAAACATATTAAAACCAGGTAAAAATCTCATCATCATATTCAGTCCTTCCTTTTAATCACTTTGTGTTTCACCGATTCCTCTCATCCAACAATAAACAACTACCTAAAAACATTTCATTCAGTAATCTTGACTGAAATGCAGGAAATCTTTTCTTCCAACAATGCAAGGGCTCCATCTACTGGCTGAAATAAATGTAGGCAAACCTTTACAAATCAAACAGGACAGGAAAGAGGGAGGGGACAACCTCCCCCTGAAATCTTACTAAAGTTTTTGTGGTGTGAAGTGATGCTCCTGGATTCCTAAAGTCTATGCCAGCAGACCACAAGTGCCAGAAGGTACCACCAGGTTCAAGAGGCTTTTCCTATGGCCAGGTAAATACAATGTCATTTGAGACTCATCAACAGAGGTTTGTCCAACTTCTGGGTGCTGGACTTCTAATAGTAGGAGCAATTCATGGGAATCATATAAGGCATAGGTTCTTGACCTGTGGGATCTGCAGAATCCTTGGATTGTGAACAGGTTTCACGAAATCTATGAACTCTGGGGGAAAATTATTATCATTTCAACAGAATTGATTTCCTTTCTAATCCTAAATATCATTCCAAAAGGAAGTCCATAGACTTCACAAAACTGCCAAAGGGGTACATGACACACAAAAAGGTTTAGAACCCTTATCTAAAGTGTAGCGGCAACTAGATGGAGCAGTGTATAAAGCACTGGACTCAGAGTGAAGAAAATCTCAGTTCAAATCAAGCCTCAGACACTAACTGTATAAACCTCTTGACCTGCCTCAGTTTCCCCATATGTTAAATGGGGGATAATAGTGGCATTTACCTCCCAGGGTTTTTGTGAAGATCAAATGAGATCATATTATAGTCGTATTGGTCAAATGAAATCATATTGGCAAACCATAGAGCACTATATATATATATATATATATATGCAAGCTATTATTTTTAGTGGGGTTATGATCTCATCAGTGGAAAGGCTAGGCATATCAATGAAATCAAACACTTCTTAAAAGTAAAGGGAAAGTATTTTTCAATAGTTTCCCTGAACATACATAAATCAGCCTACAAAATTAATTTCAGGAGGCAACCAAACTATTTGGTTGAAACAGAATTTAGTTTCATGGTTACCAAGAAGTGGCATAAAAGTACATCAACATGTGACTGGAGGAGGAGGTGGGATACTCAGGTAAAGAGTGAGAAATAATAGAAAGATAGCAATGCAACACTTGGGTTTTTTTTAAAAGGAGAGCCTCCAGAGCCTTGGGGGCATAGACTAGGAATTATACAGGATCAGAAGGCATGACCTCCACTGATGGAGGAAAATATTCATACCACTGGCTATGGACTGAGAAGCAAGCCTGTTATACCACACAAAGGAATGGGGTGAACGAGGAGAATCTGGTTAAAATAAACACACTACTAGAACTCATATCCCTAAGCTCAAAGTGTCAAGAGCTTTTCTCTAGCTAATCAAAAGTGGGTTGGAAGTGGGGTGGAGTAGTTGTTCTGAACCCAGAAAGCCAAGGAGAAGGGTATTCTGTTCCTTATTTGGCTCCAATTACCTTTTAATATGGTTGGTTCAAACTGCATAGGTGAGTTTTGAGGGCAGCTAGTTTGATAATTTGACTAAAGAGTATCAGGGGGAAAGGAATAGGTTTTTATTTATATAGCACCTACCATGTAGTAGGCACTGTGCTCAGTGTTTTAAAAGTATTAACTCGGGGCAGCTAGGTGGCGCAGTAGATAGAACACCGGCCCTGGAGTTCAAATCCGACCTCAGACACTTAACACTTACTAGCTGTGTGACCCTGGGCAAGTCACTTAACCCCAACTGCCTCACTTTAAAAAAAAAGTATTAACTCATTTAATCCTCAAAACAACCCTTGGAAGTGGATACTGTTAGTATCAACATTTCAAAGTTAAGGAAACTGAGGCAAAAAGAGATGTCCAAGGTCATCCAGTGTCCGAAGTTAAATGTGAACTCGGGTCTTCCTCACCCCAAGATTTAGCATTTTATTCACCGTATCGCCTAGCTGACCCAAAAGGTAGACCACTACTAAAGCTCTGGAAACATTTTCACAAATTTGTTAAAATAAGTGACCAGTTAGATTCTCAAGGGAAATAGAGAATAAAGTAGAAATGAAGAGGAAGCAGCAATTCCAGGCCTCAAATTCTATTGTAAAACAGTAATCATCTAATTGATTGATTGATGGATTGGGTGAAAATGAAAACTGATTGATGATGATGATGAAATGTATGGTTCTTTCTTTGCTGGGCTATTGTGAATTCTTTGTCAGGTATAAGGTACTATATAAATGTTATCTATTACTGTTGTTGCAATAATCAACCTCATGGGTTTATTGTAAAGAAATATCTCTTTAAAGTACTACATAAATGTAGTTTACTATTAAAAAAATGGTGAGCAGGATGCTATCAGAAAAACCTGCAAAGACCTACATGAGCTGATGCAAAGTGAAATGTACTGTATGCAAAATAACAGCAATATTGTAAGATGATCTGCTTTGAATGACTTGGTTATTTTCAGCAACGCAATGATTCAAGACACCTGTGAAGGACTTAGGAAAAATGCAATCCATCTACAGAGAAAGAACTGATTGAAGCATAATTTTTTTGTTAGTTCCTTTATCTGAAGTTTTGCTTTTGTCTGTTTTCTTTCACAACCTGGCTAATGTGGAAATGTTTTGACTAATACTGAATTACTTGAGTTCTTGGGGTGGGGGGGGGGGAGAAAATTTGGAACACCAAGTTTTTTTAAATTGTCAAAATTTGTTTTTATAAGTAATTTGAAAAAATAAAAATTCTTTAAAAAAATAAAACCAGTAATCATCAAAACTATTTGATAGAGAATAGGAAAATTGATCAACAGGATACACTACAAAACAAGAATCAGAACCAAATGAACTCAATAATGCAGTTTAATGACCCAAGAACATCCAGGCCTTTGTCTTTTTAAAAAATATCATCAGCAGAAAATATATACTCAATAAATACTTGCTGAATGACATAAATTATTTGGGGGAGAACTCTATCTGAAAGGAAATACTGGGGGAAGCTGCAAAATATTTTGGCATAAATAATACTTAAGTAAGCATTTTATACCATATGCCACATCAAATTCAAAATGCCCATGTGACCTAAATGTAAATAGTCACAGACCATTAAAATATTATAAGAGGAATGAATATCCCAAAGGCATCTCAAAACTCCAGTGTCCTTTAAATTTGTATTTTCCTGCACATAGCAAACTGCCTAAAATATAGTAGGTGCTCAATGCTTGTTGACTGATTTATTATCTAAATTTCCCTATTTCTGTTATGAACACCACCATCCTTTCCAGTAACATAGGTTTGCAAACTTGGTGGAATCCTCAGTCTTCCTCACTCTACATATACAATCAGTTGCTAATTTGACATTTCTACCTCCACATCTCTCACATTTCTTTTTTCTTTACTCACACAGCCATCATTTCTCACCTAACCTACATTATTGCAAAAGTCCAACTGATTTCTCTGCCTCAAGTATCTATCCTTTTGAAGCTGCCAAAGTGATTTTACACAAGTGTACATCTAAATATGCCCTTTCCCTTCTCATTTGACCATTTATCAACTGGGGAATGGCTCTTACTTTTACAAATTTGACTTAGTTCCCTACATATTTGAGAAATGAGGCCTTTATCAGAGAAACCTGCAGTAAATGTGTTTGTTTGGTTTTTTAAAAAATGTTACTTATTTGATCTAAGACAATTCCATTGTTTATGGTAACTTTTAGGAAAATGTAGATTCCTTGATTTTTTCTTTTAATTAGGTCTATTTTTGCTTTTGCTGTGTTTGAGATCATGACTGCTACCTCTGCTTCCCCCTGCCCCACAGGGCAATGGGGGTTAAGTAACTTGTCCAGGGTCACACAGCTAGTAAGTGTCAAGTGTCTGAGGTCGAATTTGAACTCAGGGTACTCCTGAATCCTGGGCAAGTGCTTTATCCACTGTGCCATCTAGCTGCCCCCCCCTGCCCATTTTTTTTTAAAGGTGAGCTGATGTATAACAGATTCTGCTATAGCCCTTTATTTTCCATGTGTGTCTTTATGTTTCAAGTGTGTCTCTTATAAACAACATATTGCTGGATTCTGGATTCAAATTCATTTTGTTATTTGTTTGCATTTTATGGATGAGCACATACCATTCACATTCACAATTATAATTAACTGTGAATTTCTCTCCACCTTTTTTCCTTCTGTTTATCTTCCTTTCTTTTTGTTCTGTTCTTCCTCAAAAGCCTGCTTTGCTTCTGATTCCCTTAATTCACCTCCCTTTTATCACTCTCCCACCCCCAGTCTCTCATCCCTCTTCCCCTATTTCTCTATTGGATAAGATAGATTTCTATACCCAACTGAGTGTGCATGTGTGTCTTCTTCCCTCTTTGAATCAATTCTGGTGAGAGTGGAGTTCAAGGATTGAATTCCACCCTTCATTTTCCTCTCCCTTATAAAAGTTCTTTGTGTGCTTTTTATGTGAGAAAATTTTCCCTATCCCCTCTCCCTTCCTCCTTCTCCCAATGTATTCCTTTCTCAGCCCATAATATTTTTTTTAAGATCATACCAACATAATCGACTCTGAGTCTTCATATGAAGACTCCCAACTGCCTTAATAATGATAAAGTTCTTAAGAATTACATGTTGGGGGCAGCTAGATGGCGCAGTGGTTAAAGCACTGGCCCTGGATTCAGGAGTACCTGAGTTCAAATCCGGCTTCAGACACTTGACACTTACTAGCTGTGTGACCATGGGCAAGTCACTTAACCCCCATTGCCTAAAAAAAAAAAAAAAAAAAAAAAAAAAAAAAAAAGAATTACATGTCAAAGCACCAGCCCTGGAGTCAGGAGGACCTGGGTTCAAATCTCATATTCTAAACCCTCTGCTCCTTTCATGTAGAAGTTGCTAAATATTGCATGAAATGCACTATGGATCCATATTTGATTGGTTCTTTCTAGCTACCTGTAATATTTTCTCCTTGGCCGGGGAGCTCTGAAATTTGGCTAAAATATTCCTGGGAGTTTGGAATCTCAGGAGGTGATGTGAAGATTCTTTCCAATTCTACTTTACCCTCTAGTTCTACATATCAGGACAGTTTTCCCTGATAATTTCTTGAAAAACAATGTCTAATTTCCAACTCCCTCTACCCCAATCTGCAGTGACAGAGTAATACAATTTGTAAATGTACTAACCTCTAAAACTAGAAAACATATCCTACTTGACAAATTAGGCCAAATGTACATCTTAAAGCTGAAATGTAAACACCTGTCCTTTTCTAGTCATTCAGGAATGGGATAACTTCAACAGAAGTGAATGTAGCATTAAGAACTTTAAAATTTGAAGAGCTTGATTATGACCTTAGACCTACTAATACAATCAATCCTCAACATTCATACTTCAATTTTTTCAACTTCAAGCATTTCCATGATTATTAGTAACTGCATTTTCACTTTCACATTGCAACTGTGCACATTCACAAGCTGTGTGCAGTAGAGAAAAAAAAATGAGAGGTGTGATGAGTCAAGTCTATAGAGCAGCTGGTATCCTACTAGATGCTTCATTGGTCTTGTTCACCCTATCGTTGTAAACAACTGTCTGTGCATTTGCTGCATATTTTCATTCTTTGCCTTTAAAACTTGAATTCTAAATTATAATTATGCCCCCAGATTACAGTTCAAGTCCTTTGTGCTCTAAGATGATGCTAAGACATAGCATCTTCCAAAATCAGTGAATAAAGTGTCAGCAACTTCTTCCTTGGTTTTTAGAGGGTGGCCTAGGTAGAGAGATCTATAGCAGTAAAGTACACAGTGCAATGCCCTCACACCATCATCTGACACGGTATGACAGGCTAAAAAAAATTTTAGTTTTAGGAATTTTATTTGCTGTAACAGTACTTATGGCACTATGGATTTCATGTGTTATGAAAATGAAAACTGAAATGTTTTGAGATGTTAGCATAATATTAGTGAAGAGATCTTTTTCATGACACTAATTTTATTTTGTGTACTGCATTTTATGGGTTATTTCATGGTTACTGTGTTAGGAAAAGTACCTATTATCAGAAGCAATGTTTTGTTATAAAAAAACTGTATGCAGGGGCAGCTAGGTGGTGCAGTGGATAAAACACTGGCCCTGGATTCAGGAGGACCAGAGTTCAAATCCAGCCTCAGACACTTGACACTTACTAGCTGTGTGACCCATGGCAAGTCACTTAACCCTCATGCCCACCCCCCAGAGAACAATGAAAAAATTGTATACAGAAAAGTGTATTTTTGCTATCTTTAGAAAAAGATTACAGGTGTTGGTAGTTTGGGAACCTAACCCCTAGTTTCCATAGGTTTATACCAACATTTGTGTTTTTGACCATCATGCCATTTTCTAGGAATGATATCGCTGTGAAAGCTGAGGACTGATTGTACTTACTAAGTCACTCTGAATAAGGCAGGGCTACCTCAGATGTAATTGAGTTGGACTATATTGTCTCCAAAGACCCTTCTACCATGATTCTGGTATCCCTTTACCTTTTCAATTATATATATATTAGTCCCTTCCGTGAATATTCTATATGCTAAAATGTACAACTGTTTCAAGGCACTGAGTTCTCAATAAGTCTTTGCTCAGACAATGCCATAACAACATCAAAGAGACTCATAATGAAAAATGTTATCCACATCCAGAGAGAGAACTGATGAACTCTTGAATGAAGACTGAAGCTTTTTTCCCATTTTATTTTTCTTGCTTCCCTCCCCATCCTCCCCCAAACTGGCTAATGTGGAAATGTCCTGCATAACTACACATGTATGATAGGTACTGTATTTCTTGCCTTTTCAATGGTGGAGGAGGGGGAGGATTTGGAATTGAAAATAAATTTTCATAATTTTTATATGTCTTTTAATTCTATTTTATCCTATAAACTCAAACTGATGTAGGTGGCAGTCTAGAACTTGTATTCATGTTGCTTAGTGGTTAAAAGATCAACTAAATTCAGGTTATACTGTTATCATAGCTATATTATTATACACTTTAAAGAAGTAAATAAAAAGAAAACTGCCACTTTCTCCTTCATACCACAGAAATTAGAAATTAGTTGTTTATTCATTACTTCCTATTACTGAAAGATCAGCTCCTGGAATTAAGAATCAAGAGATTTGACAAAGTTCAGATGAACAACTATTTTTCATTTGAGAAAGGCAGCATATATTTCATTTTCTCAGAAAATTTCACCACAGAAGATTGAAGTATTAAATTGACAGTAATAGTCTAGGCGAACAATTACACACAGAGAAAACCAATTTGAGAAGCGTGGTTATAATGCAAGTAACTATAAAAAATGACTACCTAACTTTGAAACATCTTTTAATAACTTCATATATTCCCATCTAAGCTTGGGGAACTCACTTTTTAATTCTAATCTTGGAAGAGCGAAGCTAGAACTGGTTTCAGACTTCAGTTAAAATTCTGATTACAAGGGACTTCCTAGCTCCAAATCTATGACTCTTCAGCCTGCTAGATAACCCTACTGCATAAACTTTGCAAAGCTATACTAAATGATATTGAACACATTCATTCTTTTCCTAATCACATACAAGCTCTCAAGCTATGTATTTATACAGTCTGCCTGTAATTGAGCAAGATTACTGCTTAGATAAATTGTGCTTTAGTATCTTTATATTCAAGTGATCAATATGGTCATGGGAAATCTCTTCTACCATCAGTTAAACACTGGAGTTGATTGTATTTCCTAATAGAAAAAACCTCAGGCACTGAAAGCAAATATCTTTGGCATTTGGTTTCTTCCCAGAATAAGCACTAAACAAGAACTGAGAAAACATTTAAGTACCAGAGATGTGGACCACAGCTTCAAGTGCTGGTCCGCTTGTGAACTGTCAGTTGTCAAGTAGAAAGAAAAAAGTGAGACCAGCTAATGAGGATGAATGTTTAACCACCACCACCACCACCACCACCACCACCACCACCACCACCACCACCACCACCAATCTAATGACTTTTGTGTTGCTTCTCTTGTTTTACTGTTCCTTCTCCTAAATAATAATGTACTCTATTTTTAGTGCAACTATTTTTAACATTTATAATCTCACAAACAGTTTGATTACAACATGGATCTTGGGAGTCAAGTCAACAAACCTATATTAGGTACCTACTATGTGCCAGACACTGTTAAGTGATGGAGATATAAAGAAAGCAAAAGCAATTCCTACTCACAAGCAGCTCAGCTTAATAGCAGAGACAGCAAACATACAAACAACTATATACAGACAAGATTATTTCAGGACAAATTAGAGATAATCTCAGAGGAAAGTCACTAAAATTAAAGGGACACAAAAAATGTTTTTTGTAGTAGCCGAATCTTGAAAGAAATCAAGAAAGTCAAGAGGGAGAGATGAGGAGTGAGAGTTCCAAGCATGGGGAACAGCCAGTGAAAATGTGTGGAGCAGGAAACAGTAAGATCAGTGTCATTGGATTGCTGAATACATGGAAGACAGTATAAGAAGACTGGAAAGTTAGGAAGGGGCCAGGTTATGAAGGGCTATATTGTGTTTAGTCAGTGCAAAGAAATTCCATCCCACCTTTTTATTCTTGCAACAAGCTTGTTTACAGGTACTTCAGTTATGAGTCACTCCTGAGGTATCT
Source organism: Dromiciops gliroides (assembly GCF_019393635.1). Taxonomy (NCBI): domain Eukaryota; kingdom Metazoa; phylum Chordata; class Mammalia; order Microbiotheria; family Microbiotheriidae; genus Dromiciops; species Dromiciops gliroides. The sequence continues at coordinate 469,855,548 of NC_057862.1, read as the reverse complement.
GGTTACTACCTATCCCACAAAGGGAGGAAAAAAAATCGTGTCCCCCCCCCCATAATCTGATCAGAAGCTATGAATGTATACTAAATTAAGACAATACACATTAGAACACAAATAAGATCTCATTACTCTCCCCAAAGGGGAGAAAACATTCTTTTTTTTTGCTTTTTCAGAAATTCATATCAAATTGTTCCTACACTGGTCTGAAGATAATTTAGTTTCTTTGATTTAAACACAGCATATACTACCTCTCCTTGCCACGACAGCTTTGAAATGAGACAACACAAGTGAAGTATAAAGAATGCCAGACTGTAGTCAAGGGCAGTAGTCATCAAAACCAGGTGGTATTGGTTTAAAAAAAAAAAAAAAAAGAATGTGGATAAAGTACTGGCCCTGGATTCAGAACCTGAGTTCAAATTCAGTCTCAGACACTTGACACTTGCTATCTGTGTGACCCTGGGCAAGTCACTTAACCCGCATTGCCCTAAAACGAAACAAAACAAAAACAAAAACAAAAAAACCCCAACAACAGAGAGTAATGCAATAGACTAGATAAGGGAGACTCAGAAACAATAGAACTCAATAACTCAGTGTTGGATAAGGTAGAAAACAAATTACATAAGGAACAACTCCCTATTTGATAAAAACTGCCAAGAAAACTAAAAAGCAGTCTGGCAGAAATTGGACTTAGCCCAACAATTTACATTATACTTCACATACATTCCAAATGGAAATGTGACCTTAATATTAAAGCTCATACTATGAAAAAGAGTCAGAATTGAATCAGATCACATATTTCTCACAGTTATGTATAGGAAATGTATTATTAACCAAATAAAAGATTTTTGTTTAGTCATTTTTCAGTCTCTTTGTAACCCTTTTGGGGTTTTCTTGACAAAGGTACCATAGTGGTTTGCCATTTCCTTCTCCGGTTCATTTTACATATGAGGAAACTTAGGCAAACAGAGTTCACTGATTTGCCCAGGCTCACAAAGCTAATGTCTAAGGCTGAATTTGAACTCAGGTCCTCCTGACTTCAGGCCCAACACTCTATCCACTGTGCCACCTAGCTGCCCAAATAAGAGACAGAGGAAATTAAAAAATAAAATAGATAACTGATTCTTTGAAAATGAAGTTTCTGTAGACAATGCATCTAGATTAAGGGAAGTGGCTGAATGGGAAAGATAATCTTTGTATCAAATTTGTATTCTCTGCACATAGCACACTGCCTAAGATACAGGAGGTGCTCAATAAATGCTTGTTGATCGACTTAATATTTAAATTTCCCTATTTCTGTTTGTTAGCTAAGACACACACACACACACACACACACACACAGAGTCAAAAGATGTAAACAAACTTCTCAACATTCACAACTACTTGAAAAAAATGTTCCAAATCACTAATAAGAGAAACGCAAAACAAAACAACCCTGAAGTTTCACCTCACACCCTGCAAACTGGCAAAAATGTCGAGTCAATGTTGAAGGGACTGTGGAAAAACAAGCACACTAATACACTGTTGATGGAGGTATGAAATCATACCATTTTGGAAAGCAATCTGGAATTATGAAAATAAAATGACTAAAATATCCATGCCCTTTGACCCAGGGACTCCATTACTGAGCTTATATCCCAAGGAAGTCATCAATAAGAAAACAGTTTCCATATACTCTAAAATATTCATAGCAGTATTTTTTTTGTGATGGCTAAGAACTGGAAACAAAGTGGATGTCCATCAGGTGGATAATGGATAAACAAATTGTAGTACGTACACGTAATGGAATATTACTATGTTGTAAAGAAATGATGTATGTGATGGATACAGAGAAGCATGGAAAAACCTATATACAATGATGCAGTGAAGTAAGCAGTCAAGAAAATACATATGCTAACTACAACAATGGAAATGGAAAAAACGACACCGAAAAATCAAAAGTAATTGTAATAAAATTATAAAGATCAAGTGAGACTCAAATGAAGAGATATGAGAAGATACATGTCCCCAGTCTACCCCTTAGTGGAGGTAGGAGGTTATAAATCACATGTTTTTAGACTTTTTCAATTTATCAGCTGTGACTTGTTCTTCCCCCTCCAAAAACACTATTTGTCACATGGGATGACTCTGGAACAGGGAATAGAGGGGAAAGAATACATGGGATACTATGGTAATATAAGCAATAAAAAAATATCAATAAAAAAAATTTTTTTTAAGTGCAGATCTGACCTCATGTGTATCTCTACACATACACATACCACACACAACCCCCCCCCTTCAATGGCTCCCTATCACATCTATGACAAATAAAAAACCTTCTGTGGGACATTCAAATTCTATGATAACTTGTCCTCCCCTCATTTTCCCTGTCTTCTTACACCTCACACCTCCCTGCCCCTCCAATCGCTTTGTGATCCAGTGAGATTGGACTCCTTGATGTTGAGTCAGCCACTCTAACTCCCAACTGGGCATTTTCAGTAGCCACTGCCAATGCTGGAATGCTCTCTTGTCTCATCTCTATCTCCTGGCTTTCCTTGGCTTCTTTCAAGTCTCAGCTAAAAATCCTACCCTCTACAGAAAGCCTCTCCCAATCCCCCTTAAATATAGCGCCTTCCTTCTCTTGACTATTTCCAATTTTCCCTGTATATATATTATGTGTAAATACTTGTTTGCCTATTTGGTGTCTCCCCCATTAGACTGAGTTCCTTGAGAGTAGGCTCTGTCTTTTGCCTTTCTTAGTATCCCTAGCACTTAGCACAGTCCCTGGTATATAGTAAGTGCTTATTAAAAATTTATTGACTGACTCAAATCATTCTTTCAATGAGCTCAGTAATTTATTTTTATTAAGAATTTACTAATCAATGAATGAAGGTTTATATGGGGGAGGAACAGAACACCACAAAAAACAAAAACCTAACTACAAAAAGGATATAGGGACACTTGGGCTTTCTCCAAGCTTTATGGAAAATCTTTGGTGTCTACATTCATCTGATTTTTGTGTAAAAAATCATCTCCATATAGTGGCTAGTCAACTTATTTAGACAAATGGTGATTATCAGTGTAACATCTTAATAATTAATTCTAGTTCCAAAAGGACAGATTTCCCCTATCAAATGGGAAGTAGCCACTAAATATCTATTAATGTGTATGATTGGTTTCTATTAAAGAATCCATTTGATTAACTGGTTCACAGAAGGTAAGGTGTATGTAGGGAAAATAAAAACTCACAAGAATGTAGAATATAAAAAGCAAAATTTTCCTTCATGTCAATATTAGGATTCTTACCTGCAATTTTTATTATGCATGGAGGACAACCTATTTTCCCCAGGAAAAACCACTTCCCCTTCTCTGGGCCTCAATTTTCTCACCTGTAAAATAAGTGGGGTGAACTTATTTCCCAACTTGATGTCCCAGGGGTTTATCTCATTAAATGAGCTGAGTATAGGGGCAGCTAGATGGCGCAGTGGTTAAAGCACCGGCCCTGGATTCAGGAGTACCTGAGTTCAAATCCGGCCTCAGACACTTAACACTTACTAGCTTTGTGACCTTGGGCAAGTCACTTAACCCCCATTGCCCCGCGCAAAAAAAAAAAAAAAAAAAGAGCTGAGTATAATAAACAAACCTCTTCAGACTAAGTGTCTTATACATGTATATATTACTTTTTAAAAAACACGTGTGTGGGGGGGCAGCTAGGTGGCGCAGTGGATAAAACAGCAGCCCTGGATTCAGGAGGACCCGAGTTCAAATCTGAGCTCAGATACTTGACACTTACTAGCTGTGTGACCCTGGGCAAGTCACTTAACCCTCACTGCCCTAAAAAAACAAAACAAAGAAAACCCACATGTAGATTCTGTTGTGCTTAATAAAATACAAAGTTGCTTAAAAGTATTACTGAATTCAGTTCAAATCTGGTCTCAGACACTTGACACTTACTAGCTGTGTGACCCTGGGCAAGTCACTTAACCCTAATTGCACCCCCCCCAAAAGAGGTATTACTGAATTCATAATGGCTTTTAACAGATGCTAACGAGTACAATTAATATCATTTAGAGTTCTGAAGAATTTGATGTTAAAAATTATTCTTTGCACTCAAAAAGACTGGGAATGGGCTAATCAGGAATTCCTAACCTGGGAGCCATAGATCCTCAAGGAGTCCTTGTATAACCTTTAGAGTGTCCATGAACTTGGGGGGGGGGGGTGTCTGTATCTTCACAAACCTCGAACAGAAATTTAGCATTTCCTTCAATTATTTAAAAACATCATTCTGAGAAGGGGTCCATAAGCTTCAACAAACTGCCAAAGGGGTCCACAACACAAGGAAGGTTAAGAGCCCTGGCTAGATGATCCCTTTGGCCCCTTCTCTCTCTACTTTTTCCCTTGGAGATTTAACATACTAGTTTCAATAATCAGCTCTATGGAAGTAATTTTCAAATTTATATTTTTCTTCTCAGGACCCATGTCCCATATTTCCAAGGGCCTACTAGACCACCTCCATGTAGATGTTACATTACACTTCAAACAGCATATCCCAAACTAAATTTACCTTTCCCATTATAACAGATCCAACTGCCTAGAGCATCCGAAATCACTGAGATCAGTTATCAGCTGAAGATATCAGGTTCGTTCTTGGATCCAATCTAGGGCTTTCACCATTTTATAAACATTCACTCTACTAATCCCTAATTGTAAGCTTCCTGGAACCTTCCTGGTCCCCTGACTCTTTTCAATTCCCAACATTCAGTGGGAGAGAAGAAGAGAAGTAATAGAAATGATAATGATGATGATGATATAATGCATTTATATAATGCTTTAAGTTTTCCAAGGGTTTCACAAACATGATATTTAATCTTCACAAAAACCCTAGAAGGTGGGTGGTGGCTGTTTTTTTTTTTAACCTTCATTTTTGTGAGGAAATGGGTAATGATCTCTCAATAAGGATAAACCAGCCTCTCAATGGATTCTGGAGCTGCAAAACCTACAAAAAGATGAACTGAAAGAATCCACCAATCACCTCCTGAGACTCCAAAAGGAAAACTCCAATGAATATTGTGGCCAAATTCCAGAATGATCATATAAAGGAGAATGTACTCTAAGTAGCCAGAAAAAAACAATTTAAATATCAAGAATCAAGAATCAGGATCACACAGGACCTGGCAGCTTCAACATTAAAGGATCAGAGAGCTTGGAATGATATTCAGGATGGCAAAGGAACTAGGATTACAACCAAGAATGTAGTACCCTGCAAAATTAAGCATAATCTTTCAGGGCAAAAGATGGGTATTCAACAAAACAGGTAACTTTAAAAAGGCACAAAAGACCTATTACAATAGAGGGAAAGAAGGGAGAGGTGAACATTGTTTCAACTTTACTATCATGCGATTTGGCTCAAAGAGGAAATAATATACACACAGTTGGGTATAGAATTTTATTTTACCCATAAGGAAGTAGATGGGGAAAGGGGAAAGAAAAAGGTGGAGTGTTTACAGAAGGAAGAGTAAAACTAGGAGGCAAAAGGGCAAAAGAGGTGGGGCTGAAGAAGGGAGGGTAGACTGAGGGAAGTGGTGGTCAGAAGCAAAACAGTGGTGAGAAGGGACAGGGGGAAAGGAAAAGAGAAAAATAGGATGTAGGGAAATACACAGTAATCATAACTGTGAATGTAAATGGGATAAACTCTCCCATAAAAAAAGGAAGTAGAGAGCAGAGTGGATTAAAAACCAGAATCCTACAATATGTTGTTTACAAGCATTTGAAGCAGAGAGATATACACAGACAAAGTAAAAGGCTACAGCAGAATATATTATGATTCAGCTGAAGTTAAAAAAAAAATCAGGGGTAGCAATCCTTGTCTCAGACAAAGCAAAAGCAAAAATATACCTAATTTTAAAAGATAAGGAAGGAAACTATATCTTGCTAAAAGGTACCATAGACAATGAAGTAATATCAATACTAATGCACCAAGTGGTACAGCATCCAAATTCTTAAAGAAGTTTAAGTGAATTATAGGAAGAAATGGACAGCAAAACTATGTTAGTGGGGGACCTCAACCTCTCCCTCTCAGAACTAGATAAATCTAACCACAAAATAAATAAGAAATTAAGGAGGTAAAAAGAATTTTAGGAAAATTAAATATAGTTTAAATATAAATTAAATACAATTCATATAATGGAGAAAACTGAATGAGGATAAAAAGGAATATACCTTTCACTCGGCACCTACACAAAAACTATATAGGGCGTATAAACCACATAGTCAAACGCAAAAATAGTAAATAGATCATGATGCAATAAAAATTATATGTAATAAAGGACCATGGACAGATAGACCAAAAATTAATTGGAAACTAAATAATCTCAACCTAAAGAATAGAAACAACAATTTCATGAAAGAGAATGACAACAATGAGACAACATACCAAAACTTATGGGATGCAGCCAAAGCTGTTCTTATGGGAAATGTTATATCTCTAAATGCCTACATGAATAAATGGAGATCAAGGAATTGGGCATGCAACTAAAAAAAGTAGAAAAAGAACAAATATTAAATCCCCAATTAAATACCAAATTAGAAATTCTGAAAATTAAATGAGTAACAAAATTGAAAGCAAGAAAACTGTAGAATTAGTAAATAAAATTAAGAGCTGGTTCTATGAAAAAAACAATAGATAAACCTTTGGTTAATTTGATAGATAGATAGAAAGAAAGAAAGAAAGATAGAAAGATAGAAAGAAAGAAAGAAAGAAAGAAAGAAAGAAAGAAAGAAAGAAAGAAAGAAAGAAAGAAAGAAAGAAAGAAAGAAAGAAAGAAAGAAAGAAAGAAAGAAAGAAAGAAAGAAAGAAAGAAAGAAAGAAAAGAAAACCGGGGCGGCTAGGTGGCGCAGTGGATAAAGCACCGGCCCTGGATTCAGGAGTACCTGAGTTCAAATTCGGCCTCAGACACTTGACACTTACTAGCTGTGTGAACCTGGGCAAGTCACTTAGACCCCACTGCCCCACAAAAAAAAAATAAGAAAAGAAAACCAAATTACCAGTATCAAAAATGAAAAGGGTGAATTCACCATCAATGAAGAGGAAATTAAAGCAACAACTAGGAGCTATTTTGCCCAATTGTATGCCAATAAATTTGACAATCTAAATGAAATGGATGAATATTTACAAAAATATAAATTGCCCAGATTAACAGAAGAGAAAAGAAAATCTTTAAATAAGCCCATTTTAGAAAAAGACATTAAACGAACTACCAATGAACACCCTAGGAAAAAATCTGCAGGGCCAGATGGGTCTACAGGTAAATTCTACCAAACATTTAAAGAACAATTGGAGTTGTGAACTGATCCAACCATTCTGGAGGGCAATTTAGAACTATGCCCAAAAGGCTATAAAACTATGCACAAACCCTTTGACCCAGCAATACCAGTACTAGATCTATATCCCAAAGAGATCATAAAAAAGGGAAATGTGGGCAGCTAAGTAGTGCAGTGGATAAAGCACCAGCCCTGGATTCAGGAGTACCAGAGTTCAAATACGGCCTCAGACACTTGACACTTACTAGCTGTGTGACTCTGGGCAAGTCACTTAATCCTCATTGCCCTGCAAAAAAAAAAAAAGGGGGGGGGGGTGCACCCACATGTACAAAAATATTTATAGCTGCTCTTTTTGTGGCAAAGAATTGGAAACTGAAGAGATGACCATCAATTGGTGAATGGCTAAACAAGTTGTAGTATATGAATGTAATGGAATACTACTGTGCTGTAAGAAATAAGCAGATAGACTACAGAAAAACCTGGAAAGACTTACATGAATTGATGCTGAGTGAAATGAGCAGAACCAGGAGAACACTGTATACAGTATCAACAACACTGTGTAATGATCAACTGTGATAGACTTATCTCTTCTCAGCAATACAATGATCCAAGATGAGAGAGAGAGACTAAGCGACTGAACTAACCCTCAAGGAGCTTACACAGTCCAAAATCCTCATTACTTCTTGCTTTGACTATTATTCCAGTAGTACCCCTGAATGGCATATAGTAGGCATTATCAAACAAACATACATGTGTATATATGTCTGCTTATCTATACTTATTCCCTTCCCTAGATTGCTATCTTTACTATTGGAGAGTTCCTTCTAAAATCTTATGGATAAAAATATTCACTTACTTATGATACACTCACCCCAAAGTCACTATTTTATCTGGTTCCCTGACCTAGTTCTTCCCCTACCAATCTAAGACTCTTGAATCTGACAGTGGCAAAACATTTCAGTTTCATGTATAATAAAAGGATAATACTTTGATTATTAAGGGGTCTTGTGGTCTAATGATTATGTCTATTACTTCCAATGACAATGCAGATAACTTACTTATGATGGCACATATCCCAAATAACTCTAACCTGCATCCTTCCAAAGACCCTCTGTTTCCTTGTAATTGTGAGAAAACCGACTAAGCATGCAGGCTTGTCCATCAGTAATCCCTCTCCCTTTCACTATATAACTACCCCATATTTTTCCATCATAAATTTCTCTGTTAACAACAAAAATATCAGAACAAATAGCATTTATCATTTTAAAAGTGCTTTCATTAAACATACTTTAAAATAGTTAGAAGAAATATTACTATTACCCTTTTACAGATGGGAAAACTAAGGCTCAAAGGCTAAGCGTTTTGCCCACAGCCCGTTAAGAAGCAGAGAGGAGGGGGCAGCTAGATGGTGCAGTGGATAAAGCACTGGCCCTGGATTCAGGAGTACCTGAGTTCAAATCCGGCCTCAGACACTTGACACTTACTAGCTGTGTGACCCTGGGCAAGTCACTTAACCCCCAATGCCCTGCCAAAAAAAAAGAGGCAGAGTGCAGAAACTCAAACTTAGGTCTTTTGATTCCAAATCCTATGCTCTTTTCATGATAACATACTGCTTTCCCATTAAGTAACTAGAGTTAGAGGCAAACTGGGGGCTAGAAGACACAAGGAATGTCTTTCTTATTTGTATCCCCAGCACTTAGCACTGTTCCTGGGATAGTAGGCCCTTAATAAATGTTTATAGCATCGTCATATATTCCCCTTTGTCCTCTCTATTTTACTCTCAATAAAGAGTTCTAGTCATTAGCCCATACCAGATGTCTCCAATACTCTCAGTTTCTATACTACTATGCCAGTACTGTGTTCCTTTAGTACTTCTAGGACCCATTCAACTGCCTGTTTATTCCAAGAATATTTAATTAAATGACATTATGTTTCACATACATCTCCAGGAATATATATTCTAATCCCTAAGTTTTCTGATTAATCAAACAAGCATTAAGTGCCCACTATGTACCTGACACTGCTCTATGGCTATAAAACCAGAAGTGTCAGTCCCTGCCCTCAGAGTTTACATTTTGCTAGGGGGAATAACAATATGCTCAGAAAGAGAAATATAAATTAATATGCAGTAATGGGGGGACAAGGTCAGGGGAGATGCCAACAAACTGGGGAAACCAAATGGCCCTTGAACTGAGCGAGAGTTTGAGAAGGCCAAAATGTGCAAGGACATTTCAGGAAAGGAAGTCAGCCTGTGCAAAACTCACAGAGGTAAAAAAATGAAATGCCATGTGTGAGGAACATTAAGAAAGCCAATTTAGCTGCCCTGCAGAGTGATGTGTATAAAGTATGCATTAAAAGGTCGGAATAGAAAGTTGGGCCTAGATCTTGAAGGGCTTTAAATGTCAAGTAGAAAAGTGTATTTGATCCTAGAAGCAACAAAGAGTAATTGATGAATTTTGAGCAAGGGATAATCAGTAACTGCAGGGGCATTAAAAAGAACTAGGTTTTCCCTAAAATCCCACAAGGATCCCAAAATGACTATAAGTTAATTGTGAAGAACTTATTTTGTTTTCTCAAAAGAAAACTAATAAAAAGTACCAGGCAAAAATTTAGGAAAATCAAGAGAGAAAACAGTGAGAATTTATCCTTTTAAGAGGATAAATAAAAGACAACAGGCTACTAAGGTGCTCTGATCAGAAATAAGCCTGACAATAGCCATTTGAATTCCTTACCCAACAATCTTACTATACTGAAATAAATAAAAAGTAATTATCACTTAAAATACTCACAAAATGTGACAAATATTTGGGTTGAATATACAAGACATTCTGACAAATCTATGAACTAAATAACTTTAAACTAAGTCCCTGTACATGGTCATATCAACCAAATATAGCAAAGCTGAAATACTTTTAAAATTAAGTTATATATTTTATTCAATGTCAATCAAAACACCAGCAGGGTACTTGAAAGAATTAGATAAAGTCATAACAAAATTCATATGAATAAGGATAGTAAAGAATATCAGGCAGCATTATTTTTTTTAAAAAAAGAATGGAGGGGCAGCTAGATGGTGCAGTGGATAGAGTGCTGGCCCTGGAGTCAGGAGTACCTGAGTTCAAATCCAGCCTCAGACACTTGACACTGACTAGCTGTGTGACCCTGGACAAGTCACTTAACCCTCATTGCCCTACCAAAAAAAAAAAAAAATATATATATATATATATATATATAGTAGAGCTAGAAAAAAATAACAAAATTCGTCTGAAAAAACAAAAATTCAAGGATATCAAAGGAATAAATGAAAAAAAAAAAAAAGGCAAAAGAAGGAGTTCCAGCAATACCAGGATCCCAAACTGCATTATAAAGTAGTAACTATCGAAACAATCTGGTACTGGCTAAGGAATACAAAGGGGGGGGGGGGTGTCAGTGGATTATAATAGGTAGAAATCACACTCTAGTAAATGACTATAGTGAATCTAGTATATGATAGATCCAAGCTTTTGGAACAAAAACTCGCTATTTAACAAAAACTGCTGGGAAAACTGGAAAATAGTATGGCAGAAACTAGATACAGACCAACATCTTACACCATATAATAAAATAAGGTCAAAATGGGTACATAAAAGGTGATACCATAACCAAATTAATAGAGCATGGAATAATTTATCTGTCAGATTTATGGAGAGGGGAAGAATTTAGGACCAAAGAAGATAAAGAGCATTAAAAAATGTAAAACAGATAATTTTGATTATATCAAACTTAAAAGCTTTTGCCCAAACAAAACAAATGTAATCAAAATCATAAGGAAAGCAAAAAAACTGGAGAAGAATTTTTGCAACAAGTTATCAAAGGCCTCATTTCTCAAATATATAGAGAAATGAATCACATTTTTAAAAATATACCTCAGGGCAGCTAGGTGGCACAGTGGATGGAGCGCCAGCCCTGGATTCAGGAGGACCCGAGTTCAGATATGACTTCAGACACTTGACACTTACTTAGCTGTGTGACCCTGGGCAAGTCACTTAACCCCAATTGCCTCACCAAAAACAAAAAACAAAAATACATCTCATTCCCCAATTGATCAATGGTTAAGAGAAATGAAAAGGCAGTGTTCAAAGAAATCAAAGCTATCTATAAGCATATGAAAAAAATGCTCTAGTGGATAGAGCACTGGCCCTGGAGTCAGGAGGACCTGAGTTCAAATCCAGCCTCAGACACGTAATGCTTACTAGCTGTGTGACCCTGGGCAAGTCACTTAACCCCAATTGCGGGGGGGGGGGGGGGGGGGAATGCTCTAAATCACTATTGACTGGAGAAATACAAATTAAAACAACTCTGAGGTACTACCTTATACCTATCAGAATGGCAAATATAACAAAAAAGGAAAATGTTGAATGTTAGAGGGAATGTGGGAAAACTGGGATGCTAATCCACTGAAGGTGAAGATGTGAAATGATCCATTCTGGAGAACAATCTGGAACTATGCCCAAAGGGCTATAGAACTGTGCATAACCTTTGATCCAGCAATACCACTGCTAGGTTTATATCCCAAAGACATCTCCAAAAAAAGAAAAAGATCTATTTGTACAATAATATTTATAGCAGCTCCTTTTGTGGTGGCTAAGAATTGAAAATGAAAGGAATAACCATCAATTAAGGAATGATGGAACAAGCTGTAGTATATGAATGATTATAATGGAATATTCCTGTGCTATAAGAAATGACAAGCAGGGGGGCAGCTAGGTGGCACAGTGGATAGAGCACCGGCCCTGGAGTCAGGAGGGCCTGAGTTCAAATCCTGCCTCAGACACGTAATACTAGCTGTGTGACCCTGGGCAAGTCACTTAACCCCAACTGCCTCACCCAAAAAAGAAAAAGAAAAAAGAAAAGAAAAAAGAAATGACAAGCAGGATGATTTCAGAAAGGCCTGGAAAGACTTATATGAACAGATGTATAGTGAAGTGAGCAGAACCAAGAGAACATTGTGCACAGTGACAGCAAAACTGTTTGATGAACTGTGAATGACTTAACTATTCTCAGCAATACAATGATCCAAGACAATCCCAAAGGCCTAATGATGAAGCATAACATCTACCTCCAAAGAAAGAAATAATATTGATTGAACAAAGATGAGGCTTTGCATAAACTGTTTCCATCCTACCTATCCATACTCCTTTTACTTATTTGGAAATATCAACCCCCTACTCTGACATCCTGTCCCTTAAAGATTCTTTTTTGGGGCAGGGCAATGAGGGTTAAGTGACCCTGGGCAAGTCACTTAATCCTAATTGCCTCACCAGGGAAAAAAAAAAAGTTTAAAGATTCAATTTAATCCTAAACACAGTGCTAGGAGCTGGCAACACAAAAACCAAAACCAAACAGAACAGTCCCTTACCTCAAGGAGTTTATATTCTTGGGGGGGGGGGAGAGAAGTATACAAACTACAGAACAAGTAGTTTATCTCCTTTTTTGGTGTCGGGATGGGGGGGGGGGATTAGGGAAGTAGAGACCACCAACTAGAGGAATCAGGAAAAGTCATGCAGGAAGTACCATCTGAGTTCCTTGAGGGGAGCTAGAGATTCCAAAAAGTAGAGTTAAGTAGGGAGAGTATGCCATGTAAGAAAGGCAAAGACAAGGAAGATGAGAATACCAAGTATACAGTTTGCCTGGAATGGAGAATGCATAAAGGGAAATAATGAATAATCAGTCTGAAAAGACAGAACACCAAATGGTTAAAGGCATTAAATGTCAACTAGATGACTTTGTATTTTATCCTAGAGAAAATGAGGAGCTGAAGCTTCTTGTGAAATGGAGTGACATGACCCTATACTGTCCACCGTAACCAGGTATTCGCTCTTCTGCTTATTCAGATCCTGTATTTTTCATGATGGAGATTGCACTTGGGCTAGCCTTTAGATCATAGCTAGAAGGACCTCAAAGACCACCTCATCCCATCCTTCTCATTTTATAGATTAGGAAACTAAAGCCCAGAGAAGTTTAAATGACATATCCATGGGCTCATGCCTTAGATGTCCAATTTGAACTTTTCTTTCCAACTTTAAATCTGCCTTAAAGCTTTACCTGAAGACCCCATTCCCTCTCTCAAACTTTGGAGATTATCGTTATTTATAGCTAACATATTAATATTAACCAATTTGTTCGTGAAACACAAACCAAATACCAAATAGAATAAAAGCTATATTTAGAATGCATACCCTCTTCTTAAAATGAAATACTTAGAGTAGCTAAAAAGAACCCTAAGAAAGCCACATGACACGAATCAAACACCACATCATCCAAGTGTGTGGCTTTTCTAGTTTAGTAGCAAAGACTTGAATTCATTTAGTATTGATCCCTCTCCCCCTTCAGAGCAGCCAGTGCCTTGCTAGGTTCTGTCCTATCTGTAGTCAGGACTTCTTTGTAGTTCCATGGAGCAAAAAGGCACAAGCAAAACCAACACCTTCTCTCCCCTCTTCTTTGCCTTTTATAGAATGAGGGCATGTTGTAATGGTGTTTGCTTCAACAGGTTCTAATGACTACCAACACCCTTCTTGAGGGAATGACTCACAGTGGACATAGTTAACTAAAAGTTAAACAAAGTTAACACAATTAGATGTAAAGCAAATAGGTGTCTTAATGTGTCCCATTCCACTGACAGGAAAAACAGGTACAAAGAAGACAGATATGTGATGTGCGTGGAGAGCAATGCATTTGGATTCAAGAAGAATTGGGTTTAGAACCTACTCTGTTCCTGGCTGTGTGACCACGGCACAGGTCCCCAACTAGGACCAGAAACCAAATTTCTAGTTCAGTACATTTTCCATGAAAATATCAGTATCACAAGAGCCTCAAAGAAGGATTTAATAACATTGAATCTGAGTTTTTTTTAATTATTTGTGCTAAATTTTTCTAAAATTAATTGCTATTCAGTTTCAGCATCAGTTCTCTTTCCGACCCGTTGTCCAACCCCCTTAGTGTCTGAGAACTTTGACAGCCTTTGCTGCCACTTCCAAAGATTTCTCTGTGTGTGCACGGGTCTGTTTGCACATGCATGTATACGTGTGCACACACACTTGTTCTGTGGGCAGACCTCCACTCTGGTGTCACAGATCTGCTACAGACAACCCAAGTTGTCTCAGACTGGAAAGATGTCTCACCTCAACCTTTTGTTGGTTCTGCTGCTCTAAAATTTGATTTGAGGCATTACTTTAAAGGTGTTTGGAGAATATTGAGAGACTTCAGCTAATGTTTTTGCCTGTCTGCCACCATCTTCAGTGTGATTATTTTGGCAACCTTCGCTGAGTAATACCATAGTGCTCCATAAAGATTCTACAGGTTTATGATTCCACTAAAATTAATTGCTATTTATACAATAATGGCTATTGCACCCATTTTGGTAATAAGCAGGGTTTTTTTGTTTGTTTGTTTGGGGGGGGGGGGGGAATGGGGGTTAAGTGCCCAGGGTCACACAGCTAGTAAGTGTCAAGTGTCTGAAGTCATATCTGAACTCAGGTCCTCCTGAATCCAAGGCCGGTGCTTTATCCACTGTGCCATCTATCTGCCCAGTAAGCATTTATTATTAATGAATATCATATAAACCAGTAAAGAATTGACTGAGTGGCAAGTTAGCACAGGCAGGAGAAAAGCCCCAGATCCATTTTGTCTCTCAGAGACGGCACTCGGGCTCGAGGCCTAAGAAGAAGAAGGTATATCAAGCAACCGACCTTATTCCAAGCCATGAGAGGGGCAAGGTGCAAGCCAAGATGGCGACCCTCCAGTGGTCAAGGCTTTTTATCCTCTTTTGATAGAGGCATGTTGATCAAAGCTAATTGGTTAGCATTATTCAATTCCATTGGTTGACATGACTTGAAGGTGGTCCAAATTAAAATGAGCTCTACAGATGCATAAGGAGGAAGTGTGCAAAAGACTTTTCCAAAGGGCAAAGTCTAGATGTGGTACAATCCCATCAGTCCTTCAATAAGCTAAACAAAAGAATCTATCTCCATTCCTTTTGTTCCCTTGGGCTTGCCCCAAACAAGATTCCAGTAAAGAATTGGGGGGTGGGGGAGAGGGCACCACCTGAAACTGGATCTCTGGGTCCCCAAGAAATTCATTATTAATAATTATTTTCTCACAAATTCAATCTATTATACCTACTATAGTAGTGATGTATATATTTAGACCCATTGTAACTGTATATATTTTATTATATGAATTCAAAACATTATTCTGAGTTCATGTTTCCCCATTCTGCCAAAAGTGGTCCAAGACAGAGGAAAAAAAAAAAAGGTTAAAAACTCCACTTTAAAGGGAAAAAAAGGATTTCTGGATCTTAAATGAAAAATTCAGCTAACCTGAATAACCAATCCCTTTTTCACAGTCTTTGCCTGCCTCCTAACACTTCCAAGTCAGGAGACATAACAGGGCATTTTGGTTAATGTTGGAGGCTCAGCTCTAAGGCCTTTTAGTTGAGGTTTGATATCGGGATGAAATGAGGCACAAGTCACTGAATATTTACAAAATGAGATTTACTTTGCCAGAACACAGCAAAAACATACAAAGATACTGTTCCTCTTAGCTTCTCTGGACAAATATTTCCAACCTGAAATGGGTTTGGTCAATTTACAGTGAGAAGTGCTCTTAGGCACCCACCACCAATTCTGAGGAGGCCTAAACTCATTGTAGCTGGAGCTTTTTATGCCCCTATATGGCCAGGAAGCTTGTGTCAGGGAAGCTAAGGCCCATCAGGTCCCTGGAGCAACTCTGTCTTTTTTTAGGTAAAAATGTATGAGGTTATGGATGGGAGGAGAGGGGTTACTTTCTTATTAAAGTTTAAATCCACTTTTAAAAGTCACTATGGGTTTTTTTCTTGTTTATATATTTAAATGTTTTCATTGATGGATTTTCATTGATATAAGAAAAAGATTACAGTGTCTCCCACCTCAGCTTTCTTTCCTCCCCCAAGTCAAAAAAAAAGATCAAAGTTGAATAATTTTCCAAAACCGTCAGTCAGTGAGTCAGAAATAGATCCATCCTCTCCCCGTATCCCTTGCAATTTCAAAGTAAACCATAAGGACACATTGCAAATATGCTGTAGAATTTTTTTTTATTTCGAAGAACAAATAATATTCTCATTTATTCTATTGTTATTGGCAAGGGATATGGATGACAGGGGGATAACCAGAGTTAGAATGATGTACTTCCAATGTGTGGACAAGGTAAAGGTTTCCAGCATGGTGGGTAAGAGAACATGGCCAAAAGTTGCACAGGATGGGCAGATACAAATGAGTTTTGATCTTCACTGTTGGAGGGAAATCCTGAATAAATCAGATAATAGATCTAAGGGTCAATGACTTTAATATACTACTCCAACTGAATGAAGGGATGGAAAAGGGGAAGAAAAATAACCCACAGGGGAAAGCTCCTTCCCCCTTTCCCTTTCCTATTTTTGTGTGTGAGTCCAAATTGCTTAATTTAAAGGTTGGCTTAGATTGTGAAGATTTTAAATAACTGGAATCTCTATATAGACATATAGTTTTGCTTTAAAAGTTATAAATACTTTTTTCTAAGACAATACAACAAAGCCATTTGTAATTTTTCTAAATTCAATCTGCCCAGAAGGGGATATCATTCATAGCCCTCCATATGCCAATTTATAAAATCTGGGTGATGTCAAATTTCAAGTAACACTAGAACACTTTCTAAGAGATGGAATTCTCAAAATGGAAATTCTGTAAAACAGAGGAGGGCTTTTTCAGGTACTGCATAATTTTCTTTCTAACTTATAATATGCCAAGCCAAGTCTAGCCATCACATTCATGTTCTGCCATAAATATGGCCACATATAGAACTCAGGCAAGAAAGTCCTTCTGGGAGACATCTATCTCCATGTCAGGGCAGATGACTTCCCCATAACTTCTCCTAGAAAGTTCTCCTTATTAATTCACTGTTTAATGTGACTGTACATAAATAACCTATATCAGATTGCTTGCTGTCTTGGGGAGGGAGGGAGAAAATTTTGGAACTAGAAATCTCATAAAAACAAATGGTGAATACTATCTCTACATGTAACTAGAAAATAATAAAATGCTTTTATGATAAAAAAGTATATTCACTTTCAAATCTAGCAAATTTCATCAATAATTTTAATGATTTCTACCATACCCCTTGATGTAGAAATCTAAGGAATGTTTGTCATTGTGATGGGGCCACCTGTACCCAGAAGGAATTCAAAACTAAAAAATGTATAGTACTAATCATGAGTCAGTGTTTACTGACTGCCCAAAGTGCTCAACTAGAATTACTATTTTAGAGAGACCAAAAAGGTGAGCAAATAACAAAAAAGAGAAGGGTCAAATAAACTAGACAATTTAAGGGGGGTGCTTACAAGGGAAGATCTGGTAGGGATCAGGAAACAACAAAAGGGGAGTGGAGAACAGACAAAATGGAAAGTCGCAGAAAAATAAAATAAAACTGGGTGATGAGACAGAGAAAAGGAGTTAAGACATACTGGGAGGGTATGAAAGACCAATAAATTGACTAACTCCTATAAAAAGTACTGTAACACTATACAGTTCTTTTTTGTTGTTTTTTTTTTAGTGAGGCAATTGGGGTTAAGTGACTTGCCCAGGGTCACACAGCTAGTAAGTATTAAGTATCTGAGGCCAGATATGAACTCAGGTCCTCCTGACTCCAGGGCCGGTGCTCTATCCTCTGCACCACCTAGCTGCCCCATACAGTTCTTAATAAACAAGCTTCCTACTAGTGAACTTACTTAGGAATAGGATTCACTAGATAATAATACCTACCATTCTCAAACATTTTATAATCTCTTCTCTAATGAGAATGCAATATATTTTGTAAAGCATAGGTTTTTTATTTACATCACTTTGATTGCAAGTGCTAAATACTTACTCAACACTCTATTCTCAATGGTATATATCTTCTAGATCAGAAATTTACAACCCTGGTTTTATAACACTCTAGGATATTGTAAATTACCTCCAAGAGGTATCAAGATTTCCAACAAAATTACTGGAGTTAAAATTAAATTCATCCCACTCCATTCATTAAAAGAAAAGCACATCTCTGCAACAGATTTCAAGACCAAATCATGTGGTTTCACAGTTAATAGAGACTTAGTGTTTTCTTCTAAAGAAACAGTATCATCATGCCCAGATATATAACCTGGATACAGAAAAATCTGCCAAGTCTAAACGAGGAGAGGCAGCTATGACTTAGTAGCTTGGGCACAGGATTTTAAAATGTAGTTCCCACACCTGTGAGAAACTGGTCAAATCACTTCAGCTTTTGGGCTTCTGTTTCCCAATCTGTAAAATAAAAGGCTGGACAAGATGAATTTAAGGTCTTCAATCTAAATCCTCCAACTTCCCCACCATGAACTCACATACAATAAGTGTGACAATCTCTCCATTTTAAAATTCCATATTCTATGTAAAGTTGAAGGGAAACTGAAGTGCTTAATGATCTGGATAAACTGGCTAATCTAAATAGGCAGACTTAGATAAAACATTTTCCTTGGATAAAAGAGTTGAAAGTTTATTTATAGGGGCAGCTAGGTGGCGCAGCGGATAAAGCACTGGGCCTGGATTTAGGAGGACCTGAGTTCAAATTCGACCTCAGACATTTGACACTTACTAGCTGTGTGACCTTGGGCAAGTCACTTAACCCTCATTGCCCCGCCCCCCCAAACCTATTTTTAGATCAAACAGTCCAATAAGTTGATAATTCTTTTGCTCTTGTTATTCTCTGTAGCTCCTTTACGCTGAGGTAACTCAAATTTAAATAGATTATTATATGAAACCTGTTTAGTGCAGTATATGCTGGAAAAACTAATCTCATTTTTATATGATATATTCTTTGTACTTCTGATGCTGGAATGTAAAGAATCAAAGAGAATAGGTAGGCTATCAGGATCCCACAGTCATCCTTTATCCCTGAAGCTTTCTTAGTGATTCATCAGCTCTCCTGGGCTTAATGATTTACTTCTACACAAATCACTGTAAAAACTAAATATTTAGCCCTATTCCGTCTTCTGAATCCCATTCCCACATCACCAACTACCTGACACCTAGATATCTCCAACCAGATGTGCATTTCAGAGTCAACATGTCCAAAACTCAATTGGTTCTTTCTCCTCCTAAATCCAATCCTTACCTTACCCCACCCTCCTAACTTCCCTTTTTTCCAAAGGGTACTCACCAGCCTTCTAGTCACCCAGGTTCATAACCATGGAATGGTTCTTAACTCTTCCTTCTCTCCTTAAATTCCTGTAGCCAATCAGTTGCCTTTTGCTGTCAACTGTACTTCTATAACATCTACACGCACACGCGCGCGTGCGCACACACACACACACACACACACACACACACACACACACACACACACACCCCTGCTGCCCAAACTTAGACTCTTGAATCACCTCTTGCCTGAACTACAAGAGCCTACTTAATTGGTCTCCCAGTTTCTAGCCTTACTTCAATCTATCCTAAATACAGCTGTCAGATGAAAACAGCTTCTTAACATGTCTCTCACCCACCCTCACTGAGGTACCAGTGGCTACCATTTGGCTCAAAGGTAAATACAAACTTCCCTATTGAGCTTTTAAAGTCCTTCACAATCTGGCTCCTAACTTTCCAAATTTAATACTGTAATAATTGGAATGACACCACCTGCTGGAGACTTATTGTAGGAAAGCTCCAACATGAGGAGAGGGCCTCTGAGGGCAGGACCATGCCTCTTTTCTTTGGCATCAGGAAGTGCTTGTGGGAGGAAGAAGGGGGAAGCTGGCACATTGGCTCCCTCTTTTTCTTTTGTGTGGATTCTGGCGGAGAGTGGAGCTAGGAATGCTCTCTCCCTTTAATAGATAGATGAATCTAGGCCTTTCTCTTTCTCTTCACCAAATTTTTATTCTCCTTAATAAATGCTTAGAAGTTTAACTCTTGCTAAAGCTTATAATTTATTGGTGACTACTCACTAGATTTTAGACAGACTAGCTAGAATTTTAGCCCTTACCATACACATTAGTGTCCTTTAGGAACTCCATATTCCAACCAAACTTTCCTGCTTGATATTCTGAATACATGATATTCCATCTCCTTCCTTTATGCCTTTGCACAAGTTGCACCACCCCACTCCCTGTAATTTGGAAGTGCTCTTTCACTTCTACAATAGAATTCATAGCTTCCTTCAAAGCTCGGTTCATTTGCCACTTCCAACAAAAGGTCAATCCTGACCCCAAGTTCTTAGTGTCCCCTCCCAACTTTGTCTCCCCTTATCCCAATAAAATGTAAACTCACTGAGGGTAAAGACTGTTTTGTTTTCTTTATCCTCAGAGCCTAAGAGTGCCAGATGCAGAATGGAGATTTAATCACCATCCACTAAAATAAATTGCATCAATCATCATAAAAGTTCACCAGTAGATCTCTGTTCCTTCTGGCTGCAATAAGTACCTGCAGACCCAAGGCTATCTATACACACAGCAGGTGGTACAAAAAAAGAGCAAGGACAATCAGCCTCTGCCAATGACACTCCAATGCGGTCTGCAAGCTCTGTACTTGGAAGACCTACATCCAAATTGTGCCTCTGAAATCTACCTGTGAGGTTTTGGCAAATTACAACCTCCATAAGCCTTAGTTTGCTCACCAAGAGGCAGCTGGCCTACATGGCTTCTGAGGTCCCTTTCACCTCTAGATCTATAGTCCTATGATCTTACCTGAACCTCTAATTAGTAAGAGTTGGCTGTCAGGTGCCATCGATGGTACAAACTACTACAGTCCTGTCCCACTGCTGCTTTTGACAAGACAGTCTTTGACAAATAACTAGAGATGAAAGCGGTTTTAGAGGCATAATCAAACACTGAATGTGAAGAGGTCTTCTTTTAAGTTTTTTTAAACAACACAAGTTTTGGACTCCCAGAACAGTAACAATACCATCAGTATCCAACAAGTACAAAAATATATAATGATAAAGTTACTCTGAATGCAATAATGCTTTGAAATGCATTTATATTTCATTTCCACAGAAGTCCTACTCAAGATGCTTATGAGAAGGATTTTCAAAAAACTACCATGAAGATAACTCCAAATTGGGAAAGTATAAAAATTCTACCAAGAACTCAAGACCCTCCAAATTATATAAACAAATTTTAATACTCTGTGATTTCAATGAAAAAGTAGGCCTAAAAAAGGATTAGTCTATTCTTGTTCATGTCTAGCAAGTATTCCACAGAGAATCCTCCCAATGTACTAGGAGACTTCCTCTAGATCTTTTGAAACTGCATAGATTCCAAATGAGTTTCAATATGGACATCTGAAGGAATACCAACATCGATAAAATCACAGAACAATCCCAAGCACCTACAAAAGCCAGACTCCTGGGATACCAAAAAAATAAAATAAAATAGTCCCCACTCTAAGGAGCTTACATTCTACTGGGGAGATTCAACTCATATGAGTAAATGCAAAATAATTCCATGGGGAAATCCCAACTACAATGAGAACCAAGAAAGACTTCTTGTAGAAGGTGGCATTGAGTTTGTACCTTGAAAGGAAGCTAAGGATGCCTACTGATAAAGATGAGGAAGAAGAATATTCCAGGCATGGAAGACAGCCTGTGAAAAACTGGGCACTTGGGAATTGACATTTCTTGTACAGAGTAGGGAAAGAACAGCAGGTAGGCTGGAACACTGAGTCTGTGAGGGGGAGTAATGTGTAATGAGTCTGGAAACAGGCTAAAGCAAGATTGGGAAAGACTTTAAATTACGAATAAAGGAGGTTTTGTACTTACTCATGGATGTAACAGTGAGACACTGAAGCTTCTTGAGCAAGGATCTATCAAACCTGTGCTTTAGTAAAATCACTCTGGAAGACTGTGGATGATAGACTGGGAAGGGGAGAGGGTGGATTCAAAGTGATAAACCAGGAGGCTATTATAATAGCCTATAACCTCTTCAGCACTGATTTACACAACTTGGGCTATATTGCCTGCACTTATTAACATATTATATGCAGTAGAAATTTCTAATGTCTTCCTCATATGCATCTCTTTATCTGTGCTCATCTTCTATTTCCTAAAAAGTTCTGTTCCTACTAGTACTTTGTCTTTACCATTGGTCACTTCAACCAGATGTTTGTTTACTGGTGCTTCTTTTAGGCAGCATGTCAAACACAACAATTTAGGCTTTCTCTGAGTCTCCACCAAAAAATCTAGCATTCACCACTCTACAATCACTAGCGGATCAAGTGAGATAATATTTATAAAGCACATGGCACAGTGCCTGGCACAGAGTAGGTGCTTAATAAAATACCACCTTTTCCTAACTGATTTTCTATCACGATTAATTCTTAGCTATTCAGCGGCTGTCTCCAATGACCCCATCCCCCAACCCCCAATCAAAGAAGAAATTCCTGGTGTGGAAAACTTATTCTACCAAGCAGATTATAGTCTTGTCTATAACCTACACTCTTTGCAAGTTGCCTAGGCAACAGACAAGTTAAGTAATTTGCCTAGGGTCACAGTGCTAGCATTTTGTCAGAAAAACTCAGGTCTTCCTGACTCTAAACCTAATTCTCCACCTACTATAACTCCACCCCCCACCCTTATCTCTCCTTAAGTAGTTAAAATGTTAAAAATAAACACTACTACTTTGCTACTTACTAAAAGCAAAAATGTATCAAAGCTTTCAATCAGTTGCAGTACTAAGCAGGGAGGTGATGTAGAACTTAGATATTGACAGCCCAGCTCTACTATTCCTAACATTGTCTCCTAGGATGCAAGAGAAGGGGCTCTTGAGATCTGGTGTTTGGAACCTAAAAGATCCAAAGAGGTGGAGGTCAGAACAAGAACCCAGAGCACCCATGGCAAGACCAAGCAGAGTCAACGACCCCGAAGAAAATATTTTAAAGTGGGCTACAGAAATTTGGGCATGGGGATGGGGATGGGGAAACAACCAGCATTTATTAAATGCCTACTATCTGCCAGGCACTGTAGGCACTGGAGATACAAATACACAAGTGACATAATCCTTGTTCTCAAGGAGCTTACATTCCGATAAAGGGATATGTGTTCCCAGCTAAGTTAGTACATGCAATATACCATGATGGAGATGATGGAGTGTGACTCCTGAGCAGACCCTCAAAGGGCACTGCAGTAAAGTGAACGCCAACATTTACAGCTTGAGAGACAGCAAGTGCAAAGGTAAGGAGGTGAGAGACGAATGGAAAAGTCTGAATACCATGTGAAGCTAGAACAGGCTAAAGTGAGTTACAATTTACCTATTCATAGTTGTTCCTTGGGATTTCCCCACAACTCAGTTCTTGCTAAACATCCAACTGCACCATATAGGCTCAAAGAAAATATTATGATAATATCAAAAAGAAAGAAGCAGAAACGATTCCTGGTTGGCAGGAAGCTGTCTTTGAAAAAGAGGGATATTCAGATTGGAGAAGAGATTTAGGAGCCCAATAGTAGCTATCTGATCCTTTTTTCACATAACAAATTTTCAAATATAGTATGATGGGCATAGCTGCCTCCATAGAACAGTTAGTTTTAATGCATTCATTCATAAAGTTTCAGAAATTCAGGGGGCATTTAGTCTAATACCTACTTGAACAAGAACATCTTCTGCAACAACTCCCCACCAAGCAGTCATCCAGCTTTTTTTTTTTTTTTTAGTGAGGCAATTGGGGTTAAGTGACTTGCCCAGGGTCACACAGCTAGTAAGTGTTAAGTGTCTGAGGTCGGATTTGAACTCAGGTACTCCTGACTCCAGGGCCGGTGCTCTATCCACTGCACCACCTAGCTGCCCCCATCCAGCTTTTAACCAAACACCTCTAGAGAGAAACCCAACAATTGTTGAGGCATGCTACCTTTAGAATAGCTCGAAGAAGTTTTCTTTCCAAAAAACCTAAACCTATCTTTAAAGTTCCACTGATTACTTTTCCAGTGTTGCCACCTTGTCTCAAGAAGAACAAGTATTTGAAGAATCATGTGAGCAATGAGAAAACAGATGCAAAGTAAGAATGGAAGATAATCTCCTCTCTTTTCCCCAACAGGGCTTTAGAAACATACTTCTTAACAAAATGTTCTTAGTTTTCCTCTCCAAATTGCTTTTTCTTAGTGGTAGCATTCTTAATACTATTCTTACAGAATTATACCACATTATTTTATCAACCTTTGTTACTAGCGCCTTGCTTCTAATTTCTGTGTAGGTTCCTTTTTTCAACTCTAAAAGTAGGTAATTCTGCTGTGACTACTAGTTCGTAGGACATAGAGATGAGAATCTGGGTACTACCCATATCAACAAGAAAAAAATAAGAGTGGTCTGATGCCGGAAGAGGAGGAAAGTATTATTACATACACAGGTACTTCATTCCCCATCCCTTTTCTTCTCTTAGTTCTTGGATCTTTTTGTATGTTCTATTGTAGCAAGTAATTTGGAAACAAGTTTCAGTGGTTTTTTAATTCAGGTATTAGCATAAATTTCATGGAAGGAAGAATGAGTGGAGTTGAAGGTTAACTGAAGGAATGTAATAAAACTACTCAAAGCTCAGGCAAGTAGTAGCCACCAAGTTTCACTCTATAGTAATTGTTACATATTACTAGAAAAAGTATTTATTCTAATAAATGCATGTTAAACTGAACTGAATTACAGGACTGCTGTTTAAATAGATGTCACTATACTCAGATAAACAAAGGTCTATTTGTATGAGCCATGGGGGCATGCAGAAAAGAGCCAATACAGAATCTTTATTTGAAATGTCACTAGTCATAATAGGAATTTACCTTCAAATAAGTAAACAAAGGAAGTCAATCTTTCACACTGGGGTTCATGATGTATCTATGCTATGCTAGAAAATACTTAAAAGTATGAAATAATTTATAAAGAATGAGAGAGGTAATTTGGAAGAACAGGTAAATGTTAGGAGGACATGAGATGGTATTTGAAAGTATTTGGACTCGTGAGTAACAGGATGATAAGTTTCCCAGTTTTAGAATGAATGTTGTGAACTGCTGTCTCTCAGAAGTAGTATACGTCCTGAATTCTCCTCCCCATGCCCCCCCATGTAGGTCCCAAAATACATAAATTTGGCTTCAAATCCTAACTGCTACTTACCAGCTTTGACAACTCACAGCCTTAGTCTCGTGTGCATTTCTAAAATACTAAAAATGAAAAATATTTAATAAATCACCTAATTAAATGCAATTACTTGGGACACAAAATTAAAAAGAGATATACACACCTTGTCCTGAAGGAGTTTAAAAGTCAGAGGTAAGATACATAAACACACATGGATAAATGTACACAAAGTAGGATGGTTATAAGGATATGTATACTCCTAAGGAACTCAAAGGTCCCTTAATCCAGCCTGTATATAAACGCTACTTACCTCGATGATATCTTGACAAGAAATCAGTCAATAAACAAGAATTTATTAGTTTTATAGTTGATCCTGGAGGTTAAAAGGGAACCAACCACTGGAGCTCTTTCTAGGAGCAGGGGTGAGGAGCACAGTGACATGGTCACACTTATGCTTTAAGAATATCACTGTGGCAGGTGAGCAGAAGGAAGGTGGATTAGAAAAGAGAGATTTGAAGCAGTGAAACCAATTAGAAAACAATTTCAGCAATCCAGGCTAAGGCAAGGAGGGCTTTCACCAGGGCTGGTGGTTGTGTAAGTGGAAAGGAGACATAAACAAAAAATGTGAAGGTAAAAGTAACAAGACTTGTCAATAGATTGAATATGTTGTGTGAGTGTAAGGAGTTGGGAATGACACCAAGGTTGTGAGCCTGAATAACTAAGAAAATGGGGATGACCTTGACAGTAATAGAAAGATGGGAAGGGGAGTGGGGTTTTTTTTTGTTTTTTTTTTTTTTTAGTGAGGCAATTGGGGTTAAGTGACTTGCCCAGGGTCACACAGCTAGTAAGTATTAAGTGTCTGAGGCCGGATTTGAAGTCAGGTACTCCTCACTCCAGGGCCAGTGCTCTATCCATTGTGCCACCTAGCTGCCCCCCCCCTTTTTTTATAATACACATGCAGGTCTTTTTATTTATTTATTTATTTATTTATTTGCAGGGCAATAAGGGTTAAGTGACTTGCCCAGAGTCACACAGCTAGTTAAGTGTCAAGTGTCTGAGGCTGGATTTGAACTCAGGTCCTCCTGAATCCAAGGCCAGTGCTTTATCTGGGAGTGGGTTTTTGAAAAGTATAATGAATTCTGTTTTGGACCTACTGAGTTTGAAGAAACCTATGAAACCGTCTGAAATGTCCCAAAGCCAATTAGTTAATGCAGGACTGGTGCTCAGAAAAGAGACATGGGCAGGATACTGAGAATCATTCCTACAAAGATGATAAATGAACTCACAAGAGCTCGTAAAGTCACCAAATGAGATTGTACAGAGGAAGAAGAGAAGAGGGCCCAAGACAAAGCATTAGGGGACATCTACAGTTAGTGGGCATAACCTAAGCTGAAGACTTCTTTCCTCTCCCCAAGGAGAAGGAGAAAGAATGATCAGACACACAAGAAGAGAACTAAGAGTAAGCAACGTCATGAAAACCTCAAAGGAAAATATCTAAAAGATAGGTATTTGACAGTGGTATCTGAAGCCCATTAAAGTTTGGCAATTAAGAGATCACTGGTGACTTTGGAAAGGAGTTGTATTTGAATAAGGTAAGATGTCAAACCACCAAAGGTTTAGAAGTGAGAGGAGAGGAAGTGGAGGCACTGATTGTAGATCACTTTCAAGGAGTTCAGTCAAGGGGAGCTGAGATATAGGACAAATAGAAGGGATGGCTGGAGCAAGTGAGAATTTGTATGGACAGGGAAAATATGGGTGTGTCTATAAGCAGCAAGAAAGGAACCAGTAGACATTCAAGATTAGTGAGAAGCTGTGAATGATATAGGGAACAATCTGCTGGAAAAGATGAGAGTGTATGGGATCAAGGTTACATGTAGAAGGTTTGGCCTTGGTAAGAAGAAGGCCACATATGTATGTGTGACAGTGGAAGGAGACAGTAGAGAAAGATATCTGAGTGGTATAAGATCAGGAAGCTTATGGCTAATAAAGCAAATGGCCTCCATTTGGGGAGTGAAGTATAAGGCAAAGACCTCAGCAGAGGAAGTGGGTGCTGTGGGAGTTTTATGGGGACATTGGGATGTTTGGAAGAGGTGCTATGATGAAGCAGTGAATCAATCAAGGAAGTGAAGAAGGATTACCTTGTTTCAGTGAGGGTCAGTAGAGATTATATAACACACACACATATATATATATATGAGATATATATGATACATATATATCATATATCACAAATCTGTATTCTAAACATAATTCCAAGATCTTCTCCAGCTCTATTTAACAACATGTGAACAGGAACAAGGAAAGACAGTGGTGGGAATCATGCAAAGCTGAAGTTAGTTAAGGATTTACTGGCAATAGAACAAGGGGTCATGGGTAGAACTGGAGTGGATCACTTGAGCAGCAGATATGGAGAGGAGCAAACAGGTACGGGGAATGAGGGTTTTTTCATCCGCATCTAAAGGTTCAGAATCACTGGGACAAAGAAATATAAGGAGATAGGAGTATGCTAACCATTGAAATTGTTCTAGGTCCTCCCTCAAGATCCAACCTTGTGGTGTGCAGAAGACCCAGCTCACAGAGTATAAGAGTAGGCAGTCAAGAGATAGGATGCCAGCAGTAGGTGGGTCTGGCCTTTTGAACACAATAGAAAGGCTCTAGAGACAGAGCTAATAAGACAGATGGCTGATTCTTAAATTGATATAGAGCTTGCCAGGCAAGAGAAACTAGAGGCTAGGGGGTGGGTGGTCAGATCTAGAGTTGATTCAGGGCTCAATGTGAAGGCTTTGGCACAAAAACAGAGGCTGGATGCCAGGCTGACACAAGGCCCATTTAACTTTCATTTGAAAAATTCCAGCCATGGGGAACCCACTTTATCTCCTGAGACAGTTCATTCCAATAGTTAGGAAGTTTGTCTTTCCATAAAGTCAAAACATGCCTGGTTTGCAACTTTCACTAACTGCTCCTATTTCTACCCTCTAGAGATAAACAGAAGTCTAATTTCTTCCATATGACAGCCCTTGAAGCCAGAAATCTTACCCCCTCTTCTCATCTTGTACAAATCACCCGATTTCTTTTCAAATGATGTTTGTGTAGCATGATAGTTAGTTCATTCTCATTCTCTCTCTCTCTCTCTCTCTCTCCTCCCCCCCCCTCCAGTTTCTGCTCTCAATGAACTTACACATTTTAACATATGGGGAGACAGTATATATTAGGAAAATTTAGATGGCAGGTCCTTTAAGGACTTAGCAGCAAATGGTAAAGTGGTTTTTAGGGTGCATCAGTAAAGTAAATAGAATTACACAAGGTCCAAAAGAGGTAGCAGCAGAGCTGAAGGCTTTGTTATAACATTTGAGAAACAAGAGATGAATTTCTAGTCCTAGGATAATATGCAATAATCCAAACAAAGGACAATCAGGGGGGAAAAGGGATATTATGTCAACATGTGGACATAATAGGAATTAAGAAGAGATATTGTTAAGGTAGTGTCAGAAGCTGGTAGACAAATTGATAAAGCAAAAGACAGTAAAATAGAAAAAAATTACATTCTAATTTCCATTTAGGTGAAAGGATAAGAAATGAAAAAAGCTACTTTACTATTTTTAACTTTCAGTAATGGTGGGAAATCCAAAAGATGCTATCCACCTCCAGATGACTGGTTTATGTCATGTTAGCTTTTCTGTTTATCATTTGCTTTTTTACAGCACATCACCTTTTGGATTTCCCACCATACCTGTCTGTTTATACATCCTTTAACTGAAACCACAAAGACAGCAAAATATACCAACTGGTAACACAATCACAAAGTAAGAAAAAGGAGAAAGAACCCACCCTAAGGTCCCTAAACAAACAATAAAAACAATTCCAGAAGAGACTCTCTCAGAATAAATTAAACAAGAGGTTCTAGGAACCTAAAGATGGAGAAGCCTTCAATTTCTCTTATAAAGAATTGTTATTTGAGGTTTTTGTGATCCCCATCTTTTGGCTAGAATTAAAAAAAAAAAAAACTTCTGTGAGCGCACTGGCCTCTGGGGCTCCGCAAACGTCCTGGTGCTCCACCCACTAGTTGTAGCCATTGCCATAGCACTGGCACCTCACCTCATCACCACTCACTGATGCCTACATGGACCTGGCAAAATTATGATTGGAAGCCTAGTGAGGGCAGTCATGTGACTGTCAGAGCAGCCAACCAATTGGCTGGGGGCTGTCTGGGGTCAGCTGGGAAGAAGGGAGGAGATTTGCCATTCTAACTGGAAGGGGACAGGACTGCTGTGTATTCTCAGCTGATTCCTGGGCGGTGGTGTTATTCAGGTTGTATAATTTCCCTTTCCCTTGATCCTACTGATCCTGTTTGTGGTTTGTTTTGTTTTGTTTTGTTTTAAGTTCGTTCTTGTTAAATAAATCCTGCTCTGTTTTGAGGGAGGCTGCCGGTCTCCTTCCTTGCCCCAATATTGCAGCCAGCCTCACTCCCCAATTAAAAACTGGTCCCCCACACTCTTTAGATCCTTTGGTTAAGTGATGCTTTTGGCATCATTGCCTTCTTTGCAGAATGTGAATCTAAGTGTGGAATGCTACTTATACAGTGGCCTCAGTTGCTTTCCTGGTTGGTTTTACTGTTAATTTAATTGCTGTTTTCTCATTTACCCTGTTATGGCTCTCTGCGTGGGTGGGGGTGGTAGACATATTTGTAAATGTAAGTGAATCAATGAAGAATTTTCAAAAAATACTTGTTGGAATTATTTTTACTAGCTAATTTCAATCTTTTATACTTGAAATGGAAAAAATTATTAGTTCTGAGTTCTGTTTCTGCCACATTGTATCTAACCTTTAGTAAGTTATCTCTGAGTTTCAGTTTCTTCACCTCAAAAATAGCGATCAGAGGGGCAGCTAGGTGGCACAGTGGATAGAGCACCGGCCCTGAAGTCAGGAGGACCTGAGTTCAAATCCGGCCTCAGACACTTAACACTTACTAGCTGTGTGACCCTGGGCAAGTCACTTAACCCCAATTACCTCACTAAAAAAACAAACAAAAAAAAATAGCGATCAGAATACTTAAAACTACCTTATACACAAGATTATCATGATACTCAGATAAAATATATAAAGCAGTAAGTAGCCATAAAGTACCACATAAAAATCAGCTATTATATATATTTTTTGGATGGTGAGGACTCGAAAATGAAATGGAGGGTAAAAAAGATTCAAATAATTAATTAAATGATTAATGAAAGGATTTTCCTTTAACTTTTATTTGTAGCTCCTTACTTCATTAGAATTTAATTAGAGGGGCAGCTAGGTGGCACAGTGGATAGAGCACCGGCCCTGGAGTCAGGAGTATCTGAGTTCAAATCCAGCCTCGGACACTTAACACTTACTAGCTGTGTGACCCTGGGCAAGTCACTTAACCCCAATTGCCTCACTAAAAAAAAAAAAAATTAATTAGAAACAAAAAAACCCATACAGCATGATATAAAGTAAACTTCCATAGACACATATTTGCTAATTACACGAGGATAAATTACAAGGATATTTTAAAGGGAACCAAAAGCTATCTAAATGAAGAAAGTTACTTTGTTATGTTACAAGTATATGAATTGATTCACTCCATACAAAGAAATGAGTCAAACTGCAAAACTATGCCACCATGCATCTCAAAGTCTATGAATCAACACATGATAATGACATAACAGAAATACTGCCTTTTGAGGAAGGTAATTTTAAGGAGAAAGACTTAATGGCAAACTTCACATGATGTTCAAATTGTTAAGTCAACAATTATTCACGGGGCAGCTAGGTGTGGAAGTGGATAAAGTGCTGGCCCTGGATTCAGGAGGACCTAAGTTCAAATCCTGCCCCAGACACTTGACACTTACTAGCTGTGTGACCCTGGGCAAGTCACTTAACCCTCACTGCCTCACAAAAAACAAACAAAAAACCACAAATTATTCAAATGAAGGTCTAAGCTCAAGTAGCATACAAAACCTTTCAACACCACAGGGAAAATAAATTAATTTATCTCACTGGTCCCCATCTATTTAAAAAAAACACACAGAAATAGAAGTAGTTTTAAAAGCATTTTACATTTTGTAAAGTATCTCCATTTGAAACTCATTCAACCACGACATTTTAAGCTCAACACCTGACAAATCTGTAAAATAGTTTTAATTCACTAATATTCACATAAAGCAGAAGAGGGAGTCGCAGTCAACAAATGAGCATGTCTTAGACAAAGGGGAGAATGCCATGGTTGAAAAGAACATTACATTCTTGAGAATTTTAGGAGTTCTGGTCTTATGGATACATAGAAGGAAGTATTCTTATGGGAAGAATACAAATGTATAAGCATCAAAGTCACTATTGTCTACCCTAACTATTGCTTGGCAAGTGGGTTCAATAAACTGTACTGTCAAAGTTGAAGGCAGACCTAAAACAGCCAGTTTACTGGGGGGGTATACGGGGAGAGACACTATACTTGATGCTGGTTCCCGAAGCATAAACTTCACAAGGATGATCCTTCCCCACTTCTGTGAATCTAAAAAGGCTATTTTCTTAGAATAGCCACCTAAGAAAAATTCCAAGTGTCATGTGTCCCTAGATCAAAATTACAGGGGCATTTTAAATTTGCTTAGAACAGCCAACTAAGAAAAATTCCAAATGACACATCTGTCCCCAGATCAAGACTACAGGGGCATTTTAAAATCATTTCCAAACACAAACTAGATAATAAGAAAATGTTATTAATTTTAAAAGTTATTAGGCTAGGAATAGGGACTGTACCTGTTATTTCACTAGTTCATATGGGGAAGTGAAGGGTGGGCAAACTTCCCCTACCAAGGTCGATCAGCACCTTCTCTGACTAAGTCTGAGAGAGAGTTACCTAGAGCAATGGTGTCAAACTCAAATAAAAATAGGGCCACTAAATCATACATAAGGTTCCCTGAGGGCCACATGTTTAAAAATGTAATATTATCTATGCTTTGTAGTATTTTTAAATGTTTCTTGTTAAATATTTCCCAATTACATTTTAATCTGACTCAGACAGCACTCAGGAGTGTTGAATCAACTTGCAATTATGAAACTGATAACAAAATTAAAGATCACTTAGACTATATGCTTCGAAATGCCCCACTTTTTTCCTTTATACTTTTTGAATCCTAAGCATGCACTTACTGCCATCAACCTGTAATTTAAAAATTGCAATATGTGAACCAAAATGAATAATCCAATTCGTAAATCATAAAATGCCATTACAAAAGAAATCACCACTTTTAAAAGTCTTCTTTGGAACATATTACTGATCCTTGCTGTGTGATTCTAAGCAAGGTTATTGCCTCAGTTCCCTCAACTGTAAAATGTGATACCTTAGGGTTGTTGTAAGGATCAAATGAAGTAATGTTTGTAATGTGCTTAGCACAGTGCCTGGCACATAGAAGACAGTATGTAAATGCTTATTTTCTCCCCACCAGCCCTTATTTATAAAACATAAAAACTCCAAACTAGATCTGAACTGTGAGCTACCAAGCTCACACAGTTCTGTTGGCCAAAAGTGGTCCCAAGGGAAATGACAAAGGACATGCTTTCCTGCCCTGACACTAACCTCAAAAGATTAATTCTACATCAACTTCTCTTTCATAAATTTGTCCAAACACTTTCTAAAAAAATCTATTAACTTCTGGTAATATCTTTTGGGATAGAGTTTCACAAACTTACTACACACTCCTGTGGGAAGTGTATTTTTATTTGCCCTTAAACTTGTCTATATCAAGTTTTCAAAGGTACCTCTTCATCTTATTTAGGGATTTGGTGAACAAGTCTTTCTACTTTCTCCATTCCATTCATGGCTTATAAGAATTTAATCATATCTTTCCCTCTGATTCTCAACTCTGATAGCTTTTCTAAGTCCTAATTCTTCTCAACCTATCAACCGCACTTGACACTATTAACCTCTCTCTCCTCCTTGATACTCTCAACACTTTGTTAACATTCTACCTGTCCTAATCACTCCTTAGTGATTTTTATCCATATCATACCCTTAACTTAAAATTGGTTCCCCAGGTTATATCCTGGGCCCTCCCCTCTTCTAATTTTCCTTTCTTAGTACTTCATCAGCTCTCTTAGGTTTAATTATCCTCATCAATGCACATCTACATATTTATCCTAATATCTCCCCAAAGCTTCAGTCCCACCATTGCCTACTGACACTTTCAACTTGATGTTCCAGAGATGTCTAAAATATTGGAACCCATTCTCAGTATGCTCCAAATCTGCCCCACCCTCTTCCAAATTTCCCTATTTCTTCTGAAAGATCCACTATCTTTCCAGTGTTTAAGGTTCATAAAAATTAGCATTATCCTCAACTCATTATACATCTCAAATGACTAATCTTGTCATTCTACCTTTACAACTCTTTCACATCTGACTCCTCTCCACTCATACAGCTATCACATTTAGCTCAGGCTCTTGTCAGCTGTCATCTAAATTATTTCAACAACTTCCCAATTGGTTCCCCTGCCGTAAAGTCTATGACCACTCCAGTCCATCCTGTAGTTTGCTGGCAAAGTAATCTTCATTAGGCATAGAGTCTGACCATGTGACCCTCTTCTGAAATCATTTCAGTGGCTTTCCATTGCCTCTAGGACAAAATACAAATTCCTCTGTTTAGCTTTTCCAAAAGCTTCACAACCTAGCCCCAACTTACCTTCTAGCTCACTGGACATTAATCTCCCTCTCTGTGAGCCAAGCAAAACATTTTCCCTTTGATGGCTAAGTCACCACCAATGCACTTCCCACCATTACTGTTACAGTGGACGAGTTATCATTCGTGGAACACACCTAAAAGGAAAAAAAACAAGTTCATTATATCTGGTAAAAACTATGTGTTTATACATACACAAGTATTGTACCCAAGTAACTTAAAGTATTTTAAAAACTCTGAGTACGCTAGAGTAATGACAATATATAACATTTAATAACAGATGGCTTTGTAACAGCTATTTCAAGGTTCATTATTTAATTCAGTCCTAAGAGCTATTGTAACAAAAGCTAAGGTGTGCAAGAAGACAAGATACTGGATAAAAGAAGAGAGTACTAAGGGCTTAACTATAAGTTCCGAGGCAAAAGTGTTAAAAAAACAACGGAGGCAAAAATACAAGTAATCAAGACAGTCCCTACTTTCAAGGAGTTTACAGTCTAATAAAGAAAATTAACAAGTAAGGAGGGGACTGAGGAGAGAAGAAATCAGCAGTAGCATGATCTGGAAATAGCTCAAAAAGACCTGGTCACCTGGTTCCAGGGCAGGAAAGGCGAAGCCCATCTACCAGGACCCAGGATCCCAGAGTCATAGTGACAGTTCCAGTGGGAGGAGGGTGAGGAAGATGGCCAGAGTACAAGCACATATTTTAGAAATTATATGCAAGAGCAGCATTGCAGTTCTACTTCTCTAGTTCCCCTACATTTTTCTAAATATATTTAAATGAACCAGAACTGAACATAGTTTTACAGATATAACACAGTTACTTTGGGATTCCCTAGTTCACTTCAAGGTTTGGCTCAAGTGTCTTTCCCTTCAAGGACCTTTGCTGATTCCTCCAATTGTTAGCCCTATGCAACCCCCCCCCCCCCATTGCTGAGTATTTATATTCTATTTATCCTGTAATTTCTTAAATCTAGTTTTTGCCTTTCTTTATATTTCAGTTCTTTGAACTAGCTTGACACAAAGTAAGGACTTAATAAATACCTGTTGACAATGAAAATGTATCTTCTTCCCCACCTCCTGCCCCTGCTCAGCTCCAGTACCCCAGAAGACTATAGAGAGGACAGAGAATCAGTTCTAGAGTCAGACAATCTGGGTAACCTAGGCAATTCATTTAACACTCCCCTGGCCTGAGTTTCCTCCTCTGTAATATAAGAGGGTTGGGCTGGATTAGATTTAGATGGCCTCTGAATTCCCTTCCAGCTCTTGAGCTACGATCCTCTAAGTTCTATGATCCCAAGCTCCCTGATGGCAGAACTATCTCACTTCTTCATTGCATGCCCAGAGCCTACCATAGCACCTGAAACATATTGTGTTTAATAAATGCTTGATGGTTAATTTATATGGCAACTTAAAAGTTTAAAGTTAAAAAAAAAAGTTTAAAGCTAATGCTTAGAGAAGAAATTGAAGGGGAAAAAAAGACAACACAGAAACATAGCTGTATTTTCTAGTTTATTAAAATAAATTATTCTTCTTTTGAAGTTTAAAAAAATATAGTCTGTAAAATAGCTACAACATTTGGAAAATAATCTAACAACAACTCACATAAATGTTGTATGTCATAAAGGTTAACTTTACACCAACTTGGATTTTTTTTCCTGAATTCTACAACTGCATTCATATACTAAGCCATAAGTATTTGTCTACATAACCAAATACTTACTCCAGTAACACATCATTAAAATTATATCTTATCCAAGCCTGCCCAATGCATGGATGGTAAGTTACTAGTTGTAAGACTATATAGAAAAAAAGGAAGACTTAGCTGTACAGTAATGGAGCAAAATTCTTGGTGTTACTTATTGGTAACTTAATACCCAGTTGAAAGCACTTAATAAACATTCCCTAATAAGAGGTTTCCAACTAGAAAAATCACAACTGTGCTGGGCACTACAGCCTAATGGTGTACAGAGTAATACAATATATGACTATCTCATTGTAAAAATTCACTCATCCCCTTTATATAGATTATGGATTTGCTTAAGTTTGTTGTATATGTTATACATTATAGGCCAAAGACTGCAGCTTAATACAGTCCCATGCCATACAACAGAAATAGAGACTAATTTAATCATAGAAGGGCCTGAGTTTAAGAATACTTCAAAGGATTAAATGCATCAACTGACACAGTATACTGGTTTTATCCAAAAAGCAAAGAAAACAGAGATAGGATGAAAAATTTTATTTCAAAGCAAATGTTTGTGTCAATTCATGTGCTTGGTCCTTCTGGTATTAATAAACATATCAAAACTTACACAAATGTTGTCACTTTCAAAGAAACCATCTTAGTAGGTTCTAAACTTATTTCAATGATACCATCATTGTTTGATGCTTTTTTGGATCTGCTTTCAGAGTCCACTATCCTTTACTTTGAATGAGAGGCAACCTAGAACAGTAGATAAGATTACTGGGCTTGAAGACAGAAAGACCTGATTTCAATTCCTCCAGTGAAATTAATGGCTGGTTAACCTTAGGCCAAGTCACTTAACTTACTTTACCCTCAGTTTTTCATCTGTAATATGTGGATAACTGTAATACTTCTATCTCCTAGGGTTGTTTGCAAGAGTCCAGTGAAATAATGCATATAAGATGGTTAACTTTAAAAATAACAACTGTATCCTATATGGTAGTAAATACTTTTCCCTTTAGGATGTATAGATTTGGGTTTGGGATTTTTTTTTTTTAAGAAAAGTGAAAAAGACATTCTCAATGAAGTCAAATGAATAAACTGCATAAAATGCCACTTTTTCAATGTTTGTTGGTTTTACTCATTTTTTTCATCTTAAAATACCTTTTTCTAAAGGATAGCATTCACGGGAGGGATTGGAGAGGGATACAGGGGAAAGTCTAGATTACAAAGGGAAAAAATATTAAAAAATACTTTTAAAAACAGTGAATAAAGCAGGTGAATAATCAGGGTAATACCATTTTAGGTCACAGGCAACATGACAAAAAAGCATATTGTAAGCCAGAACGCTGACTTCTTCACCATGACAATCACTGTGCCAAAAGTTCATTCCTCTGGACATAGAATCTCTCATAATCCTAGCTGAATTTCTGACTGACTGTTTAACCTTGTAGGATGAGCTCTCCATCCACGAAAGCATTGATACAGAATAAGTAAATCATCTTTTTCACATGTGATTCAGTGTTTTATAGGGTCTTGGAGAAGATGACATCTTCCACTACAGACTTTTTCCACACTACTATCACTAGAATATTTTCTTGAAAATTATGTTGTTTGTCCAGATTTGAGACCTAAACAAATGTCTTCATGGTTTTACTTCATTACTTAAAACGCATATTACATTCTTTCAAGAAACTTTCAAGTTCAAGTTTTTTTCAAAATTAAATTTATCCAAATGTAAGACTTCATCAATTGTCTATTCGAACAAGCTATTTAATAATTGACAACTTTCACATATTATGGCTATCTTCTCTCTAAATATGCAGTACCAATTAAAAACTGGCTTGATGATATATCATCTCACTTTTTAAAAAACAAAATCTCTCCTCTACCCCCTCCCACTCTCAGGCCCAAGTGATAAAAGTCAACATTTGATATTTATTCATCAATCTAAATAAGCAATTCATTTTTACACCAACATGAAATACACTTCCAAACAGACTAGCTAACCAGTCTACAACTTGATCAACAACCACAAGATGAAACACTTTACAAAACTGTTCCTGGTATCAGTACACTCCTGCTACCACAAAGGAAAAAAAAAGGGCAATCTTATTACTATATAGTAACATTTAACAATCCTACCAACATGATCCCACAATGGAAAAGATTCTTAATTTCATAAACCACTCTAGAATCCAGACGTGCATGGCAAGTCAGAGAAACACTTAATATTTTGCACTAAGATAGGAAATGTCTATTGAAGCAATTATAAAGAATATTTCATTCTTACAAAGTAAAAATTACTAAGTGGAGAATTATTAGATAGCTTCTCATTTGACTGTGAATGGAATTACAGAATGAGATGGAGTTACTACCACATTCCTTTATAATAGAGGTGGTGAGGTAGAAAATACTGGAATAAAAAAAACAACAACAGGTAACCTAGGCTTCCTTTTGATTCTATTTGATAGGTGAGTCACCTCACCTCTCCAATCTGTCTGCTCACCTAGAGAGAAAGGAGATGATAGTAATCTCTAATGTCCCTGCAGATAATGGCTGTGATCCAGCAGGCATATACAAAACCAAAATTCATACACATCCATATGAAGCTCCCAGAAGAAAGTGAAGGATCAGAAAGACTAAGGAATGGGAAAAGAAAAATGCTTTAATTACCGACTTCCCTAACCAGTAACAACTCTTGAATATACACTAAAGAGAACTATTGTTTTAGTTACCTCCCTTTATTCTTTATTTAAAAAAAAACACTAAAACAAACAAAAACTATATTAATAGGTGGAACGATCACTTCCAGTTCTTTCCCTTCCTTCTCTGAGTAAAAAGTATGCATTCTAGAAGCCTCCAGAGTATTTTTGTCAGTATTTCACTGAATGCAATACTTGGAGTAACCAACTCTTCCCTAGACAAAATATATACCCTAAGGGAATAGAAAGCCTTCTACCTTAAGACCTCACTACTGCCCAACATACCTCTGAAAACTTGTAGTTTTTTTGAACAAGTAAATCAGGCAGTTTGTTGTAGTAACCAGAAAACTAGTCTGAAAAGAGGAAGACCTGAGTTCAAGAGCCACCCCTGACTCACACCAACTATGTCACCCCTAGGCAAGTCACTTAACTTCTCATTACTTCAGACAACTCTTGGAGTTTAAGGTGCTGATTTAAATTAAATGAGTTCATCCTTAAGCCATTCTATTAACTTCTCATTCCTAATTGCCAATGATCTTGTGAGTTCATATTGCTGGTTTAAAAAAAAAAAAAACGGCAGCAGCTACCACCATCACCTTCTATAAGTTAGTAGGTAGTCTTCATGGAATGCTAAACAGAAAAATTCTCACCCTGTAGCCAACCTCCAATCTTTGATAACAGACACTGCCACCTGTCCATGTCTGTACTCATATTCAAAACCTTTCCAGCTTGGCAAAAGCTGTCAGGGCTTGTGGTCTACTGCCTGGCATGGACTTTGAGAACCCAGGGTCACCTCCAAAACGGGTGACAGAGGACATTAGTGATCTGAATCTATCGAGGGAATACCCACACTGATGAAATAAATCCTTGAAATACTAATGTACTGAATAATAAGTAGCTAACACTTCCATAATGCTTTAAGGTTTAAAAAGCGCCTGACGACAACCCAACAAGATAGGTTCACCAGTTATTCTCTTCACTTTACAAACAAGAAAACTAAGGTTTAGTAAAGTTAAGTGATTTGTCCATGATCACACAACTAATACCTCTGCTAGAGGTAGAATTCCATTCCAGATCCCTCTGGTCTCAGAACACTTTCCATTATTCCACACTATCCCTGAATTTTTTACTCAACAGATGTCACTCTATACTACTTCAATTATTTTTTCCAAGACTCCTTTAACCAAGATCAGTGTTGCTGTAATTCTTCTAAAAACAATTTCAAGAAACATCTGAATACAAACAAGCCTAAATTCAGGAAACAATTAAGTACAATCAATATTTTTAAAAAACTAAAGAACAATCTAGAACATAAGTATTATATTTCTTCAGTCTACTGTTACTCACATCAGGCTTGTCATCACTGACACTAGTTAATATAGTATGCCTCTTTACATAACTGCAAGTCTTGTTTTTAACTGATTGAAAAACCATAACATCACACTAAATTTCAATTCAAAGATGCAGGGAAAGAATAAAAAAGTGATAAATAAAAGACGTAACTTGGTGTTTTGTGTGCATTACTTTATTCTAAATTTATTCTAAATATTTTAACTATTTTCAAATAAAGAGGTAGTATCAAAAGAGTAGTTTCAAATCTCCCAAATAAAAGAGATTCTCTGCCTTACTTAAGCACTCTGGAACTCCTACAAGAGAGACATTTCTAGATAATCTTACTCTAGCCATATTACTCCATTTACCAAGTAACCAAGCCCCCAAATTTCACTATTACTATACTTTGGAAATCAGCAAAATCTGGTCTTGATGAAATAAAAATATTCTAAAATAAAAAGGTTATGCAGTCTTCCTCATAAAATTCATATTTGTCCATTAAGCTCTGAAAATGTGACTTTTTAGACAAGTTACATATGCCAACTATGCCCAAAATTTTAGGCTTAAACCAAGTAAAATGAGTATAGCTAAGTAAGTGAGTGAGTAAGAGAGAGAAAGAGAGAGAGAGAGAGGGAGAGAGAGAGGGGGAGAGAGAGAGAGGGGGAGAGAGAGAGGGGGAGAGAGAGAGAGAGGGAGGGGGAGAGAGAGAGAGAGAGAGAGAGAGAGAGAGAGAGAGAGAGAGAGAGAGTGTGTGTGTGTGTGTGTGTGTGTGTGTGTGTGTGTGTGTGTGTGTGTGTGTGTGTGGTGGTCAGCATCCATCTTATATCTCAAAATGGCAATGAGCTGGTAAAAATGAAATATTGTTCAAAAGCAGTAATCAATAGATGCATGTTTAATGTGCATGTCACTCAACCCACGATACATCATGTGTTCTTTTAGATCTCAATCACTGAAAGGTTTCATGAATTTGATTAAGAATTTACCTATCTAGGGGGCGGCTAGGTGGCGAAGATAAAGCACCGGCCCTGGATTCAGGAGTACCTGAGTTCAAATTCGGCCTCAGACACTTGACACTTACTAGCTGTGTGACCCTGGGCAAGTCACTTAACCCCCATTGCCCCACAAAAAAAAACAACACAAAACAAAACAAAACAAAAAAACACAAAACAAGAATTTACCTATCTAATCTATACCTTCTTAAAAGCAGCCTAAGGCCCTAAATGAAAATAAACATGTAATATTCTGGATCTAAAGATATTTTAGGTTAAGGTAACTGAGTTGTAGAATATACTATTTAAATGCTATTCTTCCCAATGGAAAATACCATTGACACATTTTCATGAGGACAGAAGAACATATCTGAAAAGTACTGCCTTAAGAGAAACAGCATAGTAAAAAGCAGTGGCTTTAAGTCCAAAGAGTGCTGGGTTTGAATCCTAACTAATGTGATCCTGGAGAAACTGACATATCTGAACCTCAGCTTCCTCATCTATAAAACTAAGAGTTGCTTAGAAAGTACTTTCTAAACCCTAATGTAAAAGATAAATCTATCTCTTTTGTAAATTATGCAATTATTATAAAGGGAATATGCTTTGATGTGTTCTTTCAGTAGTGTCCATAGATCCTCAGAAAGTTGATATTCTTTATCCCTTCTTACCAAAGACATGCCAGGACCCAAGTAAGGGCTGATCCAACAAACAGGAATAAATAAGCTAACTGCGCACCACAAGAGATCCAAATCTCATCTTGTTAGCCTTATTTCTGACTAACTGAACTAACCAGCTACAGCTGGAAATGGACCGCATCTGGCACAAATTTAATGTCAGTTATTCCCTACACAAGAAAGCAAAGATTTTAAAGGCAAGGATGGATGTGTAAAATGCTCATACACCTATATAATAGGCCTAATATGATTTCAATAATTAAGAAATAAGGTCATGATGATAAAAAGGTAAATTATGAATAAAACCATAATCTAGCTTTAGTTTATATCACTGTCTAGGTAAAGTGGGGTTCACATGATAAACTAAATTAAGTGTTTCTCAAACAATCACTGGGAATATTAGTAATATACAGGAAATTGTTTAAAGTCAGTTTACATTTTGACAATGTCTACGGTGGTTTGTTTTTCCCTAGGAACACATCAAAGCTAAATTTAAGGAAACCTACCATCCCAAATATTTATACCTAAACACAAGTTCCTTAAACAATTTGTGGTTAGTTGTGCCATTAACACAATTAATTCTTCCAACCATATCAGAAGATGCTTTCCCAAGAATTAGGGAGGAATAAATTCCTTTTTCCTCCCGTTTTGTAGAGAATTATACTTTGATAGTGTTTTCACCATCCTGACAAGGACACCAGTCAATTCTGAAACATGAGGTGAAGAGGCACCTTAAAGAAAAAGTTTTTACAACCCCATTATTTTCTCACATAGGGGAGAAACATGAGTAAAGACACTTTACTGTTAGCACCATAAGTCAAAGCACAAAGAGTAAGAAAACTGCCACACCGTCAAAGCTTTAAAAGGAAAAGGATAAATGGAAATGGATTAATGTCATCAGAGCACTTTAAAGTCTGGTTACAGTCCAGTGCCAAACTTGGAATGCCTCAATGGCTTACTCTGTGCTGCAGGCCTTGCGCCACTAGCTCAAATTACTCTTCGTTTCAACCCTAAAATTACTTAAAATCATTCGCCTAAAAAAAAATCCAAACCCAGCATCTGGGACCTCTTCTTTTGTCCCACGGTTTATATACGGAGGCCCTGACGGACTCAAAGGGATCCAACCACCAAAACGCAGCCACAACGTACATCCTTGCGGTCGTAACTGCAGACCCACATCCCAAAAACCAAACTAAAACCGAAGGAGAAAAAAAAGGGGTTGGGGGGGGGGAGATGCCAGCATCCCCTCTCACTATGATGGTATTCTAACTTTTCATTAAATGCCTCTAGAGGGGCAGAAAGAAGACTGGGAGGCGAAAGACCGGATGGGAGATAAGGGCAGACACCGCCCCCAAAAAATTCAAAGAGCAACTTCGGCTGGGGTTGGGCTGGGCTGGGCTCGGGAGTCCCGGAAACAAAGGCCACGGCACCCAAGGGGCGATCGGGGGGTCAGGGACGAAAGGCTCCCGGAAGCCCCTGCCCGAGGCTTACCTACCTATGGTGGAGATGAAAGTGGTGTTGAAGGCATCGTCCGAGAAGCGAAAGAGGACGCAGGTCTTCCCCACTCCCGAGTCCCCGATCAGGAGCAGCTTGAAAAGCAGGTCATACGTCTTCTTCGCCATCGGGAGGAGCAGCAGCTCCGGGTCTCGCCGCCGGCGGCCCCGCGGGATCGATCCTTACTCTCACCCGCCCCGGGCTCCTTCTTCACTTGGGTTCCGGGCTACTTGTCCCCGGCCGGCGCGGGGCAGGGTGAGGGGGCAAGGGACGCGCTCTAGTGAGGGGATCCAGGGGCGGGGACGACGGCCAAGCGCCCTGGCACTGGAGGCTCCGACAGGCGGCTCGCTCCGGCGCCTCCGGGGGGCAGCAGCGGCGGCTCTGCGGCTCTCCCGTTCGCCTGACTCGGTTCCGGGGAGTCGGTCGGGACAAAATGGCTTCCCCTCCCCCCTCAGGGCTGCTCGGCCGGGACGCTCCCACGGCGGGCAGGCGGGTTTGGAGCGTGGGTGGGCGAGCAGGAGGAAGAGAAGTCTCTGCTGGCGCGGGGAGGCAGCTGCGGCGGCGATTGCAAGCAAGGACGCGACGGCAGCGGGGGACCCCAGAGCCTGGCAGCCCTCAGCTACATAGCCACAGGAAGCTGAACCGCCCCGGCCCAAACCACCTTTTCCCCGTGCCCTCTCACGCCGGCGTACCCGCGCACGCACGTACGCATGGGCGTAAGCTCGCCCCTCCTCCTCTGCGCACCCGGGCGCAGTCTAAAACCAGAAGTCGGGAAGTCTGGCGCGCCTATCTAAAATGCCTCGACCTACGGAAGGGGTGCGCGCACGCGCTCCTCCGCCAGCGTCTGATTGGTCGGGGGGGGGGTTGGGGAGGGAGGAGGCAGGCTGAGGTTTAGAAGTGTCAGAGTGGGTGGAGTGCCCCGATAGGGACTGGGCAAGCGCAAATGTCCTCGCTAGACATATTCTCCCTCCACCCCAC
The DNA here is from genome assembly GCF_019393635.1 of Dromiciops gliroides. Taxonomy (NCBI): domain Eukaryota; kingdom Metazoa; phylum Chordata; class Mammalia; order Microbiotheria; family Microbiotheriidae; genus Dromiciops; species Dromiciops gliroides. The sequence goes on along the minus strand of NC_057862.1, from coordinate 469,811,604 downwards.
CCCGGACCCTCCCATTAGAACTAGAGCCCTAGAAAGAAAAGATAAGCCTGACTAAACGTGAAGCGAGGAAGGCTTGACCCAACCGGACCGAGAGTAGCGTCCGGTCAGTCGAGGCTTTCTGTGCCTTGTAAACACGCGAGAACTTAGGACTCTCTGTCATCCCCACGAATAGTCCATTCGGCGTCCACGGCGCGCAAGACATGCTCACTTAATTGATTTCGAGCTTTTGCTAAACTCCGAAGCAACCCCGAAGCTCGCGGAAAAGCCGGGGCGGTAGAGGAAGGAGGGAGATCCCACCCGCCCCGGTTTGCTTTAGGTAAAAGGGGGCAGGAATATGAAAGTGAAAAACTGGCCACGCTGGTTCAGGAAGAGATGATGTCATCTGCCCGTCTGCTTGTCAGGGCGAGGAAAAGAGGACAGAGGGCCGCCAGCCCGGCGCTGGAGGGGAGGGGCGACCGCGACCCACAGCAGCCTGTGGGAGGAGGGTGGTGGGGGAAGGGACCTCCGCCCCCTGCCTCCTACTCCCCCCCTCCCCTTCTCCAGCCACTGCATTCCTAGAGAGCCTGCGGCCCCGCAGAACTCCCGACGTCCCGGGAGGCGGAGCCGGCCGCACGGCTGCCCACGCCCGCTTTCTTGTCTGTCTTCCTACCTCCTTCATGGCTTTTTAAACCTTCTCATTTATACTCCATTTTATGAAGCACCTACTGTGTGCTGTGCTCTGGGCTTGGCCATAGAGGCGACGCAAACTCAAGGCGTTGTCCGATTCCTGCCCTCTTCTTTCTTGTTTCACATTTGGCACATTGCACTTAAATGCTTTCTCATTTGTGCCTTCATCTCAAAGCCCTTCCCTTAATATTTATTTTTTTTCCTACAGCTGCAGTCTTAATTCTTTCTTCATACCTCCATATTTTACCTCCATCCTTCACCTCTCCGGACGTTGAACTCCTAGCTGCCTCCCCATCCCGTCCACACACACTTTCCTTCTTAGAATAAAAGAAACACAGATAGCTCTGTTAAGGAACCTTCTCAGCCCTTGCTTCATAGTAGCCCAGGTACACCTAAGATGAGCCAGAGGAGCGAGTGGTTTGAATGGGGATAGGAAGCTTGGGAAGGGACCAGTTCAAACTGATATAGTAGTAGGAACTGTGAAATATTGGGGAAGGAACAAAACAAGAATTAGTGAAGCGAGCTTAAATATTCTGAGTAGAATTCGTATCTAGTTAGTAGTCAACTGAAGTCAATAGTTCTGGCAACCTTGGTAACAGGATTATTATTCTCTTTGCCTCTTCTGACTCCTCTCTTTTCATCCCCACCCTTCATTCTCCTTCCAACTCTAGCTTTGAGAATAACCAGTCAAATTTTCCCCTATTAGAATGTAAGCTCTTTAAGGACTGTGCCTATCTCCCCTTTAATTTCCATTTCTTAAGTTCAATGCCCCGAACATAGTAATATTTAATAAAACAAGACTTTCTGGAAAACTCCCATTCTTCTCCATCCCTCTCTCTTATCCTCATCTGAGATTCCCATTCTTCCTCCCTTCACCTAGTCTTCTTTCATTCAATCCTACTTCAATTTGGAGTTTATTATTGTCTCATGATCATTTTCTCATTCACTCAGCCACCATTCAATTTAAGTACCTACTTTGTGCAAGGGATCAATTGGCACTAAAGTCTTATTTCAATGCCTCTTGGCATTGAAATGACCCTGGATTCTGTAAAGAGTTCGCCAACAGAATACAAGCCCTGACAGATCTCACCAGGCTGGAAAGACTTTAAATACAGGCCTGGCAACTGAACATGTATACTCCAAGGACCAGTCTACCTAATTTAGGAGAGGCTACTTAACAGGTTGCTGCCTGGAGGAGGATGATTTTTTTTTTTTAGCTACAGCAACTCTAAAACAGTCTTAGAAACTTGAGAAACAATGGATTTTCACACGGGAGAAATCACTAATCCTTGAAATATGTTCACGACAAGTCTTGTCAACTTTACCTCCAATAATATCACATCCTTTTCTCCATTCACAAGGCCACCACCCTAATTCAATTCCTCATCACTTATCACCAGGATTATTGTAATAGCCTCCAAAATGATCTCCTTGATTCATTCAATTCAATATCACTAAGCACCTACTATGTGCCAGTTACTGTACTAGGTTTTGAGAGAAAAATTATATGGTCCTTGCTTTTAAGGAGCTTATATTTTATAAAGGAGTAGGACATGAACATAGATAAATCCAAGATACATAAAAAGTATATTCTGAAGAGGGGAACTAAGAACTGAAGCAACTAGGAAGTGCAGTGGATAGAGCACTGGACCTTGAGTCAGGAAGACTCCTGAACTGAGTTCAAATCCAGCTTAAGACATTTGCTAGTTGTATGACCTTGGATGAGTCACTTAACTCCTGTTTCTTCAACTGAAAAATGAGGAGAATAATCACACCTACCTCAGGGTTGTTTCAAGGTTCAAATTTTTGTAAAGTGCTTAGCACAGTGCCTGGCATATAGAACATGCTATATAAATTCTGGCTATCATCATTATTAAGTGGAGGAATCAATAAAGGCTTCATGTAAGAAGTGAACCTTGAAGGAAGCTAGAGATTGCAAAAGACAGAGACAAAGAAAAGAATAATCCAGGCATGGAGGACAGCCTACGTAAGGCACTGAGATGGGACGTGGAATGTTTTGTAGATGAGTTTGGCATATAGAATGCATGAAAGGGAGTAATGTTATTAGCCTAGAAAGTTAGGCTGGAGACCAATTGTGAAGGGCTTTCAGTGCACTTTCAATGCAAAGTTTAGATTTTATTGTAGAGGCAATAGGGAGCCACTAGAGCTTCTTGAACTAGAAACTATGCCATGGTCAAAGCCATGCTTTAGGAGTATCATTTTGGCAGCTGAATAGAAGATGGAGTAGAGAAGGGAAAGATGAGGTGAATTTATTTCCTTTTATCTCTACTAGGGAGTACAAGAAGGTTTACTGAAAGCAAAGAAGTATGGGGACTAAAAAAAGTTGAGAAACCCTGTCCTAGGGGAAGAGTAATCTAACAAAGGCATATAACATGCATGTAGATATATGCAGAATAACTAGGGGAATAGTATAAGCATTAATAGCTGAGGGAAGCAAGACAGGCTTCAAGTAGAAAGTAATACTTGAGAAAGCTGACTTAATTCTCACTGTTCCCCAACCTTCTTGAAGGAAACTAGAGATTCTGAGAGGTAGAAGTGAGGAAAGAAAGAATTCCAGGCATGGGGAACAGTCAATGCAAGAGTCCAGATAGGGAAGATAGAGGGCTTTGTGTGACCAACTATAGGAAAGTCATTTCAGTAAACTATAGTTCAACTTACTTGAAGTGGAATAATGCATAATAATTCTGGAAAAGTAGCAGGGAACCAAGTTATAAAGACCTTTAAATGTCAAACCAAGAAGTTTATATTTGGTCTTTGAGGTAACCAGGAACCACCGGAATTTAATGAATAAGGGTAATGAAATGCTTATATGATCCTATCTGTACTTATGGAAAATACCTTTGGCTGATAAGTGCTTTATCCACTGCACCACCTAGCTGCCCCCAAGCATGACTTATTGGATAGAGAACTCAACTCAAAGTCTGAATGACCTGGGTTCAGGTTCAAACACTGACACATACATACTGACTGTGTGACTCAGGACAAGTCACTTAACCCCTCAGTGCCTTGGTTAACTGTCTAGAACCCTAGATTAATTGCAGAAAGGGAGTTGATCTACATTGGGAAAGGGACTTTCCTCACCAGGGAGCTCCCTTCAAAGATGGAAACATAGGTCTAGGAGGCAGGGCAGGGGGAGAAGTAGAAGGCAAGATAAGAGAGTAGGGGAAGGTAGATGTGGAAAGATTGACTAGAAAAAAAGAAAGTGGTGAATAGCCTCAAGGAAATGAGTTAAAGAATTAATTTGTTGGGCATAGTGGATAAAGCCAGCCCTGGATTCAAGAGGACCTGAGTTCAAATCCAGCCTCAGACACTTTACACTTACTAGCTCAATGACCCTGGGTAAGTCACTTACTTAACCCTCATTACCCCACCAAAAAAAAAAAAAAGAAATAATTTGTTGTTATTGTTCAATCCTTCATGACCTTATGGACCATACCATGCTAATACTGTCCATACAGTTTTCTTGGCAAACATACCGGAGTGGTTTGCCATTTCCTTCTCCAGTGGATTAAGGCAACCTGGGGCTAAGTGACTTGTCCAAGGTCACACAGCTAGTAAGTGTCTGAGGCTGCATTTGATCTCAGGTCTTCCTGACTCTAGGCCCACCCTTCTATCCACTGAGCCACCTAGCTGCCTCCCTGAAAATCAATTAGGAGAAAGTAAAAGGATTCTTTTACTGTTGTAAGGGCTCAGTTGAGATAGATAATATAAATTTGTAGTAGACAGTCTGCTTGGTTATGAGACTCCACTTTGAGCAGCACTTAAATAGGAGCAGAGGCAGATGGTGGGAATGTTCCACAATTGGAGTTCCTTACCTGGAATGCTCTCCTTCCTGCCCTCTGCCTACTGACCTATCTCCCTGGCTTCCTTTAAGTCCCAAGTAAAATTCCATCTTCCTAACCCTTCTTAACTCCTGTGCTTTCTCTCCATTAATCATTTCTTATTTATTCTGTCTATAGCTTGCTTTGTATATATTTGTTTTAATTTTGTCTCCCCCATTAAACTGTATGCTCCATGAGGGCTGAGACAGTCTTTTGCCTCTTTTTGTATCCCCAGCACTTAGCACAATGCCTGGCATATTAATACAGTGCTTAATAAATGTTTATGGACTTGACTTGAGTTTGGCAACACATGAGCAGCAAAGGATTCAAGGGAGTTGAACTGATTAACTATGGGGTTAAGGTTGGGAAGGGAGGAGAGTGAAGTCAGAGCAGGAATGAATGACCTGAAAAAATCCTGAGGAATATAAAGATTAGAGATTAAAGTGAGCATGAAGAAAAGTTTCAGGAGACGTAGCAAGAGAAGGAAAAATCAGAGGTTTTGATTAAAGAAGCAAATTTTGGAGTTTTTGCACATGAAAATGGAATGCTTGTAGATAAAAATCAAACCAAGGGTGTGACCATCCCTGCATATAGATTAGACAGAGAATAGAATACATCTTGGGAACTGAGGTTGGGAAAGTTGGGGCTTGAGTGTTTGAAGTGATGACAACATATATGCCGGAATCACGATAGCAATTGGAGGAGAAGGGGGTTTGCCCAATAAACCAAATTCCTTGAGAAAGGAGAGAAATTAACTAGGAGCTAATGGTTAAAAGCTACCTCAAAAGAAATTAAATTTCAAGGAGATTGTTGTTTCAGTTTATCATTCCATGCTGTCAAGGTTATTTTGAGCCCTGATTCTGTTAACTATGGGGTAAAAGTTGAGAGCCCTAAACTGAGGTCAAGGCATAGTGGGTCAGGTTAAATTCAGAGCTAGATCATTATTAAGGAGATACATCTATATGGTGTGTGTGTGTGTGTGTGTGTGTGTGTGTGTGTGTGTGTGTGTCTATGTGGAGGAGAGACCTGAAGCATGGCTTGTGCCAGAGGAAATTTTAAAATTATTACCTGAACCAGGTACTTTTTCATTCAAAGCATTGATAAACATTGAATAGGCAGAATAGGTGGTTCAGATTTATGTTAATTCATAAATCAACATTTTTTGAGTATGGTTATTCAACCAGCTAACCAGCTTCCTTTAAGGTTTAGTTCATCTCAGCCATCTCCTATGGGTAACCTTCCCTGTTGACCCTAGCTGTGTTCTCTCTTTTCTCAGATAATCATGTCTGATAACCATATATATGTAGAGAATGTGTATCTGGAAAGTTCCTGTTCAAACTGGGGGTGAGGGGGTTCCTAAATAACTGAAAACAGAATATAAAAAGAGTTACCTAAATGACTTGATAACAAAGGGTAGAAGCATTTATTCAAAAATCTGACATCATAAGGCATTGGTCATTGGATGAAGGCAGCTGATGGAATATAAAGACATTCTAGTAACTGAATGGCTGAGGATAAGCCATGCCTCTTATGTCTTTAAGAAACAAACTAGCTCCATTTAGCAGTCAGTCAGCTTGACCAATCAACTTTTAGGAGTCAGCTCTGAGCTTTTAAGGAATACTTGTACCTCTTACAGAATATAAGATATTGAAGAGTATATCCTAACTCCTCCTTCCTCCACCATTTTTTTTTTGTGAGGCAATTGGGGTTAAGTGACTTGCCCAGGGTCACACAGCTAGTAAATGTCAAGTGTCTGAGGCCGGATTTGAACTCAGGTCCTCCTGAATCCAGGGCCGGTGCTCTATCCACTGCACCACCTAGCTGCCCCAACTCCACCATTTTCAGTAGCATCCCGCAGCAGAAGAACATGGCTATAGGAGATGTACTTTCGTGCAGCTTGAGAGGGAAATTCGACAATTGCTTGCTGAACCCTAGACTTCTGTGTAGAGAATGTTAAGAAGAGAGAAAATTTGGCATCTGGAACTGGGAAACTTACTCAGGAGATGCCAGGCCTGAGATCCAAAATTCTGAAGTTACAAAAGTGGGAGGCTTCTAGATGATCTTAGGGTGGATTCTGTTTCTTTTGAAGAAAAAAATGCATAGCAGTATCTTAGGCAAAGATTACAGTTCAGCTGAAATGGTCAGAGAGTATAGCCAATGGATGGATCAGTGAGCCCAGCTGAAGAACATATTTAGCAGAAAATAGACCCAATAGGCCCAGCAGACTAACATAAAGTGGTAGGGGGAATATCTATCTGGTTCCCTGCCATAAAGAATAGGCCAATTGTTTCCTCTAAAAAAGGTGGGAACCTATCCCTGCGATTTGATTGGCCCAAGGAACTAGGACTGGAATTGTTGACAGTGTAGACACCTAAAGCATAAAAAGGATAACTCATGAGGAGTCAGTACCCCTCAAATTTGATGGATATCCTGTTGCCGAGGTCATCTTATCCATCTGACCCAACACACCTCACTGACTAAGTACATTTCTATTTGGATTCCAGGGGGCTACATATATCTGAACTAGTAATATATCCTTGTTGAGTATCCTTTATGTGCTATCGTTAAGTAAACTCCTTTTTCATTAAATGTTGGATAATCTACAAATATTTCACTTCTTTCCAGTCTTGAACCTGTACTACCTGACAGGCCTGAGTTAGCACTGGCCTACAGCTTATGCCCAATCAAAACATCTTGCGCAGAGACAAGCATCTCAAAGTCATTGCAAGAGGGCAGAAACAGGCTTACAGTATTGAAGGTATGTTTCAGTTCATATATGATGACCACATATAGGTCCTTCATGTACAATCTCTGTGTTTCCTTACTTTCCTTATTGGTGGTATGTATGTTTGAAATTATGTAACATTGTAAATCTTAAATGCTCGCCAAGTGAGTAGGGGTTTTTTTGAGTAAATTTTGTCCTAATTAAAAGGAAAACATATTAGTAGAGGCTAAAGAAGTAGAGTTTTTATTTATCTATTTTTTTGTTTTATTTTTTGCAGGGCAATGAGGGTTAAGTAACTTGCCCAGGGTCACACAGCTAGTGTCTAGTGTGTGATGCTGGATTTTAACTCAGGTCCTCCTGAATCCAGGCCCAGTGCTTTATCCACTGTGCCACCTAGCTGCCTTCTAAGAAGTATAGTTTTAAAAATATAGACTTACAGAGCACTTGAACCTGGGGGAGCCTTCCCTTTAATTTGAGAGAAGCCCACAGGATACTCCATGGTCTTAACTTTTTACATGTTGTATCTACCTAGCAGAATGTAGGAAGGAACAGCATGTATCATACCACTTTGCACATAGTAGATATATAATAAATGCTTATTGGTTTAGATTGGCTCTCCTATCTTTCATATGCTGCCCAAAGCCCAGTTGAGGTACAATCTTCATTCATTATAGGAATTAGAACTGTAGGAAAATGCAAATCATTTATATGTTAGAGCCTAAGGTTTCTGGAAAGGTGAGTGCATAGCCATCAATTATGCCCTGACCTATTTAGAAAGCATTGGAATGTCCTCTAATTGCTATTGTTAAAGGTATTCAGAATTACCAGATAGGTATACTCTGCTTTGGTTAACAGGGTATATTCATGGGAGAAAAGAGAGATTAAGAAGAGCAGGTCTACATAGGAGAAAAAAAGATATGGGGAGTATAGATGAAAAAATGAGGTATACATGTTAAGTGTGCAGGAGTCTGGAGCCCCAGAAGTTTAGATGGGAGAGAAAAAATTAAATGGTACTAATAGGAGGGAAGTGTGTTTTGTTTTTATGTCCTAGTCCTCCTTCCACCACAGACATTGGGCAATGATGATGAAAAACCTAGTGAGATACTTTATCGTAATAGCATGTTTCTGAGTTACTTCTGTTCTCTGTATGAGGGGAAAGTATGCTTAGAGGATGGGGTCTAGGGGCAGCCAGTGGATAAAGCACAAGCCCTGGATTCAGGAGGACCTGAGTTCAAATCTAGCCTCAGACACTTGACACTTACTAGCTGTGTGACCCTGGGCAAGTCACTTAACCCTCATTGCCCCACAAAAAGGGGAAAAACAAAAAAAGATGGGGTCTAGCAAGGGGATGAAGGAGAGTGAGAAATCCAAAACAATCTAGATCAGTGGTATCAAAAGGACACTCCCAAATGCTGCCAGAACCAGTTTAAAATGTAATTGGGAAATATTTAACAAAATAAATAAAAATACAATAGAACATAGATAATGTTAATGTGTGTTTTCTGAGTCAATAGGCACCCACAAGGAGGTAGTTTAGTGGCAACACTGGCCTAGATCAATACCCTTATTTTACAGATAAGGAAATTGAGGTCCAGAAAGAACTAAATGTTTTGCTCTAGATTACAAAGTAGTAAGTAGCAAAGCCATTATTCAGGAATAAGTCCTTTGGCCCTAAATCCACTGCTGAGAGGGAAGGAGATTCAGCTGTCTCCTACAGTTCTGTCAAACAGCCATCTCTCCTCATCTTGCATGCTGTAAATGTGCCAAATGAATTACAAGAAAAGAATAAGATTAGAAAGTCAGCCAAATCCTCCCCCCTGAAAAAAAAGAGTGTTACCCTGGGAAAAGGGAATATGGGGTGGGGAGTGTGCTATCTTTATGCCTGTCTGTATGGGATGTTCAGGGAGGAAGAGTACCTCTGGTGTGAGGGCTTGCTGAACCCTTTTCAGGGCTGCTCATCCATCTTTGATGTTTAGCTCTTACCCAAATCTCACCTGTGATTCCAAGAAACCATAGCATGTGCAGCTGCCGCACCCTGTAAAATTGTCTCAGCAGATGAGCTAAACCAGTCTGAGGGGAACTGATAGACCTCCAACCTGACAACTTTGTGCAACTCTGGCCTCACTTAAATCCAATTCACAGGCAATTCACCTCATGATGTCATTAGTCGTTTTCTAAAATGAAGGATGAACAAACTGGAGAAAATACAGTGGATAATCTAAAATATTGGAAAGTTCCCAAATCATCTTAACTTTGTGTTGGAATATTTAAATAACATTTAGGTGCAGCATATTTACTCTCCTAATTAGATTTTGACTAGGCTTCCATAAAGTTCAGTGTTCATACAAGTGAACACCAATTATGGCAAAAGGTATTCTTGAAGTATGTATCATAACATGGAAGAATCAGTATGGGATTAAAGATTTGCTATGGAAAATAATAAAAATTAACTATATTCCCATTGCATGCTAAGTATGGGATGCTATTTTAGTGTGCCATTTCTTAGAAGGTATGTGAGGAGTTCATGTTTCCTACACAGCCTTGCACAGGATGAGTGCCCAGTACATGCTTAATGGTTCCTCCTAACAACAATAAGAACTCACATATATATCTTTTTACTGCTTGCAGAATGGTTTCCTAATACCTAGAACTTGCTGCCCTTTTGAATCCACCTCTAAGAAGTATGTTAAGAATCTCAAACACCATCAGTGAAGCCACAAAATATTCTGGGAACAAGGAGAACATGTCTGGCAGATGGACTAACTGAGGCACAGAGAAGTAAAGGGAGTATTTCAAAATCATTTATTAAGCTAGAAGCTGAACTTTCTTCTTCAAAACCTTATGTTCCATTTGGGAAGATGACTATTATTATTATTGTTTGTCCTTAGTTTTTGAGTACCAATGACATCATAGGGCCATGACTTGACTCATGCATGAATTGACTTTAAGTGAGGCAGAGTTGCACAAAGCTGTCAGCCTCACTTTCTTTTCCAGAGTCATTTAAGTCCAATAGCAAGACAAAAGGAAGACTGATGATGGCCTGAGATGCTGGCCTTTCTAAATTAAGGTCTTTCCCAGGTCTCAGTTTGTCTGAGGCATTGCCCATTCAATGACTATGGGCTAGGTAAGAATTGAGACAGAGGCAGCTAGGATAAAGCACCGGCCCTGGATTCGGAAGGACCTGAGTTCAAATCTAGCCCCAGACACTTGATACTTACTAGCTGTGTGACCCTGGGCAAGTACCCTCATTGCCCTGCAAAAAAAAAAAAAAAAGCGAGAATTGAGACAAAAGATGGCCTAATTTATCATCACAAAAATATAGGTGTGGGAGGGGAAGACCCTCAAAGTTTTTGGCCAGAATAGAAAACAATTGCTATTTATACTCATTCTATCCCTGTAAGGTACAAAACTTGGAAGGGAGGAAGGGGCGTGGTTATGAAGGACTTTATAAGCTAAAGAGAGGATGATATATTTGATCCTATAGTATAGAGAACTACTGGATTTTGTTAAATGGGGAGAAGGATGACATATATCTATGTTTTAAAAAGATCAGTTTGACAAATGATAGATTAGAATAGGGAGAGACTTGAGACATGGAGACCAACTGGTCATTGTAATAGTTCAGGCATGAGGTGATAGGAGCCTGCCCCAGGATGATAGAAATGTCAGAAGAGAGAAGGAAGCATATACAAGAGATGTTATGTATGTAGAAACTCCAACAACTCCAAAAACCTAACAACTGCTTGGATATGGTGGGTAAGAGAGTTAGGAGTCTGGGATGACATGTGGGTTGCAAGTTGGGGTGACTGGGAGAATGGAAAACAGGAAGGATATGGGGGAAGATAAAGAGTTCACTTTTAGACTTGTTGAGTTTAAGATGTCTTGAGAACATCCAGTTTTAGATGGGTAATAGGCAGCTGGAGATGTAAAACTGGAGTTTGGGAGAGAGGTTGATTTTAGGGAAAAACCAGGCATGGCAATATGGATTTGGGAGTCAGCTGCATAGATGTAATAGTCCAAACTATTAAATAGATGAAATTTGTGGGAGGGGCAGGACAATGAGGGTTAAGTGACTTGCCTAGGGTCACACAGCTAGTAAGTGTCAAGTGTCTGAGGCCGGATTTGAACTCATGTCCTCCTGAATCCACGGCCGGTGCTTTACCACTGAACCATCTAGCTGCCCCCAATAGATGAAATTTTAAAGCAAGAAAACAGAGAGAAGAGAGGAGGTCCAAGGATAGAACCCCACAGAATGCCTACATTTTAGAAGTAGGAAGGGGAAAAAAAGGATATGGAAAGGGGAATAAAAGAAACAGTAAGAAGAAAACTAAAGATGCCAGTGTAATAAAAGGAAGGAGAAAGTTTCAAGTACCTAAGTAACTGTATTTCTTTAAATCTTGCTCTAAGGTATATAATCTATTTACATAATGTTTATGCTTTTATGTTGTTATTGTTTAGTACTGATTCTGCATGACCCCATTTGGGGTTATCTTGGCAAAGATACTGGAGTGGTTTTCCATTTCTTCTCCAGCTCATTTTACAGATGAGGAAACTGAAGAAAACAGGGTAAAGTGACTTGTCCAGGGTCACATAGCTAGTAAGTGTCTGAGGCTGGATTTGAACTCATGAAGATGAGTGCTTTATCCACTCTACCACCTAGCTGCCCATGCTTTTATAAGTAAACAAAAACAAAAACAAACCAAAAAAATCATTCTAATGGAAAAAGTTATAGAATAGACATAGGGACTGGACCTGTGATTTCAATGGTATAGGTAACTACCCAGATGAGGAAATTTTCTCTTCTAATACAGGTCAACACCTTCTCCACAACTAAAAGTCTTTAGAGAATTAGATTAGAACATTTCGAATTTAAGTAACTTACTGAGAGTCACACAGACATTATGTGTCAGAGGTTGAGCTTGAACCTAGGTCTTTCTGGCTTTGGTGCTAGCTCTCTATGCACTATACCACAGAGCATTTCATAATTGAGTGGGAAAGAATACCTTTCACATTTTTTAATCTTCTCCAGGACCTATCACAGTGCTTTGGCTATAGTGAATGAATGAAACAAACATTTAGTAGGTTCCTACTATATGCCAAGCAAGATGCTAAGCATTAGAGATAGAAATATAAAAAGAGAGGCAGCGTTTGCCCTCAAGGAGCTTACATTCAAATAGTAGAAGACAACATGTATAGGGAAGTAGGGGCTAGAGAAAGAAAGGTAGAAAAATGGGGCAAAGAGTAGAGAGGATACATGCTATGCCCGGCAAATGGCAAGCTGGTTTGGGTGGTCTGAGTAGATGGCTGGATGGGATGAGAAAGGGAATGAAGCATCATTTTGGTATCTAGGGCCAATCCATAGCTTCAGAGGGCTAAGACTACTAGTTTGTCCTTTCTCGGTCATCAACCAGCTGGGCTGGACCCTATAGCAGGAGCTCCAAAAGTGAGTGGATTAACTTCTCTAGGGACTGGGGGCATGAATTCTAAAGATCCAGTGTTAAGGGTGAGTGCTAGCTAGCGCTTAGTAAATATTTGCTGAATTAAATTTGATTGTTGACTTATAGAGATATATTTCAGTACCCTCAAAGCCTCCCCCTAAAAGGATGTGACAGCATCATTACGATTTCCCACAGTTCCTTTAATGAGAGACAAGAAGTTGTCATTGGCAAAGCATTGAATTGTGGGGTAGAAGATCTGGGTTCAAGTCCAAGCTTTGCTGGCTCTCTGCCTCTTGGTTACCTCATCTATAAAATGGGGATGATGCTACTTCCTCTACCAACTTATAGTATTGTTGTAAGGAAAGCATTTTGTAAATTGTAGAGAAACTATATAAATGTGAGTTAATCCTCTCTCTAAGTTACCCAACTGCTCGAACAATGACTTAGTAATGAGGCCAGGGTATCTATCCTCAAGCCACCTTAATAAGGCTTGAGTCTTAATGAATTCTCATGCCTATACAGAGGAAAGGATAAAGCTGCCTTGCAGTACTTTTCAGGGCATCCAGATTTCCCAAGTCCTAAATTACCTCTGGACTGAGAGCTTTTGCAAGGGACTATTGTTCAAGATGCTATATCCAGTGGATAAAGCACTGGCCCTGGATTCAGGAGGACCTGAGTTCAAATCCAGCCTCAGACACTTGACACTTACTAGCTATGTGACTCTGGGCAAGTCACTTAACCCTCATTGCCCCACAAAAAAAAAAAAAACCCAAACAAAGATGCTATATCCCAGGGTCTCAAGTCTCTCTCAAATTCATTCTCTGAACAGCTGCCATGTTGATAATCCTAAAATACAAAGCTGACCATGTCACTCTCCTATTTGAGCCTCTAGGAGAACACAAAATCCTTAGTCCTCCTAAATATGACTCTTATCTACCTTTCCAGTCTTATTTTTCTCATTGTAGCTGAACTGGCCTGTTACCTTTTCCCTCTAAAATACCTTCCTGACTCCCTGCTCTTGTCCAGGTGGCCCCCCATTTCTACAACTGAGTCCTCTGTTCTCTCTGCCTCATAGATGTTCAAGCTCCTTAGGAACACAGTTCAAGTACCAGTATCCACTGTTGTTAACTCCCTCTCCTTCTCAGAAACACTTTGGACCTGGGTTGGAGTCCTCCCAAGGGAAGGGGTTGGGGGTGAGTGAGACTTAACCACAACATTCTAAGCAACTCTCCTAGCTGTAAATTGCAGAGGTGACACTGACATTGGTAGAGGGGGTTTCCTCATTTGGGAGTCTCCTTTACCAAAGAAGTTAAATGTCCAAGCCCAAACTCCAGCCTATTTGGTATATACCTTGGATTTACTTCTCTTTGTACCTTGCCCCATTGTCCCAATAGTCTGTAAGCTCCTCGGAGGTCAGGATTGTTTTGTTTTGTCTTTGTATCCATAGTACTTGTTACATAGCTGGAACTTAATAAACGCTTGTTGAATTAACTTGAATCGGTAGGGCAGAGCCCTAGAATAATGCTGTGTCAGAGATGTAGCCCTTGGCTCTCTCTCAGAAAGGCTTTATCATCCTAGATTCTGCCTAATAACAGACTGGCCCCACCCAGTGGAGCAGCACAGTCACACAAGATGCCGAAGGCAAGGGGGAGCAATGATATCATAGAGCTAGTTCCCAGAACCACCTTCAAAGCTCAGCCTAAATGCCACCTCCCATAGAAGGCCTGTTCTGATACACACCTGTCCCACTTCCCCAAGTACTAGTGCCTCTCCCTCCCAGCCCCTATCACATACACCCTGCTGCCTTTAATTACTTTGTATACATTTTGCACTTATATGTGTGTGTGTGTGTGTTTCCCCTAATAGAATGTAATCTCCTCAAGGTCTCAGATTATTTCCTTTATTTGGTTTGTTTTACATCTCCAGAGTTTACTACAGTGCCAGGCATATGGTAGGTAACAAATGCTTTCTGATTAATTCTAAACTTCGGAACAGTAACAGGGAGTTTATTTTTCTTTCTAATTGAAAAAAAATAATTTAAAAAATGAACTTTAGGATCATGCATCAGGGATAGAGTTCTTTGTCTTGAACACATTTTACCAAGAGGAAAAGTTGTGAAAGGAATATTGCCAGCTGGGCATGTTAACCCAGTAGGATCCAGACCCCTGGAATACCAAATGCTTATTGCCCATTATGAACCTGATGGTCATTCACATTCATGAGGATAATTCACTTCTTTCTACCAGTGCTGCCAAGTATCCAGGGCTGTCTTAATTTCAAGCGGCTACCATTTCATCACTGTATTATCTTTTCACCTAAGTCAATTGGTTTCAGTGAAGAGCAGCTAGGTAGCCCAGGAGATAGAGTACCAGGTCTGGAGTCAGGAAAACTCATCTTCATGAGTTCAAATCTGGACTCAGACACTAGCACTGTGACCCTGGGCGAGTCACTTAACCTTATTGTGCCTCAGTTTCCTCATCTTTAAAATGAACTGGAGAAGGAAATGGCAAATCACTCCAGTATCTCTGCCAAGAAAATCCCAAATGGGGTCACAAAGAGTCAGACATGACTGAAACAGCAGAACAACAACCACGACCATTTCATCACTGTTTTGTCTCTTTACTTAGGTCACTTGGCTTCAGTGTTGGAGAGGTTGGGAGGGGCCCATCTTAATGGAGCAGTTATTCTTTAAGGATGAATTTCTAGAGATGTTTCTCTCTCTCTCTCTCTCTCTCTCTCTCTCTCTCTCTCTCTCTCTCTCTCTCTCTCTCACACACACACACACACACACACACACACACACATGTTAAACCTCCAGGAAAGGGCTAATGGATGATCCTGTGTTGAGAGGAGGCAATGTTAATGGGGATATATAAAAGAAGATTGAAAGAATCTCAAGGGATTGTACATCCTGGAAATATACCAGAATTAAAAAAGGGCAGTGGCCCTTCCAGCCATGAAAGGATGGCATTTGGATGGGAGTGGTCTGAGACTGTGCCTGACAGGACCTCCAGAGGGGGGAGGCATCGTGTTGCAGTAGTAGGAGTACCAGGCTTGAGAGGCGGAGGAGCTGGGGTCACATTCTGGTTTTGCTGTCACAATCAACTCTCTAGGCTTCTCTTGTCATTGGTAAAATGAGAGGGCAGACCAGAGGGTCTCTAAGGTCCCTTCCAGCTAAACCTGTGGTCTTATAATCCTGGGAAATGACCCCTGAAGCTCCTGCAGCTGCTCCACCAATACAGTGAGTGCCAGGACTTCTACAACTTCTTCTGAGTCCTGGATCCCTTTGGTGGTCTGGTAAAGCCTACAGAACACTTCTCAGAATGTTTTTAAAACATAAAATAAAATATATAGGATCACTAAGGAGACCAATTATATAGAAATACAGTTATCAAAATACTACCACAAAACACACACACACACACACACACACACACACACACACACACACACACACACACAAGTTCCCAGTCCCCAGGTTAAAACCACCTGAACCAGGGAGATTAGAGCAGAGTGGCTTCAGCGGGAGGAAAAGGAGAGAAATTCAAGGGTAGCTAGTGTGGCCCTCTATCCTTCCCAAAACTAGTGGGGCGGAGTCTCAGAAGAATGCCAAGCCAGTGAAGCAGCCCTCGCTCAGCTGTCTCAGAAGGGTTGTATCAGCTTGGGCTCAGACTGACCACACCCAGGGGGGCGGTACCAAGCTTAGCCATAGCACACAAGATGCCCAAGGGCAGGGGGGAGCTTTGAGACTGTTGGAATGCCATTGACACTGTTGGAGTATTGTCTTCCCTGGAGGGACAGACAGTGACACACCCACAGGAGAGGCTTTCAGGGAAACCCCAGGATCCAACCATGATCTTCCCCAGACCCCAGAAGCTTATAAAGGTCTCAGCCACTTATTCAAGGCAAACTGAAAGACTCCAAGACAGCTAGCTGCTTGCTTCAAACTCCTGGCAAGGAAAGCTTCATTCCATCCTTGCTATACCCTAAGACACCCATAATTCCCCCCGCAAAAACACCTTATGATTTTACCAGTATAAAGAACTTCCCATGTGGAAATTCCCTCCACTGAAGTAGATCAGCAACTCATCTGTAACATACATCCTTGGAGAGTAAGTATGTGTCAGGCAAAGAGTCTGAAACTAAGTCCCTCTGACCCTGATGCTGGCCCTCCAGTTACTAAGCCATGTTGCTAGGAATACCAATAATGGCAGCAGAAGTAGCCAACAACTTTAGACTGCTCTGGATAAAGTCTGATAGGCTGACAGGCTTATAGTCTCCCTGCTGAGCCAGTGCTAGGTACTATAACAAAAAGGGAGTCTGGCTTTCCCACTCACTACCTCTGTGACTTTGGGCATTCCACTTAACTTCCCTGGGCCTCAGTTTCCTTCTCTGTAAAATAAAGCTATGGAACTAGATGGTCTCAGACTGAGGTCCCTTCCAGCTTTAGATATATGATCCTACAAGACCCAAAGACTCACATTTGTTTGTTTGTTTGTTTTGATGAACAACAGAGTCTAGAACCACTTGAAAGAGGGAGATTTTCAAGGAGATGATTGGTGCATAATCCATCACTATCTATCATAGGGTTCATCTATGTTCCTCCCTCCACACACACACACCCATTCCCAGACTTAGAGACCAAGGTTTGAGAAAGCAAAGGTTGGAACCCCTTTAAGAACAAGTAAGGAGTGATTGTCAGCCATTACAACAAACAGTGCATTCATCAAACATGTATTAAGCACCTGCTTTGTACAGGGAGGGCAGTGCTCAGCCCAGGGATAATATGATAAATTGGATACAGTCATTGCCCTTGGGGAGCTTAAAAAAATCTAACAACAATCACTCAATAGTTTATATAACACTGTAACTTCCTTACAACCACCTTTGGAGGTAGATATTGAAAGTGTTATTATTCCCATTTTATAGATGAAGAAATGGATTTAGGGAAGTTAAATGACTTAGCTGAAATCAATCATATAGGTACTGAAATGCCAGAGATAAGATTCAAACCCAGGTCTCTTCTGCCTCCAAGTCCAGCACTTTTTTTTTTGGGGGGGGGGGGTTTGTTTTTACAGGACAATGAGGGTTAAGTGACTTGCCCAGGGTCACACAGCTAGTAAGTGTCAAGTGTCTGAGGCCGGATTTGAACTTAGGTCCTACTGAATCTAGGGCCAGTGCTTTATCCACTGTGCCACCTAGCTGCCCCACAAGTCCAACACTTCTTTACACTATTTCATGTTGTCACTTAGTAGAAGTGATAGGATATAAAGACTTTAAAGTATATTAAATAAGCCCTCCTGCTGACTGCTTATGGAGTTTCAGAGGGTCTGTGTTCCAGTTCTTTCTCTGATACATTCTAGGTAATACCTTGTAAGTCATTTAACTTCTCAGTGCCCTAGACAACTCATTAAAATTGTAAATTAATTGCAAACTAAATGTTGATCTTCATTGACTGAATTTGCTGGGGATGCTAGATAGAGCATTGAATAGAGCCCTCCTGCCTAGAGTCAAAATGACCTGAGTTCAAATCCAGCCTTAGACATTTACCAGCTGTGTCATTCTGGGCAAGTCACTTAAACTCCTTTTCTTCATTTGTAAAATAGGGATAATAACAGTCTTTACCTCCCAGGATTGTTGTGGGGATAGAATGAGAAAATAATCGCAAACTGCTTGGCACAGTTCCTGGCATATAGTAGGTACTATATAAATGTTAGCTGTTATTATTAAGAGTTTTCTCACTAGGAGTTTCCTTTACTAATGAAATCTTCAGGTCCAAATTCCCCTCCCTCTTAAAATACACTATATTAAGAACACAAGAGGAGTAGAAAGTGCTATGAGATCAGATATGGGAAAGACAATTTCCATCTGAGGAAGATCAGAAAAAGGAGTAGGAATGAGCAGAGCTCATCCAGTGTCTCAGATTAATCCCATTTCGAAAAGGGCAAGCTTGATATAGGGTGGGAGAGGAAAGGGAAGCTGACTCAGGGCACAGGAGAGTCAGGTTACGCAAAGACAGCTGTTCTCTGGATGTTTTTAGAAGGCTTTGGCTCCCAAATTTCCATTCTCCATTCCTGTTTTTGCATCCCATTCCAAAGGTAATTACATTCTGAAAACAAGCAAAGTGAATTAAGACACCATCCTACTCTATAGGACAGAAAGTATTAATATCCCTTAGTTGACATTGGCTAATCATTTATCTTAGTTACTTTTCATGAACCACAAACAACTGTGAATTTTGTTATTATTAAAGGGATAGAGTTGGCTTTAAACCCAAGGTGACCTGGATTCAAGTTCTGCTTCTGAAAAACACTGGCTATACAACTCTAAGTACTCTAAGCAAACTCTCCAAGATTTTAAGTTGCAGAAAATGTGCTGACCTGCACCAGTAAAGAGAGTTTTCTCACCCAGTAGAATTCTGGTCTATGTCCCTATATATTATGCAGAAGAGTACTCAGAAAAAAAAATTGTTTGGGCTTATTAAGTTGAATATAGACTTTAAAAAAACCTTTTGCTACAGAATTTAACAATTTGTTATATCATCCTCTTTTTTTGTACTTTGTATGTTGCAATGTTTATTGATGGTTGTAAATTTCATAATAAAAATTGTGTTGGGGCATCTAGGTGGTGCAGTGGATAAAGCACCAGCCCTGGATTCAGGAGGACCTGAGTTCAAATCTAGCCTCAGACATTTAACACTTACTAGCTGTGTGACCCTGGGCAAGTCACTTAACCCTCATTGCTCCGCCCCCCACCCAAATTGTGTTAATAAGATGAGAGGCAAAATAGTTCAGTGGAGTTATGCCGAGGAAGACCTCAGTTCAAATCCTGTTTCTAACTGATTATTAGCTATGTAACCATGGGCAGATTAATCTTAGTCTTGGTGCCCCAGGCAACACTCTAAGGCTCTAAGTGTTGGCTGGACTGCTGGTCTACACCAGTGGAGTTAGTTTCCACAGACAGTTTTCTACAAACATGAAACAACCATCTAGACCAAAATAGAGTAGTGGGGGTGAGAATGACCTTGATATCCCTGGACCTAAGGGGATATAGGAAGCCTGATGGTGTAGAAAGAGAAAAAACATTGAACTGGATTTAACTTCTCCCTTTGCCCCTCACTAAGAGGTGAAAGAGATAGTCATTGTCTCTCTGAACCTCAGTTTCTACATGTATAAAGTGGTATTAACACTTACTACTTCATATTCAAGAATCTGTTGAGAGAATAAAAATGAGATAATAGAGGTAAAGCCTTTTGTAAGCCTTGAAGCCTATGTAAATGTCAGCTTCTATTATTATCCTACTATAATTGGCTCTGGACAGTGGAAACTCTGGGTTTGCCTGGGATCCATATGGGGGACTCTGGATTGGGCTCTGGTTCTTAGGCATCTGGAATATGTTGAGGGAGGAGTCCTATTAGGCAAAAAGGCAAAGATTCAACCAAAAGAACAGAGAAGCCAGGAAGAAAGCCAACTAGGCAGGATTCTGTTGAGGCATGACAGGTTTTAGCTGGGAGAAGTCTATGATAAATGTATCTTCCTCTACTCTGAATAATCCCAGTAACTCCCGATAATTTCACAGTGTGGGTACAAGATGTATAGACAGAAATGGGAAAGTTGCAGCAAAGGCAGCAAACTTACCTCTTCAATACCCCTCTCCAGATTTCCACACCCTTTCCACTGTGCCCTATGGAATGCCTGTTCCATAGCTAACCAACTTGCTTTCTTCTTAATGCTTTTCCTATTCCTAATCCTTCTGTCTTCTGATAGTCACTGTGGCATCCTTGGCCACCTTTTCCAGTACTGATTGTACTTTCACTAGTCATGGTGGGAGAGTTAGAATACTCCTTACCCTGCCCCCCCCACTCCCCTTGCTTACTTCAGATTCTCTCTACTACCACCATTCAGTAACATTTCCTCCTTTGAGGTTCAGACAAACCATTCATCATGCAGTCAATATTCTGGTAGCTGGAACCCTCTTCTTCCTCCATGAGTTCATGAGTTAATGCCTGACTCACAGTCTTTCTCTTCTCTCCAACTCCTGCTCTTGTGCTAGGTGACTTCAGTATGCGTATTGATACTCCTTCAAATACTCTAACTTTCCAATTCTTATTCATTTTCTATTACCTACTCCTCCACTTCACTTTAGTTAACATAAGAGATAGGCTATTCTTAGTGTTGGCCATCATTCATAAGTATTCCATCTCATGTTCATGGACTCTGAAATTTCCTCGTCTGATCATGAGCTTTTGATCATTCCATCTTTCCCTCTGCCTTATGATACCTAGCCCTATTTTCATCCTCACTGTGCTCTTCAATTCCTCAGCACTCAGTTCTTTCCCTAAATCATCTATAACACTGTCCTCTCTTCCCTATCTTGACTCTTTGGGGAACCAATTCAATTATACACTATCATCCACACTTGAGTCCCTTATCACCATTACCTAGTGTGCCTTGCCAAGCACCAACCTTGTATCACTTCCACCATCTGCTGCTTTTGCTTCTATTCACATGCTACCAAATGGATCTGGAGAAAATCATTAAGCCATGCTGACCCGGTCTACCAAAAATGTTACATAATCTCAACTGGAGCTTCAATGCAGAAAAAAAACCTTTTCCACCTCCCTAATCAATTCACTATCTCATTTACCACAAATAGCTCTCCCAAACATTTTCATCCCTCCTCAAACTCCCTAATACTACCCTCTCATCTGACAACCTTCCCTAATACTTGAGAGTTACTTCTCCCCTCCTTTATGTCTCACATCCCTCACATCACAAGTACCTTTTTCCATTATCTCTTCCCTCACCCACATCTCACAAGAAGATGTGTCTTTTCTCCTTGCAAGGCTCACCCCTCTACGTGCACAAGTGATTCTATTCCATCCTATATTCTTTAGCAGATTGCTCCTTCGATCATCTCCTCTCTCTTATGCATCTTCAATCCCCTCCTGTCCCATGGGTTGACTGCTTCCTTGCTCCCCTAAAACATGTCTCCCTCATTCTTAAAAAAATCCTCACTTAATCTACTCATCCTCACTACGCTTCATCCTATATTTCTCCTCCTGTTAATGGCTAAACTCCTTGAAAAAGGGATCTAACAGGGACAGCTAGGTGGCATAGTGGATAAAGCACTGGCCCTGGATTCAGGAAGACCTGAGTTCAAATCTGACCTCAGACACTTGACACTTACTAGCTATGTGACCCTGGCAAGTCACTTAACCCTCATTGCCCTGTAAAAAAAAAGGAGGGGGGTGCTTAACAATCACTGTCTCCATGTCCTTTTCTCTCATTCTCTTCTAAGCTTTCAGCAGTCTGGCTTCTGACTTCATCATTCCACTGAAACTGCTCTTTCTGAAGTGATGAATAATCTCTTAATTGCCAAAATCTAATAACATTGATACCATCAACCACCATCTTCTCCTTGATGCTCTCTTATCTCTAGGTTGTAATGACACTACATTCTCTGAGTTCTCCTATATGTCTGGCAACTCCTTATAAGGCTCCTTTATTTGATCTTCATTCAGATCAAGCCAATAACTGTCCTAGGCCCTCTGTTTTCCTCAATACTATTTCACTCGATGAACTCATTAGCCCCCAGGATTCAATTTTCATTTCTCTGCTGATAATTCTCAGATCTTTTTATAACAGCCCTAACTTCTCTTCTCACTTCCAACTACTTATTGGACATTTTTAAACTGAATGTCTTGTAGATATCTTAAACTCAGCATGCCCCAAACTGAACTCATTATCTTTCACAAACATTTCCTTCTTCCAAACTTCCATATTACAAGGGCACCATCATCCTCCAGTCCATCCAGACTTTCAACAAAGGTTTTCAACTTTTTACTCTTTCACTCTCCCCCTCCCCCACATCCAATCGGTTGCTGGGTGCTGTCAATTCTTCTTCCACCGCATTTCTTGTATACATGCCCCCTTTTCTTTTCTGACAAAGCCACCAACCTGGTGCAAGACCTCATCAACTCACACTCAGACTACTTGCAATAACCTTCTGGTTGGTCTGCTACCTCAGGTTTTCTCCCCCTCCAGCTATCCTCTACTCTGCTGCCAAAAATGATCTTTCTAAAGTGCAGGTCTGACCATGTTACCCTCCTACTCAGAAAATCTTCAGTGACTCCCCTATTACCGCTAGGATCAGATATAAAGACATCATCACAAGATCAGAGTTGGCCTTTGGTTCTTCCTTGGCTGCATTCAAGTCTGGAAGAAACACAGACCCGCTTCATTCATTAAATTTGGTTAAGAAACCATACTTTAAAGGGAAGAACCCAAGAGGTCTTCCCTGTTGAGGTTATGTGGCCCTGGAGAAATAAGCAGTTGTCCTTTTCTACTCTAGTTACAAAGAGTGGAGTCTATGACTTGGTCGAGAAAACAAACCGCTAGAATCTGGGAGTTAAAATCCAGGCACCTGCCCAGTGCCCTGAGGAGTAAGGAAGGGCTTTTGGAGGGCCTTCAGGACTCATGCCAGTAAAAACTACACAGAGGGGGGCAGCTAGATGGCGCAGTGGATAGAGCACCGGCCCTGGAGTCAGGAGTACCTGAGTTCAAATCCAGCCTCAGACACTTAACACTTACTAGCTGTGTGACCCTGGGCAAGTCACTCAACCCCAACTGCCTCACTAAAAAAACAAACAAAAACAAAACAAAAAAACAGCTACACAGAGGACTCACCTAAAAGCCACACTTCCTTTGGGATGCGAACTTGGTAGGACTACAGCTGTGTATGAACTGAAGTTACCAGTCTAATCCTCACCCAGAGACCAGGATGGTGCAGAGGATTATACCCCCAAGGTATTAGGGAAAATTTTTGTCATCTTCCCCATTAGAAAATGAGCTCCTTGAGGGTAGTGACTGAATTAGCCTTTCTTTCTTTTTTTTTTTAGTGAGGCAATTGGGGCTAAGTGACTTGCCCACGGTCACACAGCTAGTAAGTGTTAAGTGTCTGAGGCTGAATTTGAACTCAGGTACTCCTGACTCCAGGGCCGGTGCTCTATCCACTGTGCCACCCAGCTGCCCCAGCCTTTCTTTGTATCTGCACATTTAGCATAGTGCCTGGCACATAGTATAAATGTAAAAATGCTTGTTGACTTGGTTTAATAAAGACTAGATAAACGTGAGCCATGTAGAACTCTTTAGCTCCTTCCAGGATTGCTGCCTACTTCTGCCCAACACGAATTTCTTTATATCTTTGCTGTCACCTATACCCGCCTCGATCTGTGTTCTTTCACAGATTATTGCAACAATTTAAGGTTACCATTTTAATCACTGCAACACCCCTGTGGGCTAAGTCCCTATTATCCCCCATTTTTACAGATAAGGTAACTAAGATTTAGAAAGGCTAAGTAATTTGCCAAGTCATAATCTATCAAGTAGTCAGAGCCGAGATTTAAACCAAGTTATTGCTCCTTGTTTTTGCCTCACTTGATATCAATAATCAAAGGAGAGTTGAATAAATTTATATCAGTGGGGGCAGCTAGGTGGTGCAGTGGATAGAGCACTGGCCCTGGATTCAGAAGGACCTGAGTTTCAGATCCAGCCTCAGCACTTTACACACTTACTAGCTGTGTGACCCTGGGCAGGTCACTTAACCCCAATTGCCTCAACTAAAATAAATAATAAATAAATAAATTTTATATCAGTGGTTGTATCTGTCATGGACTTTTGTATGATCTTACAACTGAATACTCTTATTGGGGTGCATTTAAGGTTATATTTTGTTCTACTGAGTCAAATGCTTTTTGTGTGTAATGTCTGTATCCACACAGGTGCTTTAAATGTGATTCACAGTCAGGTAGCATGGACAGATATATCTGGAGTCTGGCCTTTTCCTTTCCTAGGGAGACATGTGTCCATTTTGAGAAAACCTGGAGAAGGCCACAGTTGGATGCTTACTCTTTCTCTTAGCTATCTCTTAGAGGGGATTACAGACTAGAATATATTTGTCTGTCCCCCTAAATATTGGTAATTTAGGTTTCAACAGATTCGGTGCAGAGGCCTCTTACTTGGTTGCTAGCCCTTAGCTTAAACTCACAAGTTTGATTCCGTCCACCAAATGCTAGTTACAACAAAAGACCATCACAAATGGCAAGTAGTGAGTAAACCCATTTATTCAAGCAAAAACAAAAAAACAGATATTAGAGACATTCTACAAATTATAACATATCAGAAAACACACAGCAGTGAATGAGCTTTTATTCTGGGAGCAAGATATCTTAGTTCTAATCAAGAGAAACATTCTCTCTCTGTCTCTGTCTGTCTCTCTGTCTCTGTCTCTCATTCTAAAGAGGTAGACAGAAAGTCAGGGACATGTTGAGGAACCGGCTTCCCTTCCAGTTCTTCATCTTTCAAAGTCTTTCTACAATGCTTCTCTGGAAGAGTGTTTGGACGTACTTGTGTTGTTCTTCCAAGAAGCTCTGGCACCACAATGATCCCCTCACAATGATCCACAGGATTGCTCCATCACTGTCTCCACCAATTAGGAGTCTTCTTCCATATTCAGCACATAGCACAAGGCTGCTTCTCCATGACTCTGCTTGGATGAGAGCCAGATTACATTTCTTCCTTGGGCCAAAACTTTTAAAAGTCCCTTGCAAAAGTAAGCTAGGACAAGCTTGAGACCTTTAACCATGTAGCATAAACACATTCATCAGCATTTTAAAATAACAAGAGTGATTTTCCTGTCATCTTGAATCACCAATCCATAGTGCCATTGAAATAAAAATAAAACAAATGTATGTTAACTGTAAATGCAATGTTTGGCAGAAATTAGGCATAGACCACCACCTCACACCATATAACAGAATAAGGTCAAAATCAATAAATGATTTAGATGTAAAGGGTAATATCATAAATAAGTTAGTGAATTTTAGAAAAAAACTTACCGGTTAAATCTGTGGATAAGAGAAAAGTTTATGACAAATCAGGAGATAGGGAGGATCGTAGCAAGTAAAATGGATAATTTTGATTACATGAAACTAAAAAATTTTGTACAAACAAAAATAATATGTCCAAAATTAGAAGGAAAACAGGAAACTGGGGGAAAATTTTTTCCATCAAGTTTCTCTAATGAAGGCTTAATTTCTCAAATATATAGAGAACTGGGTCAGACTTTTAAAAAGTAAGAACCAGGGGGTGGCTAGGTGGTGCAGTGGATAGAGCACTGGCCCTGGATTCAGGAGTACCTGAGTTCAAATCTGGCCTCAGACACTTGACACTTACTAGCTGTGTGACCCTGGGCAAGAAAAAGAGAGAAAAAGTAAGAACCATTCCCCACTTGATAAATGGCCAAAGAATGTGAACAGGTAGTTTTCAAAAGAAGAAATCAATGCTAATAATAGTCATTTGAAAAAATGCTCTAAATCACTATTGATCAGAAAAGTGCAAATCAAAACAACTCTAAGTTATCACCCATACCTATCAGATTGGCAAACATGACAGAAAAGGAAAATGAAAAATACTAGAGGGGATGTGGAAAGATTGGGACACTAAGGTACCTGCTGAAGAAGTTGTGAACTGCGCTAACCATTCTGGAGAAGAATTTGGAACAACTCCCCAAAGGACTATAAAACTATACATACCCTTTTATCCAGCAATACCACTACTAGGTCTGTATCCCAAAGAGATTTTTTAAAATGAAAAGGACCTCTATGTCCAGAAATATTTATAGGAACTCTTTTTGTGGTGGCAAAGAATTGGAAAGAAGATGCCCATCAATTTGTGAATGGCTAAACAAGTTGTGGTATATAATTATGATGGAACATTATTGGGCTATAAGACGTGATGAGTAGGATGGATTTCAGAAGGAAGACTATATGAACTGATGCAAAATGAAGTGAGCAGACCAGAATATTAATATATAGTAACAGCAATTATTGTATGATGATCAGGGCAGCTACAGTGCACAGTGGATAAAGCACTGGCGCCTGGCATTCAAGAGGACCCTGAATTCAAATCCAACCTGCAGAAACTTGACACTTAATAGCTATGTGATCCTGGGCAAGTCACTTAACCCCGAATTGTCCTGCCAAAAAAAAAAAGCAAAAATATATATTGTATGATGATCAACTATGACCTGACTCAGCTATTCTCAGCAATGCAATAATCTAAGACAATTCCAAAGGACTTATGATGAATAATAATTTTTACCTCCAGAAAAATAAATGATGGCATTTAAAAAATTTTTTTTAATTTTTTGGTGGGGCCAATTGGGGTTAAGTGACTTGCCTAGGGTCACACAGCTAGTAAGTGTTAAGTGTCTGAGGTCGGATTTGAACTCGGGTCATCCTGGACTCCAGGGCCAGTGCTTTATCCACTGCACCACCTCGCTGCCCCTAAATGATGGCATTTAAATGCAGATCAAAGCATTTTAAAAAAACTTTATTTTTCTTGTTTTTTGGGGGGGGCATTCTTTTGCAACATAGCTAATTTTGAAATTGTTTTGCATGACTTCACATGTAAAATCAATATAATATTGCTTGCCTTCTTAATGAGTAGAGAAGGACAAGAAGGAGGAAGAGAATTGGGAACTCAAATTTAAAAAAATAATCTTAAAACATTTTTAATGTAAATAGGATAATATCTAATGAAACAAATAATACTATATATATATATATATTTAGAGGGAAAAAACAGTAAATGCAATAGACATGACAATATGTAGAACATCACTTGACAGTATTTCAGTGACAACATGCCTAAGTTATATGCAGGATATAGTGCATGCCCAGTTCAAGAGTATATGCATTAAATCAATCATAAATAACAAGGAAAGCATGGATAACTAACAAAGTAAAATTTGCTCAGTGAAATAATAACATGACAAATAGGCCCATAATAAAAAAAATACAGCTTACCTATAAGTATTAGTATTTCACAAAACAATCAACAAAAAGCCATTGCTATATCATGAATATAATACAACACATAGTCAAATGAACAAACCAAACAAAATAAGAGACAAGGACAGAAATGCATAGAGAATGCTCATAAACTTTATAAAGATTCTGAAGTTTTCAGAAAGTGAGTGAAGGAGGGAACCATAATTCTTTTAGTGATTTTTTCCCCATTACTTTGTAATCTTCTTTTGAAATATCCTGAAAAATCTCTCTGTGTGCCTTCAAAATTGTGTTACCTGCAGCAGGGGGAGTCCTCTTGTATGTACTTGTTCAGATCTATCTGTTCTTCCTAACTTCTTTCTTTAAATTATTATTTCTATTTCCTCACATAGTATATCAGTTACTGAGGTGATAGAAGCCATTATGTACTGTCATCAGTAAGGAAACAGATCACTATGGAAAAATGCTGGCAAATAATGTTTTGTATCATGTCTAGTTTGTGTTGGCAGAAATAGGTAGCAAGCCTGGAAGTATCTAAGGAGTGCTACATGCTCACAATCTCAACCATGATTCATGGCATAGTACTAAAAACTTGGGTTTATGTAGACTGGTTTTGATTGGGGGATAGGGCTAGAAAAAAATCTCCTAGGCTCAAGCTCCTGAACCTTCCTAAGATATATCAGAATTTGACCTCATGTCTAGAACTCTTTTTTAAAAAAAAGAAAAATGGTCCTCATCTCTTGTCTTCTATTAAAACAAGATATCAATACTATAGGAAAGGCTTTATTGAATTCAACACACAAAAATGCAAAGGATTCATGTCCAATTCTATAAAGAGGACAACTCTCCTTTCCTTCCCCTCCTCAGAGACCCATGTGGTCCTCTAGTATTCTAGCATTGCCCCGATGGAGCCCCCCATAAAGAAAAAGAAACTTGGGGTGTTTAGAGCCAGACAACTTGACCATCTGATGAATTTCACTCCTCAGAGACTTATAATACAGAATCACAGGATCATAGTTTTAGAGCTGGAAGAGACCTTAGAGGTCAACAATGAGGAGACTGAAGCTGAGAGAGGTTAAGTGATTTGCCCCAGGGTCACCATAGCTAGCAGTCTTCTTGACTCCTAATCCGTCATTCTATTACTCTGGGCCACCATAGTCTTCCAAACTGATAGTGGGTCCCCTTCTGCAAGAAAAGAAAAGTCCTCAGACAAAGTCAGAGTTAGCTTCTAGACACTGTGGTTCTGTTCATTTCTGCATTCTCAACTTCAGCAACCACTTGGTCCATGAACACAAATGGCTTGGCCTAAGAATTCTGCCACTGCTGCTTTTCTATGGTTGACTGACATACCTGAAGCACCTGGATAGATCAAGAGAATTCTTGTCCTCTCCACTACCCCTTATGTCCTTTGGCACCTCTGGATTTGTGCTATTCCACCTCTGCTAGGAAACTATGAAGATATGCAGATCTCCCTTTCTGGAACCAAGTCTCTGTATAATCCTTTTCTTCTATTTCTCTGTAGCCTCCCCAGGATTCTGCCCTTTCTCTGTGTCCCCTTTTATTTTTTTATTATTTAGTTAAAAATATTTTCAGTTCCAAATTCTCCTCCCTCTCACCCCTCTCTCACCTATGAGAAGACAATATGGTACTCATTATACATGCAAAGTCATATATTTTTTCCATTGGTCATGCTGCAAAATAGATAGATAGATAAATGAATGAAGTGAAAGAAAATATGCTTCAGTCTACCCCTCAGAATTCATCAGTTCTTTCTCTGGAAGGAGATAGCATTTGTTTCATCATTAGTCCTTGGCATATTCATGGATGACTGTATTGATCAGAGTAGCTAAGTCATTCATAGCCAAGCATTGTTACACTATGGTATTGTGTCCAATGTTTTCCTAGTTCTGCTCACTTCTCTTTGCATCATTTCATATGTCTCTCCAGGTTTTTTCTGATGCCACCCACCTCTTCATTTCTTACAGCACGATAGTTTTCCATCACATCATAACAACTTGTCCATTGATGGCATACCTTCAGTGTCCCAATTCTTGCCAACTTGGTGCCCTCTTTTTAAAGGCCAACTCCAAGGGTAGTTCAGGAACTCCTTATGAATTAATTATCAACAATCAATCCATCACCAAAAAGTATAGAATATCAATGGAACAAATAGAACTTAAGCAAAGAATTCACACTTTATTAGGAGACATCTTCAGTGTTCGAAACAAAGGTAACATACAATAAAGATCCCAGGACAATGTTTGGGCATAGGCACTGCACATCTGGAGCTAATCTGGATGAGGTGTCTCATTATAAACCTTTTGCCTTCCTCTATTGCTTTTCACTGCTTTGTGAAGTGAAATGGACTTATCCTCTTCTAAATGTTTTACAAAAAGCCCTTGGCAAAAAGATGCTTCCTGGTTGAGCTGTTCTCTGGCTCTTCAGTCTTCCTTGTTATGGTTGTTTTATAATGATGAAATTTTCTAGGAAATGGTGGTAGTCAGTCAATATCTTTACTTTTATCCATCTCCTATTTTCAGAGTCAACCAGTTGTTTTAATAAGTCATTTGGAGTTTTATTTAGTGTCTTTTTTTTCCCCCTCACCTCCATCCTTTCTTCTGTTTTCATGCTATTTTTACCTTTACTTTAACCAGTCACATAACTGCATAGGGAGGCTGATTTAGAAAGGATTGTCACATTAGTAACAAGTCATTTCTTATTAAAACATAATCAATTTCAGTTTTGTGACGCTGTGCAATCCTTATCACATCAGCCAAAAGAAAATATATAGGCATGAGATTTCTCATTGTGTTAAGCTCTTTTTTTTCCATCAAAATATGAAAACAGCTCTCACTTTGTAGTTAATTTGGGATTTTCCCCCTATTTTACTCATTTGTATTTGCTGATGTTATTCAGTTAATAATAATAATAGAAAATTTAAAGAAAGAATGTATGTTTGAAACTGGTTGAACATTTAAATAATAGTAATAACTACAACAATAGTGATGTGGGATTATCTTTTGGGACTTCTCTTACCTAATGGTCCAAATTTTCGCCTGAAACAAAGGCCCATCTTTTGTTAAACAATATTCTTTCAGGGATGCCATATGATTCTGAGTCACAGCATGCATTATCTGGAAGGAACTGAAGTTATCCAGAAGTCAAGGGAGCTATGTATGAAAGGCATGAATAAGCTACAGGAAATGACCAACAGACAATGGTGCAGAGAAAGAGTATAGAGCCACAGTCTCCAAATACCTATGAAGAAAAATGTTGGAGCATCTCCACCAATATTTGAATATTTCTTATAAGCTATATTCATGTACTACTAAATTAATAGTTATGGAAATATAAAATGTACACAAAATACATTTTTAAAGGGATGATATAATCTTTGATTATAGAATTCATAGGGCACCACTGGGGTTTGTTGAATAGGGGGAGGAGGAGAGTAACATGGTCAGACCTATGTTTTAGGAAAATCACTATGTGAAGCATAGTTTTGGAGGGGAGAGATCCTGAGGCAAGAAAACCATTAGGAAACTATTTCAACAGTCCAGGGTAGAGGTGACAGAGACCTTAACTTGGGTGGTAGCTAAATAAATGAGTAAAGAGAATGAAATATTTATTTATTTATTTATTTACTCATCCATTAATTAATTAATTAATTAACTTATTTATTTTTAGGGCAATGAGGGTTAAGTGATTTGCCCAAGGTCACACAGCTATTAAGTGTCAAGTGTCTGAGGGCAGATTTGAACTCAGGTCCTCCTGAATCCAGGGCCTGTGCTTTATCCATTGTGCCACCTAACTGCCCCCAAGAATGAAATATTTATGAGAGATATTGTGAAGGTGACAATGGTGAGATTTCAAGAAAGGAAGTAAACAAGCACCTACTAGGTGCCAACACTGTGCTAAGAAATATTTGAAACACTTGAACCACACAATGACACTGAGAGGTAGGTTCTATTATTACTCTCATTTTAGAATTGAGAAAACTGAGACAGAGCTTAAATGACTTGTCCAGGGTCAAACAGCTAGTAAGTATCTGAGGCCAGATTTGAACTCAGATCTTCTGCACCCCAGATCCAGTGCTCTATTCACAATGCAACTTAGCTACCTCTACAACTAGCTGCTGGCAACTGATGGAATATGTGGTGTGAATGAGTGAATGAGAGTGGAGAGTCAAGGACAACACCAAGGTTGCAAACCTGGGTGCCTAGAAGGGGATGTCAGTGCCCTCAGGAGAAACAAAGAAAATCCAAAGAGGGTTCAGTTTTGGGGGAAAGATAATATAATTAGATCTGTGATGTAGCTCATAGCCAATCCATGCCTTCTCATTCTGTTCAAGTTATTCTGTCCCACTGAAGGGAAAAGGGGAAAGGGGGATAGAGTGTTTACTTTTGGCCCTCTGCTCCTGAATGCAGAATTCATACAACCAAGGGAAGTCTGCCACAAGTAGGAGGTGATGGCAGAGGGAGATAGAGTTAGCTATTTTTGTGTAGGGAAGTATTTTGTCAGTGTGGTTGCTGGTGTGGGTGTCCAAGTTGAGAGTAGGTTATAATTTCCCTGCAGTCAAAGGCTGGTGGAGAAAGAGAACGTTTGAAAACTTGTACAAACACTGGAGACCAGAGACAGAAAGTGGAAGAGTGAGTTAGTGTCGGGTCACAATAGGTGAAGGAGGTGGTATGATTGTATTAGATGTTCTCCATAATCAGCTATCATGGGGAAGGAAGGATAGGATCTGTCTTCCCATCTTTTGATTGGTTGGTCATTCACATCTCAGGATCAAGCCATAGTAACCCAGGGGTCAAGACATCCACTCTGGAAATGACTCATAAAACAAAAGCACAAGAGGCATAAATGATCAGAAAAGAAGGCGGGCCAGCCATGTGTGGAGAATGAGAAATCAGCAGTGGACAATCCATGTACAGGAGATAGAGGGGAAAGCCCCCCCCCCAGCACTTTGGGTGGATCCTTCGAGGCCATAGACAAGATTCCCATGGCCTGAGAGAGTGTGGATGGACTGTAAATTGCATCAGTGGAAGGAATACCTACATCAATAGGACTATAGATTTATGAAAGTATTGAAGAATCAAGATAATAACAATGAGGGCAGACATATGTAACTCAGGCTTCTCTAGGCATGCCCAGTTCTCCTAACATGGAGATGCTTTTGAAGAGTCCTTTGAACATGCTCAGTTTGCCTACCATGGAGCCAGCTATGGCATTCACCACCTGGGTGGGCAGCTTCTTTTGACTGGTTGACTTTATACCTAAGTCCTAGTCAAGACTGAGCCATTCACTCTTTTCCCCATCATACTATTTTTTCTGTTTTGTCTAGAGAGTGACAATCCCACCTCACCTACAGTGAAATATGACTGGAGAGAATGGAACATATATAAGAGATAATGTTCATCAGTTCATGAAGACCTCATGAACTGAATTGTAGAGAGGTTCAGTTTCCTTCCCCCAATCCCTCTTTTACCTTGGCTCCAATAAATAGACCTGGGGCAGTTTGTTTCTGTTGTGTGTCATCTGTCCTTTCCAGTTTCAGTTTCTGGTGCCTGAGGTGTTCCTCTTGGAACCCAGGAGTTGGAGTCATGGTGACCTTGGAGCTAAGATTGCAAGCAGGATGGTGCAGCCAGTCAGCCCTTCATGGAAGCCCTGAGAGGCCAGAGTGCCTGGGACATGAACCAGAGGAGGGTTTTTGGACTTGGAACTAGGACTGTGCTTTCTAGGTGGGGGCTGGAGCCATGTGTAGAAAGCCTAGACTTCCCAAATCCCCTTAAGGGTAATGGAGAGCTCTGGGGGTAGGATGAAATAGGACCTAACTGCCATTCAGGCAGCGGGCAACCGCATGGTCTGTTACACATGCAATACCTCAGCAGAGATCTATAGATTGTTTGTCATCTGCATGGACTAAAAAGCATTGGTTACTGTATCTAAAGCCCTTGATTAGAACAGGAGCAGTGAAAGAGTGATGGATTCAAAGTAAAAAATAAAACAAAATAAATAAAATAAAATAAACATGTATTTTCAGATACTGCCAACATTTTTATTTATTTTGCATAACCTCATCTTATTAATTTTTTTTTCATTACCTTTGGGCCCTAGTACACGGCAGGCACTTAATAAACCTTTATTGAATGAATGAACGAATGAATGATTTACTCTTCTCCCAGAATTCCTATGGATTTCCCAGCTGTTAGTTGCATGGATTTGGGATATCCCATCTGTTGGCCCTCTCACATGTAGAAGGAAACAAAGTGCTCCTCCCCACTCCTTCTTTTTTAGAAATATTATGAAAACATGTTTCTCAGTATCCTGGTTTAAAGCCTTTGCATTAATCTGAATGAGCAGCCTTAACAGCCCTTCTTTCACTATTACTCTGAGTCTGTTACTTTAGCACTGAACCTTTGCTCAATCTTGACTATGAAATTATAACTTCAAAATGGTCTGTTAGATTTTAGTAGCCTTGGGGAAACTGACTACATTTGGATCTCTCTCTCTTCTGTCTCTGTCTCTGTCTCTGTCTCTCTTTCTCAGCAGAAATATTTAGAATTACTTGAATCTATATTAATAAAAATCGTTTCTGATAGGCTTGTGCCTAAAACTCAAAGTACACAATTTTTCCAACCATTATATAGAATTTTCACCCAAAAGTGTTATATATTTCTGATTTCCATACTCCAAATAGTTGCCAAAGTGATGTTCCTAAGACACTAGGTCTTATCATGTTACTTCCCCCTGAAAAAAACTCCAGTGGCCACCTATCTCCTCCAGCATAAAATCCAAATTCCTCTGTTTGGCATTTAAATTTTTTCACAAGTGGGAGCTGTGAACTGATCCAACCATTCTGGAGAGCAATTTGGAACTATGCCCAAGGGGCTATGGGACTGTTCATACTCTTTGACCCAGTGGTACCACTGCTAGGTCTGTATCCCAAAGAGATCATAGAAGAGGGAAAAGGACCCACATGTACAAAAATATTTATAGCAGCTCTTTGTGTGGTGGCAAGGAATTGGAAATCGAGAGAATGCCCATCATTTGGGGAATGGCTAAACAAGTTGTGGTATATGAATGTAAGGGAATACTATTGTGCTGTAAGAAACGATGAGCAGGAGGAGTTTGGAGAAACCTGGAAGGACTTACATGAACTGATGCTGACTGAGAGGAGCAGAACCAGGAGAACATTATACACAGTAACAGTAACATTGTGTGATGAACAATAGTGATAGACTTGGCTCTTTTCAGCAGTGCAACGATCCAAAACAGTTTCAAAGAACTCAATAGAAAATGTTCTCAACATCCAGAAAAAAGAATTGTGGATTGTGAATGCAGATTGAACCATTTTGTTTCTACTTTTGGACTGGTTTTTTTTTCCTTCTTTTTTGAGGTTTTTCCCTTGTGCTCTGATTCTTCTTTCACAAGCTGACTAATGCAGAAATATGTTTAATGTGATTGTACATATATAACCTATATCAGACTACTTTCTGTCTTGGGGTGGAGGGAGGGAAGGGAGGGTGGGAGAAAAATTTGAAACTAAAATTCCTATGAAAACAAATGTTGAAAAATATCCTTATATGTAACTGAAAAATAATAAAATACTTTTATTTATTAAAAAAAATTTTTCACAAGTGGACTCCAGCTTACCTTCCTATCTGACCTTTGCTATACTCAGATGGACTTATCATTGCTCATACAAAATATTCCATTTCCCATCTCTGTTCCTTTGAAATGGCTGCTTCCCCATGCCTGGAATGAACCCTCTCCTTGCCTCCATTTCCTTAAATCTCCTATTGTTGTTGTGTTTGACTTTTTGTGACCCCATTTGGGTTTTCTTGGCAAAGATATTGGAGTGGTTTGCCATTTCCTTCCAAATGAGGAAACAGAGTTATGTGACTTGTCCAGGTACACATAGCTAGTAAGTTTCTGAGGTTGGATTTGAACCAAGATCTTCCTGATTGCAGGCCCACCATTCTATCTACTGTGCCACCTAGCTGCCCTAACTCCCTACAAAGTCCAGTTCAAACATCAGCTCCTACATGAGGCCTTTCCTGATATTCCCAGCTGCTAGTACCTTCCCATCACTATTCCAAATTACCTTGTTTTACTTTCTATGTACTTTGTATTTACTTATCTGAGCACACATTGTCTTGCCTTGTAGAATATAAGCAGTCCTGGGGCAGCTAGGTGGAGCAGTGGATAAAGCACCAGCGCTGGAGTCAGGAGGACTTGAGTTCAAATCTGACCTCAGACACTTGACACTCACTAGTTGTGTGACCCTGGGCAAGTCACTTAACCGCAATTGCCTCACCACCACCCCCAAAAAAAGAATGTAGGCAGTCCCTCTCTTAGAGGACCTCTTTATCTGCAGTCAAGTGCTCTACCACTAAGCTACACCCCCTCTCTTCATGTCCCAATGTGAAGACTTGCTAAATCCTTTTCAGGGCTGCTCCACCTTTGGTGTCTACCTATCACCCAACTGTGAGCTGTGGCTCCATGAAGCTGTTGCATGAGCAGCAGCCACACCCCAGTAAAACCATCTCTGCAGACGGGCTAAACTGGGTTGAGAGTAACAACAGGCTTCAAAGCAGTCATTGAGTAAGGGGGATGTCTAAGCATGTGATTATTTTTCTTTCCTTCACCCAGTGGAATGGGTGGATGAGAACAATTTGTTTCAATGGCCACAATAAAGGTGGCTAAAGTAGAGGCTGTGGAGTGTTTAGAGCTTGGTCAGACATCAAAGATGCTAAGGTCATTCACTGGTTATCTTGACTTTTGTCTTGCCACTGGATTTTGATGACTCAGAAAGAGAGAGTGAGACTCGAGTCAAGATATCAATCTGTGTTGTCATTGGTCCTTTTCTAAATAGAAGGAGAAAAATAACAACATAGTACCTGCTCCTTAGTAAGTGCTTCAACAGTTCTTGGTTAATTGAATCTCCTTCTGACTCACTGATATTAAACCCAGGGTGTATATCCCTGCTTCCCCAGATTTGGTCTCTTACTGTGTCCATTCAACTCATTGCTGTCTAGGAGTTAAACCCAGGAGTTCTGACTTCCAAGCCTATGATTTTTCTACAGTACCATGTTGGCTTATTAAATTAAATTAAATTAATTCAATTTAATTCAGCCCATTAAACAATTACAAATTAGGCATTAATATGTAAAGGACACTACTGTTAAAGAAGTCAGGGTAGGAATGGGGAAATTCTAGGCATAAAGAATGATGAGTAAAGGCATGGAAATGGGAAAGTAAGAGACGTATTTGGGGGGCAGCTAGGTGGCACAGTGGATAGAGAACCGGCCCTGGAGTCAGGAGTACCTGAGTTCAAATGTAGCCTCAGACACTTAACACTTACTAGCTGTGTGACCCTGGGCAAGTCACTTAACCCCAATTGCTTCACTAAAAAAAAAAAAGAGAGAGAGAGATGTATTTGGGAGCAGCTAGGTGGTAGAGTGGATAGAGTGCTAGGCCTGGAGTCAGAAAGACTCATCTTCCTGAGTTCAAATCTGGCCTCAGACACTAGGTGTGTTACCCTGGGCAAATCACTTCACTCTGTGACCCAAATGGGGTCATGAATACTCGGATATGACTGAACAATGAAAAAGAATAGAAAGTGACCCCGGATTAAAGTTCTCAAATGCAAAGGCAAAATAATTTATATATTACTGCTTCCCGGCAGTATTATTTTTTTTTTTAGTGAGGCAATTGGGGTTAAGTGAGTTACCCAGGGTCACACAGCTAGTAAGTGTTAAGTGTCCAAGGCCAGATTTGAACTCAGGTACTCCTGACTCCAGGGCCAGTGCTCTATCCACTGCGCCACCTAGCTGCCCCTTCTAGGCAGTCTTAATGAGAGTGCCAACATCTGTCTCATTCTGAAGTTATCTAGAGGCCAGAAGATTAAAGCAGGGAAAGTCTGATGGGGGAACTAACCACACACCATTGCTTCCTCAGTAGCCATCTAACTTGCTTATTACCACTGAATCCTAGTTTCAAAATCCCATTCATTTCTATGGTCAAAGCCAGCTTTGCTTTGTTTTAATTATGGGCTCTCCTCTTGTTTATTTCCCATGCTCATACCTCACACCACCATGTCAGCAGTCCACTGCCACTTAGGAGAGTTAGAAGACATTCAAGAGAATTCAGTCCACTCCAGAGACTGCCAAGGCTACATATAAATGCACCACTGACTGAAACTGGACCCCAAGTGACTTCCTGAGGGCTGGTGACCAGGCAACTGGATTTGGCTTTCAGTTCAGAACCTTCATACCACTCAATCTTCTGAGAAGGAACCAGGCAGTAAGTCCAATGGCCAGGTTCCTGGGCTCTAAGCCTGGACTCCATGATACCCTCCAGTAACGGCAGCCAAGAGGAGTTTGTGGCAAAGGAGGCACTGTAATTCAGTGAAAAGAGCACTGGCTTTGGAGTCAGAAGACCTGAGGTCAAATCCCACCACTGACACTTACCATGGGCAAGTCACTTAAACTTCCTGGGCTTCAGTTTTCTTATTTGCAAAATTAGGGTGTTGGACTAGATGGCATCTGAAGCCTCTAGATCTATGATCTTGACTCCCAATATTGGTGAAGATAGCTTTAATTCTTGGGAAGGCTATGGGCCAAAGGAGTAAGTGTACATGGGAATTAACCTCCATATTCCCAAACACACCCTGGACCTCTATGGTTTGGGAAAGAAACCCTGGAAGGGAGAGGGGTGGTGCATTTTATGAGCAGACAAGTGCAGATGACTTGGTTATATTATGCGTACATAACAATGTTGCTTGGACCCAGTGGATAGAATGCCAGACCTAGAGTCAGGAAGACTCATCTTCCTGAGTTCAAATCTGGTCTCAGATACTTACCAGCTGTGTGACTCTGGGCAAGTCACTTAACCCTGTTTTCCTCAGTTTCCTCATCTGTAAAATGAGTTAGAGGAGGAAATGGCAAACCACTCCAGTATCTTAACCAAGAAAACCCTAAACGGGGTCACAGAGAGTCAAACACAACTGAAAAACAACTAAAACAATTATGTTGCTTACACTTAAGAATAGCCCACAAACAATGAGATACTTGGTGTGAGAATAAAGTCACCTGAATAACTAAATCCAGAGTCCAGAGCCCCATGAAGTTTCCCTGAACCTTAATTTGTCTACTTGATTACTATTCATATTTTCTAGATCTCTCTGTATTTGCTGAATCTGCCTTTCAGAGTTTCATGGATGACAGTACCTCACCAAAACAAAAGCAAATTAAAACCTCTACTACCTCTTAAGTGGCCAGTGTCCTGCAAGCTGGCCCATAGTAGTATGGGAAAAGTTCCACTCATGCCGATTTGTTGTTTTTTTTTCCAGTTCTGGACAGTTCTCCCTCCTTAACCCAGAGCTCTCAAGGGGCTCACCATACTGATGCCAGATTTAGTGAGGACACCTGATCAGTCTCAGTCCAACTGCTCAGAACTCCCCAGCTCAAGAGACCCCCCCCCTCACCTTCTGCAGTAGCAGGGATTATAGGTGTGTGCCACCACATGCAGGCACCCATGCCAGTCAACATTCTACATGTCTTCAAAACAAACACATTTATTTTTTTCATCAAGACAAAACATAACTATTGCCAGGTTATGATCACAAAAACTTGCCATCTTTATTATCAAGGGACTCGATATTTGGCTTATCAAAAGCTGTTTTAATAAATATTCAATGCTGAAAAAAAAAATCTTCAGTCATCAAAATGCAGGCAAACACTTACCATCATCAGTAATGTGCCGTCTGTGAGAAAAGATGACGCTATTGACCCATCATCAAAAAGACTAGATGCTGTGAGTTGTTTTTACCAGCAATGAAGAAGATCAATCCGTACTCTCTAACCTCAGTATGAAGAAGCCATGTGGTAAAGAGAGAGAATACAAATGCTGAACTTGAGTCCCAGCTCTGTCTCCTACTACTTGTGTGACCTGGGGGAAGTCACTTAAATGCTCTAGCCTCAGTTTCCTCATCTGTCAAAACAGGGGTAGGGGGATTGGACTAGTTAGTCTCCAAGGTTCCTTCCAGCTCTGCCACTCTGTGGTTCTGATTCCCTTTGGCATTCTGGGTGAGCAAAAGTGTAAATAGCAGAGTATGACCTGGCCATTGTCCCAGGGCATCAAATTAGGAAGGGGCACATTTCTCCTCTAGGGCAAAGCTTCTTAAACTGAGTGTCTAGACCCCATATGGGGTCCTGTAACTGAATGTGGGAGTGGTGAAAAATTCGGCAAGTAATGTTTGATTTGTATACCTATTTTATATCCCCGGGGTGGAGTAAAAATTTCTTGGGCAAAAAGAGGTTCTCGAGTGGAAAAAGTTTAAGAAGCCCTGCTCTAGGGTAAGGGCATACTTCTACCACGAAGCTATCTTAGTCCCCACATTTTATCTCAAATGGGAGGGGGCAGCTAGGTGATGCAATGGATAGAGCACCGGCCCAGGATTCAGGAGTACCTGAGTTCAAATACAGCTTCAGACACTTGACACTTACTAGCTGTGTGACCCTGGGCAAGTCACTTAACCCCAATTGCCTCGCAAAACAAACAAACAAACCTAATGGGAGAACTCATTGGGGAGAGTCAGAATGGTACAAAAGAAAAAGAAAGATCTGGTTTCAATCTATACCTCTAACAGTTACTACCTGTGTGACCCTGGGCAAGTCATTTCACCTCTCTGGCCTCCATTCATCTATAAAATCAGAGGATTGGATTAAAAAGCCGTTTCTACCTCTATGATCCTTTATTAGTTCATCACACATACAGTCACATGATGACCCCTGGGAGAACACCTATGAACTTGGATAATAACCCCATTTCCTTGTGCTTACTCTTCCTTCCCTTCCCCCCACCCTCACCTTTTGTACATCAACTTAGAGAAATAAAGACCCTTTGTCCATTTTTAAAATTAAAAAAAAAATTTTTTTTAAGTGAGGCAATTGGGGTTAAGTGACTTGCCCAGGGTCACACAGCTAGTAAGTGTTAAGTGTCTGAGGCCGGATTTGAACTCAGGTACTCCTGACTCCAGGGCCGGTGCTCTATCTACTGTGCCACCTAGCTGCCCCTTGTCCATTTTTTTAACTTTATAATCTAACCTATTCTTATAAAAACAGAAGTAAAAATCTGTTTTCTTCTAAAATTAACAACAGATTTTGACTCTGTGGCTTACTACTTGAGTGACCTTGTTGCTGTTCATCCTTTGTTTTTGAAGAGGACCAATGACATCAAGAGGTGATATTTGACTTTTGTGTGGATTGGATTTAAGTGAGGCAGAGTTGCATGAAATCAGCCTCATCCTCCCTTCTAGAGTTATCAAAGTCCAGTGGCAAGAGAAAAGTCAAGACAACTGGTGATGGCTGAAGGTATAGTGGATAAACTTGGTGTCTTCAATGTCTGACCAAGCTCCATAGCACCTGTTTCAGCTTCCTTCCTGGCCACTGGAACAAATTGTTCTCATCTGGACATTCTGCCAAGAGAAGTCTTCACATACTTAGGGTGGACACCCCTCCCCCAACTCACCAATGGGTTTGAGACCAGTCAATTATCCTCAGTCAGGCTTAGCCAGTCTGCCAAGACAGTTTACCAGGGTGTGGCCTGGGATCATGCTACAGCTTCTTGGAGCCACAGGGGAGAGCTGGGTGGCAGGTGGATACTAAAGGTGGATGAGCAGGCCCAGAAAGGGCTTGGCAAGTCCTCACACCAGAGGCGCTAGTCCTCCCTGAGCACCATATGCAAGTCTAGGTTGTCAAGTTTCCTCATCTATAAAATGAAGGGGTTGGACTAAACAACCATTAAGACCCCTTTCAGCTCTATCTTGATCATCCCATAAAAGTCTTTTTTGCTGCAACCTCAGCTCACTCCTTCACAACAGGCAGGACTAGGTAAACCTGAAAGGAAAACCCTACCCCAGATTTCCTGGAAGAGGAATCTTAATGATTCTAATCCCTTGCATTTATATGGCTCCTTACAGTTACAAAACATTTTCATATTTAATCCCCTGTGAAGTAGGAAATGCAAGTATTTACAGGTGTGGAAATTGAGACTGAGAGAGCACAAGGGACTTACTTATGGTCTGTGGTAGATCTGGAATTTGAACCTAGCTCCCCTGAATCCAAGGCCAGGGTGCTTTCTATTATTTCATGTTGCTTTAAGACTCCTAAAGCATAGTGGATAGAGATATAGTCTCACTCTCTCAGTCCTCTAGGCCCTAGCTTCTTAAAGTGTGGTTTGAAGGGGCAGCTAGGTGGCACAGTGGATAGAGCACCAGCCCTGGAGTCAGGAGGACCTGAGTTCAAATCCTGCCTCAGACACTTAATATTTACCAGCTGTGTGACCCTGGGCAAGTCACTTAACCCCAATTGCCTCACTAAAAAAATAAATAAATAAACTATGGTTTGAGACCCCATATGGGATCAAGGAACTGAATGTGGGGATCACAAGAAATTTGGCAACAGTTAAAGGTTATTACCTACACTTTTATATACATGAAATATATATTTCATATATATATATATATGTCTCATACTTATTTTATATACCTATATACCTGGAGTCATGTA
Source organism: Dromiciops gliroides (assembly GCF_019393635.1). NCBI lineage: Eukaryota > Metazoa > Chordata > Mammalia > Microbiotheria > Microbiotheriidae > Dromiciops > Dromiciops gliroides. Next base: position 469,769,506 of record NC_057862.1, on the reverse strand, counting down.
AACATTTCTTGGGCAAAAAGGGGTCACGAATGGAAAAAGTTTAAAAAGCCTTGCTCTAGGCAACTCTCCAAGACTCAAAGTTGAAGGGAAGGTACCAACTTGCATTTAGTAGAGGGAATTTCCTCACCTGAGAGTTCTGTATAATAATGATCCAGTCCCTATCCTCACGTCTTCATGACCCTAAAGATAAGAATTTCAGATTTCTAAGAGACTTCAAAGGCCAGCTAGTCCAACCCATATCTGAACAGAAATCTTATAACATCCCCAATATGTAGTCATCCAAAGAGTACTAGTGATTGAGAACTCGCCACTTCTCAATTCTACTTTTTCTCAACCGTTTCTACTTTTATTGTTGTTGTTGATTTCAGTTGTGTGTGACCCCATTTGGGATTTTCTTGGCAAAGATCCTGGAGTGGTTTATCATTTCCTTCTCCAGCTCATTTTACAGATAAGGAAACTGAGGCAAACAGGATTAAATGACTTGCCCAGGGTCACAGTTTCTGATACTGAATTTGAAGTCAGGTCTTCTTGTCTCTAAGCCTAGCATTCTATTCACTGCACCATCTAGCTGTTCGTCTCTACTTTTAAGAAGTTCTAATTGTTGAGAAATTTTCTCTCCTATAGAGCTGAAATCTTTCTCTGAAACTTATTACTTTCACCCATTGTTCCTATTGTACCTCTGCCCATTGAAGCCAAGAAGACCTTGTCTAATCTTTCTTCCAAATGGCAGTTATCGTACTCCCTGTACCCCAGATTTTCTCTTTTCTAAGGCTAAAAAGAGGTCTAGAAAGATAAAAGAGGTGACTATGTTACTTTCTGAAGTGTTCAAGGAAGTTGTTCAGTTGTGTCTGACTCTCTGTGACCCTGTTTGGGGTTTTCTTGGGAAAGATACCCGAGAGGTTTGTCATTTCCTTCTCCAGTTCATTTTACAGATGAGGAAACTGAGGCAAATAGGATTAAATGACTTGCCCAGGGTCACACAGCTAATAAATATCTGAGGCTGGATTTGAACCCAAGAAGATGTCTTCTTGACTCCATGCATAGCACTTTATCCATTGTACTACCTAGCTGCCCATTCAAGGAAGGAAGCTGAAAAATGAGTTAAAAATTCAGTTTCCAGTGCCACGGTTTAGGAAGACAATTGATATGCTGGATAGTAATGTGTCTGGGAACTGCACAAGCAGGATGGTCAAGAGACTTGAATCCATGTCATTTGAGGATCTGGGGATGTTTAACCCAGACAAGAAAAGACTTAGAGAGGATCACAATAGCTGTCTTGATGGGAGGGCTTGTGGAAGAAGGATCATATTTGTTTTATTTGGTCACAGAGGGTAAAACCAGAAGCAATGGGTGGAAGCAATAGAGGTACATTTAGTCTTGCTATCAGGAAAGAACTTAGAAATTGTCCCAAAGTAGAAAGTACAGCCCCAGGACATGGTAGGATGGATCTCGCTCACTGGAGATTTTCAAGCAGAAGCTAGCTGATGGGCAGCTAGGCGGCACAATGGATAAAGCACTGGCCCTGGATTCAGGAGGACCTGAGTTTAAATCTGGCCTCAGACGTTTGACACTTGCTAGCTGTGTGACCCTCGGCAAGTCACTTAACCTCATTGCCCTGCAGAGAGAGAGAGAGAGAGAGAGCGAGAGAAAGAAAGAGAGAGAGAGAGATTACTAATCTGCCATGTAGTAAAGAAGACTCCTTTTTGGGTGTATGTTGCATTAATAGTCATAAAGATCTTTCCAATTTTGACTGTATGTTGAATCAACTTCTATGTTTAAATGCTGTATCCCCAAAAGAATGTAGAATGTAGAATTCTCAAAGTCAGGGACTATTGGATTTGTCTCCCCAGTGTGTAGCCCAGTGTTTAATACAGAGGAGACGCTTAATACTTTCTTGTCAGTCAATTTATTGAAATTCTATGATTGGGGCAGCTAGGTGGTGCAGTGGATAGAGCATTGGCCCTGGATTCAGGAGGACCTGAGTTCAAATCCGGTCTCAGACACTTAACACTTACTAGCTGTGTGACCCTGGACAAATCACTTAACCCCAATTGCCTCACCAAAAAAAAAAAAAAGAAAAAGATAAAAGAAATTCTATGATTACTGTGAGAGTGAGATTCCAGGGAGAAGAGTCCCTCCCCTTTACCTCAAAGTAATCTCCATCAGCTTTCTGCCGTTGTGCCTGAAATTCTGCACTTAGAAATACAGTCCTTTGGGTTGAAATATTGTCACAAAATTTATCTTTCAAATCAAACCAGTAATTTTTGATCACCTAACCATGTAACTGGCTCTCTGCCAGGTGCTATAGAGGATGCAGAAGTCTTCAATGCAATTTGTCCATCGAGAATAAACCCAGAACTGAAAAAAAGTTTTAGAGAGAAGTTTGTTAAATCATTTGGCAGGGGCAAGACCCGAAATAGGTGACTTGCTCCTCCAGACTACTTTGAGTTACACATTCTATAAAATTCAAACAGAGGAGCAAGGGAACAAGAGCCGATTGGCGGATACATAGGCAGTCTCCAAGTAAGGCATGTAGGTTACTTGAGATGTATAATGGAAGAAACTCATTACATTCCTTGCATCAATCTATTTCCCTGGAAGGTTTTTTTTGAGTCAGTATAAGCTGGACATAGTGAGTTAAGTATTAAACAAATCTGGTCTCTATCTGAGCAACAAGTCTGGTCTGTCAGCTATGCAGGGCTAGAGTCAAACAATGCAATAAAGTTTTCCCACAAATTCCTACCCTCACAGAGCTTTTGAGAGATAGTTTAGGGTTAAGTGCTGGGTTATGTGGTATGGGCCATGAGAACTGTAAGAATTAAAGAAGGAGAGCAATGAGGCAGGACTGGGTAAACCTGAAAGGGAAACCGTACCCTAGCCCCTCCTAGACAGGGATCTTAC